>NW_026623279.1:1376138-1410753 GCF_030028575.1 Malurus melanocephalus
TCGCTGCCCCCGGGAGCGCGCAGGCCGGCCCGGTGTCACCGACTCGCTGCCCCCGGGAGCGCGCAGGCCGGCCCGGTGTCACCGACTCGCTGCCCTCTGGCACGGCGCCACCGCCGTGTCGGGCCAGTGGCGGCCAGAGCCGCTGCCGTGGTGGCAGAGACCTTACGAAGCCCCCGAGTGAAAGGCAGCGTTTGGGAGGAAGAAGAAATTATTGCTCTGGGTTGTGCGTTAGCCGAGAAAGGCTCAGCGAACACTTAAATAACTGTTTAAAAACAGTAAGATATTAGCACATATTACATGAAGTAAAAAGTGGTACTTCTAAGGTGCCAAAGCAATGTATTTTGTTGCCTCCAGCATATTATCAATGAATTAGCAAATGTTTCAGTTCTTGAGCATCCTCTGTCATGTCATCAGCTGTTTCCAACTGAACTTTGATGCCACACTTAAGTAACTAATTAGTTTTTCTCAAGTGGATATTTTGTTACTGGGGCGTGTGAAAAAACCTGTGGACCTATAAAAAATCTTCATGGGTGTGTGGGTCCCTTTCTTTTGAGGATCTTTTCTGCATTTGACAAAGATGAGTGTAGTTACTAACACAGCAAAGAGCACAAGAAGGAGCAGTTTTCTAGTTGTAGGTTTTGACATTTTCTGGAGGTGGTTTACTTGACTATTAASCTATCCTTGCCTAATAACTAGAAAAGAAAGTGTGGAGATAGGAAGATGTGTTACGTTGAAACTATGTTTCCCTTCTGCTGGTGTTTTTGGTTCTCTAATATCTGAATATTTTCCCTTTAGTGTGGTTTTCTCTGTTGAGTTCCTGTAGTTGTACATAATGTCTAGAGAATACATTTAATAATCTATAGTCTTTTAGGGAGTAATTAACATGTATGCCCAGAAGTGGTTTTGTGTGTACCATAAAGAATACTTGAAGGTGAAAAATATCCTGATGGTTTTAATGTCAGGATGTGCTAATGTAATTGCAMTTAATACATGTAAAAATCATTATTTAACTTTTCTCTGAATACAGGTTCTTAGGAAGTATAAAAGAGCATCATGAGAAATACAAGCTGCTGTTCTGAGTGGGAAAGAAGGGTAACATTAATCAAACAAGTTGCATAAAGTTTTGTTCATTTTTAATTTCCAAGTTTCATTTTGCCATTATATTATTACTATTAAGGGAAAATGTCCTGAAGATGGATGGGATGAAAGCACCATTGAATTGTTTCTTCATGAGCTTGCTATAATGGATAGCAATAACTTCCTGGGCAACTGTGGCGTGGGTGAGAGGGAAGGAAGAGTGGTGTCAGGACTTGTTGCCCGAAGGCATTRCAGGTACAAACTGCTTACAGTTTTAATTATTCAGGTTGTTATTATTAATGCTTTCCAAGGGCATCTTTTATTGTGTTTTTGTTTATCTAAGACCTTGATAGCATTTGAGAAAAATAATATAATGTGATAATTGAATTGCTAAAGCATTCTGTATTAAGTTTTCATTAATGACTCATTGGAAAGTCTTGAATGAAGCACAAATGTTTTGTCAGGGTATACTGAACTTGCAGCAGTTGAAGTTGTTGAGTTGTTGTCTTCTGCAAGGGAACCAGAGATCTTACTGATTTAAAATAATCTATGCATTACTTTCCTTTTATAAAAAGATGCAGGTTTTTATCTGTATATTTTTAAAATCTGCTGTACACTGTAGTTGTACAATATTGAACATTGCTAGTGAATAGCTATTTGTATTTTGTTATATTTATTCATAGCTTTATAATGTGATTAGTTGATAGGAAGATGAAACCCCAGTCTACCTATAATAGATTTTATATGAAGTCAGGAGATCTATAAAAACAAAAAGAGCTTTTAATAGCTTATAGCCCTTCTGAGACTTAATGGGTGTGTTGGATGCTATAAATTYAGAGGCTCTGCATTAACATTTCTTTATTAATATACTTCTTTGTGTGTGTTTGAGTTCTGTGCTGAGTACCTTGCAGAAATGTTTTATCCAGCAGGAATCGAAACAAAGTGAAAGTTCCCGGGTGTTTCTTCTTGAAAGATTAACACAAAAGCATATTAGAGGCCAGAAATTTAGTAAGCTTTACTATATRGAAGTTGAGTTACTTAGGCTTGGTGGCTTTCATGAGCCCTACTGTACCATGAAAAATTAATGGAGAAAGACAGTAATCATCAGTAATACAGTTTGGCTTTTTTAGTTTTGTGTAGCTCTCTAGATTAGGATATTCAAGGTAGGAGAGATGAGGATACCTGAGGAAGTTCTGCTTTTGGACAGTGCTGGAGAAAGTGTGCCTGGCTTCTGGCCAGAAAGAGCCTGAACTGGTGTTCAGCTACTGTTGTTCCAATGCAGCTCTGTCACCTGGCCTCTGCTTCACCTGTGAGTATTAGCAATAGCAATGTGTCCTCCCTCCACCTGTTTCTGCAATAAGTTTTACAGGTGCCTTTGGGAGTGATAGAGGTAGCAGGAGATGGTTTCCAAGCTGTCTCTCCTTTTAGCTTAATAAAGCAAGGGTCAGYTTTTGGGAGGATTGCTACTTAGGAAGGAGTACATAGGTGCAGAAAATAAAAAACACTGATATGACACAGCTATGAAGAACACAGCAGGAATGAGGGAAGAAAATATTTTAGGTGGAGTGAGGATTMTGTGTAAGTTCCAATTAATTATCAAGTGTTCATTTATTTCAACTTAGAACATGAAACAGGAAAATAAATTTAAGCTCTTAAACCATGCTCCATTTAAGTTCTGAATGTCCTGCACTCATTGGCCTGCATTTTACTCTGTTGCCAAGACAAAAACAGAATTAAACCCATAGGTAGGCATATACTGTTACTAGCTGCATTTCAGCCATGGGTAAAGTTAGTTCTATAAACTTGTATTTTATAAATTACTTCAGGATCCTTCTCTCCTGAAGTAAATAATGTTCAATATTTATAAATGCAGTTTATAACCAGAATTTGCAAACAGATTGCAGAGAGACATGGTATTCCATGATAAATAACATTGAATAACAAAATGATAGATGAAGTGAAGATGTAGAAGATGGGCAAAGTGATACATATATATGTCTATATATAGATATTATCACTTTGTATATATATTTGTCATAGTATATATTTCCTTGCCTTRTGGAGATGAATCATTTGTCAAGGGGGTATCTATAATACCATTATGCCTATGCTACACTACACTGTAGACAATTTTTGTTTTTCTTGGTTGTGTGTCTGAACATGTCAGCATTTATAATGCTAATTCAACAAACATCAGGAAGTGCTGAGGTGCATGTAAAAGGAAACCTGCCAGATGCTAAAGGTGGTGTTGTTATGGGTCTTTTCATAGTTTTTATTGCATGCTGGAACGTAGTTAGCCTGTTAAAAAAAAAACCAGAATTTCATACAAATATGTGTAGTTTGTTATAATCAAATTCATTGTAGCAGATACTGTTGCATTGGGTACAAAGTTTTCCACAGTTGTTTATCAAATTAAATTCTCTGCAGTCGGCAATAATTACAGCTTTGCAATACAAAAGAACTTGATGTGTGTTTTTAACTTTTTTTGTTTAGGTTGATCCATGGAATTGGAAGGTCAGGTGATATTTCTGCAGTACAGCCTAAAGCCGCAGGTTCAAGCCTTTTGAACAAACTTACTAATTCAGTAGTTCTGGATGTTATAAAACTGGCTGGTAGGTGTAAATTTGAAAAATCTCACTTGTTTTTAGGGTTACATCATGGGTTCCTCATGTTAATTTCTGACTTACTTTTTATGTGCAGGTGTCCGGACACTGACGAGTTGCTTTGTGGTTCCTATGGCAACAGGCATGAGTCTAACGCTGTGTTTTTTAACATTGAGGCACAAGAGACCAAAGGCAAAATACATTATCTGGCCACGTATAGACCAGAAATCTTGCTTTAAATCAATGATAACTGCAGGTAAGAAGGTAACTGATGGATTACACAGTCTATGTTCTTCTAACAGATACAAAACTTTCAACTATCAGAGTGATTAATTCATATCCTTGCAGTAAGATCCATAAAAGGCCTAAAGTATGGTAGTTCTGCTTTATTTCAGCACTCCTGATTTCTAACATGTGATTAAGGCATGCACACTGTCTTTCTAATGCCTTGCAAAATGCAGGTGTGTGCATTGGGACAAAAATGTATGAAGTAGTCAAATGAGAGCACAATACTAAAGAAGTTACAGTTCGCCCTCAGAGTAAGATGCCTAATTTGCTGTCCTTAGAATTATGTAAAKTCAAAGCTCATGGTTCAAATCTCTCTCTTAAATTTATGTGTTCTAGGAAATGTGCTCAGAAAGTGACAATGTCAGATTTTCACGGTCGTTTCTGTTAAAATCTGTTAAAACAGCAGAAGCATGAAGGTTTTTTTCAGATGTATACTGGAACTAAAACCCCACAATTAGTCAGAGATTTGCTGAGTTACATTCAGGTCTTGCTTTTTTTGGTCAGGTTTTGAGCCTGTGGTGATAGAAAATGTATTAGAAGGTGATGAGCTACGGACAGACCTCGAAGCAGTGGAGACCAAAATCAAGGCTCTTGGTGCTGAAAATATTCTTTGTGTGCATTCTACAACATCTTGCTTTGCTCCAAGGGTACCTGATAGGTGAGCAGTCTTTGTAACAAGTGTGTTATTTGTTACTGTAAAAACAAATAAACATCCCCCCTTTCCCCCACAACAAAAAAACCCAAAACCCTTCCATGTTTTGACCATCTATCTTCCTAAAATTGCCTCTGCCAACAATTAGCAAAGGTGCTTTAATCACCTTCCAGAAAAGTATAATAAAAAAGTTATTATTACACAGAAGGTTTGTCTTCTGTCATAGAGGTGGGGTTAATGATGATCCCTTGTGGTGAAATTCATGTCATTTTGCTAGTGGTTTTCTTACAGTTTCATGGAAGTAGTAAAAGTAGACTGCCATAGAGACATAATCCAGGAAATGTAGCTCCATAGCTAATGCATGTTTTAATGTTTCTTTTGCCTTTTCTACTCTTCCAGCCTGTGATGAATTTTCCTAGGCAGTTCATAGTTACAAAAAAAAAAAGCTACAGCTAAATTTAAAGTCTTCTTGACTTACTCTTTCCTGTATTATGCTGATGTTTTATAAGGGTAATTAAGATGTATCAATACAGGGGAATTCTTGGAAGCATCTGGGGCAGATGTGTTTTATGACTGTAGCATGCAATTTGCCCTGCTGTACCTTGGTTTCACAGTTTGCTGCCTGATTGCATGATGCTACTTATAATTTCCATCTGCTAAATCACCATTAAAACCAATATAAAATACATTGCATTCTTTCCTAATAATACATGTCCATACACATAAGTTCTGAAGTTTCTACAAAGATGTCATTCAAGCTCTAGCTGAAGCTGAGATGTACACTGCATGTTATAAGGGGAAATAGAATATCTGACACATTATTTCAACCTGTGCATTGGTTGTGAAATACTTCTCAATCTGAAGGTGACATGCTGGAGCATGGTTGTCATTTGCTAAACCTACTTTCTCTGTTTGCCTAAGAAAATAAGTACCAAGAAGCAAATTCCTTAGGTTTTACAACGGAATAGGTGTGGTTTTGTGGGCCTGTATGTAGCATGCTGAAATAGGAAATACTAATGACTTTTTAAACATGTTTTTAAATGTAGTATCTCAGTAGTTTCACTTCAGATGTTTTTAATTTATCACAAAATTGAAAAGACTTTTGTTTAGAGTTCCTCTGCAGTGTATGCTTCTTTGTTAAATACTTTGTTATTTGGAAAATTTAGTTGACTATTCACAAGCATAGGAAAGAAATGTTATTGACTCTGAAATGTGACGAGTAAAGATATATTTCACTCTRTTTTCCTACCTTAAAAAAAAAACCCCAGTATTTATCATAGGTTAACCTAGTTGCTAGAGGAAAAGATGGGAGTTAAAACTATATAATTCTGTCAGAATGCTAGGAACATCGCTTGAAGTTGACTTGCAGATTTATTGGCTAACTTAAATCACAACTATCAAAATTGAATGGTCTGTTTTATAGCTTGGGTAAATGAATCTTTCCCTTATCTGCTTCCTYTTTTTGACATGCTGTGATTGTTTTGTCCTCTACAACTAAGAGATGAATTATTAGGTAGTGGCACTATGTTATGATATACCACAGATATAGGAAGATTTGAATGTACTTTCTGTTTAAAGGAAACTGTCAGCTGTTGAAGGCCCTAACCTCCATCTTCTTATAGGAAGGAAATCCTGACAGCATTTCTGGAAACTGCAATTTTAAATGCCTGTTTTCAAATATCTGCATTTTTAAGGCTTTATTTAATTGTGGTGGCGGTGTTTTAAAATATTCAGTAGTTTTATGGTTGCTGTACTTATGGTTTTCCTTTGAAGTATTGTTGAACTCTGTGGGAGTAATTCTCTAGCATATAAACCCTCTTTCTCAGAGAGGCATCTGTTCTCAGGCACTATTTTATCTGCCTTTGCTGTGAGGTRTTTCTAAAACTACTGTATTTAAGAGAACCAAAGAGAAAAGGTGTCTTTTTCAGTTGGTTTATGTCCTTACCAGAATTCTGTATCTWTTTACTTTCAGTAGTAGAAAAGAAGCACAAAGCTTTCTTTTMATGAACTTTTGCAAACAGGAGAGAAAGAGTAAACTGGGAAATATTTCTCTATTTGTAGCTATGAAGAACTTTAGCAATCAATTTACATTAATACTTTATTTTTATSATATGATTTGTAGCACATTCAATGCTGCACTGTAGGCCTTGGAAACAGGTGCAGATACAGATAGGTGCTGTGCATCATTGTTTGCTTCCCTTGCATACTAACACATTCTCTTCAAATTGTAGCACTCTTGTTCTATATTGCAAAATAGATCTAATTGTTCAATRGAGTATTTTTAGGAAGAAAGACTTTTCTGTTTTCAGTGCTCATGGAAGATAGTTTATTGCTCCTTTCATTATCAGGAGGTGAGAAAGATGAATATACATAGTTGTTCACCCTCTGTGTTTCTAGTGTTGTGAAATTCTCTGCCTGCACTTGAAAAGAAGCCTGTAAGAGGGAAACTRTGTTTCTTTGAGTCTCTCTAGAAGGTGAGGAATGAGTCTGATTAAGAACCAGCAGATCAGAAAGCAAAACTTTTGCCCTGCATATTGTTTCCTTGAGTATTCTGTTAATGAGGGGACTCCATATGAGGAGCAGCTGAGGTCACTTGGTCTGTTCAGCCTGGAGAAGAAGAGACTGAGGGGAGACCTCATTGCAGTTACAACTTCCCTGTGAGAGGAAGAGGAGGGGCAGACACTGATCTTTGTGGTGACCAATGACAGGATCCAAGGGAATGGCCTGAAGCTGGCTGAGTAAGGGGAGGATTGAGCTGGATATCAGAGAAAAGTTCTTCACCCAGCAGGTTGTTGGGCACTGGAACAGGCTCCCCAGGCAAGTGGTCAGAGCACCAAACCTGAGAGTTCAAGAAGCATTTGGGCARTGTTCTCAGGCACATGGTGTGACTCTTGGGGATTATGCTGTGCAGGGCCAGGAGTTGGACTCGATGATCCTTGTAAGTCCCTTGCAACTCAGAATATTTTGTGATATTTGAATATATTTTTGTGTTGATAAATGTGAAAAAATATTGGACATGCAGCTCCTGGCAAGTATCTTGACTGTAGAAAATCAATATGTACATTATATTACTGGTTTTTCCTAATAATAAAGTACTTTTGATTTTTTTAAGGGTAATATGGTGATGATGATTTCCCAAGAACTGATGTTCAGAAAATTTAATGTGACATTTGCAGCTGAATTTTGCATTGCAGAATGWTACTAGACAATGTAATAGAAATAGAATGCAAAGGAATGTCACCTCTTGGAAAATGTTTTCATACTCTGTCACATTTTTTTATGTATGTCAGTAAATTACAGTGAGAGGCTGTACAGAAGGAGATAGAGTAAAAATGCATTGGAAGTAGAGTTTCCTGATTTTTTTAAAGTAATATTACCTTTATCATCACTTTAAATTATTATATGTTGCCTAATTTTTTCAAATAGATTCTATTTCTAAAATAGATTCAAAAGTTTGGGGAAAATCATGACTAATTWAAAAAAAAAATGCAGCATGATTKGARTGCTTCAGAAAAGGGTACTGTGTATATGTATGTTTAAAATGCTGAAGGACCTTAAAATGATCAGTGRTGCTCACATAAATCTTAATTTGATTATTCAGTCCAGGTTGAGATCACTGTGATTTCAGGGGGTTCTAAATGCAAGTGAAGAATAATCAGCTGAACAAAGTTTCAATTTGTTGATGTCCATATTCAGACATTTTAGGGTTCTCCATTCTTTTAAAATATTAATTTTCTCATAATCAGTTTATCTGAAACATGCAAGTGAGATTCCAGCCAAAGGGTCAAAATACTAGCTCTTTGAAATAAACAGAAGCATGTAAAAACTTCCTGTTATAGGATGCTTTTGATTCTCAAGACACACTTAAAACTACTGTAGACTGTCTACCCTTTGAATATTAAAGGAAAAGGGAAAAAAGTGACTAGCTAAGCCATGTTAGTTACCATTAAAGAAATCAAAAAAAATTGCTTGTATCTTAAGCAGAATGGTTTGGGACATATTCACTGGTGTCCAGACAAAACTTAAAGCGAAAAAAATTTCAGACTACATAAACAATTTGTGATAAATGTAAAAGCCAGTGGAATTTTCATCTTAACATTTCTGTCTTAAGATGACAAGTACTGCCTTGACGTATGAATCAAAAACGTTACTTTCTCATTCTGACTTCCCTGTAGACTTTTCAGTCTTTTAATGGTCTAACTTGAAATCAGTAGTCAATGTTTCAGTAATCAATTCTGTGATCAATTGATCAATTCTCTAAATTACATTTTTATGCTCACAGGCTGGAGGAATTGGCTGTGATTTGTGGTAATTATGACATTCCACATATTGTCAACAATGCATATGGAGTTCAGTCTTCAAAATGTATGCATCTTATCCAGCAGGTAGGAGCTGTGTATTTCCAATAATATTTTTTTGCAAGTATAAGTAAATCTGTGATTGTAGACAACCAAGCAAATTTTATCAGATGCTTCATAGTTTTGAGAGTAATCCCATGCATGTCTGATTTGAACGATTTTGAGAAAGCAAAACAGACAGAAATAGAGTTTAAACATAATAGTTATTTCTATTATGTGCTTTTTATGTAACCCTAAATTTATTTAGGTTTTGTCTATGTTCATGTATCTTTCCTARTGGAAAAATGTCCTTAATGTGCTTTCTTAAAATATTTCCCAAGGTTGTTGACTAAAAGTAATGTAATGCATCATACTTGAATAGAAATTTAGCCTTCAATAGAATGTGAGTTACAGATTTTTTCAATTGAAGGTACAGGATTCTACAGCAGCACTTGATAAATGTCACTGTTAAAATATTGTTGGCACAGAGAATGGCTGAAGAAAGTGGGTTAAGTTCAATGTTTTGTTCAAAAAAGTTTAATTTCMATTAGATTGCTGTTTAGTTTGAGGAGGATGTTGCTTGATATCTAAAATCAGTCAGGAAACAGAATTCTTTTGTTTTTCCTCATTGTATTGTATGTGCACTGTCTTCAATATTCTCTTTTCTGTTATCTATTCAAAAGAATAGGAGGTTATACTTTAATAGGATCCAGAGGATACTGAAATATTAGTAATTTGAAATATGCTGATCATAATTTTTTCTGATTGCTAAGACATTACTAACAGGACAGACCAGCTAAACGTATAATTGTGACAGAAACATCAGAAACATCGTGTTGGCATTTCTCTGCCTTGAAAGACTGAGGGAATTTATGAAATAGAAAATGGCATATGCTGTATTTGTAATGTACATGTTTATTGTACATGGTTATTGTATTTAACTTGCASAAGTTTAGTAAGAAACTAGCATGAACAGGGCTGTGGAAGTGCTGGGTTTTGCTGCATGAAATGTTCTAATGATAAACATTTCAGACTGTAATGCTGCAAATGGAATTTTTACGTGTTGGTTTCTGTATTTTTTCTGCACTCAGTAGGCTGTTTGTTCCTTGCTTATGCAAATATATACATTTGAGCTCTGATCTGTTTTACATTAAAAAAAATATTTTGTGTGATATAAAATTTTCTGTTTGTGAGAAAGTAGTTATTAATGAATACTTAGGAAAAGGTACATGCTGAGCACAGTGTGAATAGAACTTGCAAGAGTAACACAGGAAAAAGCTTTTGAGACCRTTTCATGTTGTGCTTTTCCTCTGGTGGTCTCCTGTCAAGTAAATCAAATGGTAGCTGCTGGCATTCATGTTCCCATCAAAAAGCTGACAAACTTGGAGTGCTTCTTCCTATCTCCTTCCTGTACATTAAACTATCAAAACAAAGAACTAATAAATATGGTTTAGTTGGCTCTGCTTTTTTCAGTCTGTTTGCCATAGGTATTAACTCTGTTTCTACATGCATTTAGCTTGTAGTCTTGAAAATATATGCATTTGCATGTATTTTAAAATGGGTGGGGTTTAATCTACTCTTCAGGTTCTCTTATGCTGCATACTTTTTAATTGTACAGTTCACAGTTCCATGCTACTCAAATTGAAGATGGTACTGCAGAATCTGCATTTTTTCCTTTGAAAATATTAGTGGTTAGGTATAAGGATGTGGGGGATATCTGCTATAAGAAGTTACTTGAATCGTGATTTTGCAAGCAGCCTTAGAAGAAGTGCTGTGACASCCTGTTTGTTTAATGCAAATTTATATATGTATTGAAAAAAGCTTTGCTAATGAAGTATTAACTTGTAGCCTTTTTTGTGAGAGTTGTAAAAAGTGTTTGGGGTTGAACAGCTTTAACTGCATAATTCCCACTGAATTTTGAGGGGTTTCTTTTTGGTTGTTGTTGAAAAGGAGCTACACTTAGACTTGCAGAAACTAAAATCGATATTTTTAATCACAGCAAAATAGAAATTTGTAAGGTACTATGTTAAGCAGGCAACGGTACTAATAGTAAGCAGTGCTAAAAAGGTAATACTATGATTTTTATTTTTTGATCACRAAGGCAGTATCAGAGAGTTTCAGGAATTATATTCATTTTAGCTACAATTTTATGTAATTATGATGCTATCACATTTCCTTTTTTTCTAATGTATGCTGTGGAATTTATTTTTTCCTTTTTGATAAAGGGTGCTCGAGTTGGCAGGATAGATGCTTTTGTTCAGAGCTTGGACAAAAATTTTATGGTTCCAGTAGGTGGTGCTATCATTGCTGGCTTCAACGAGTCCTTCATTCAGGAGATCAGCAAAATGTATCCAGGTAACTAGTTCATGGACTGATTTCAGCCATACAAAATAACTGTAGAAAACTTGATTATCAGCTTTCTTTCACGTATAATTTATTTTTGCCACTTTAATCTGTATATTGGTGGGGTTTTTTTTCAGGAAGAGCATCTGCATCTCCTTCTTTAGATGTCCTCATTACACTTCTGTCTCTGGGAACCAGTGGCTACAAAAAGTTACTGAAAGAGAGAAAGGTAAGTTTTTTCGCAAGCAGTATTTTCTTGAAGTCAGCTGTTAACAAAGTCTTGTTGCAAAACTGCTTTCTGTAGTAAATCTAGTTTCTGCCTGGAAAGCCATTGAACTTATTCTGAGCTCAGAGCTCTGAATCTGGAAGGTGAATATGAATAATTACTTCTTGTCTAAATGGTGCTCATGAATAAGCATGATTTACATCTTGTTGTTCAAACCAGGAAACTAAACTGAGGTCCTGTACTATCTTGTACAATATTCATATTTGTTGTTCTAAAGTGTGACTAATATTGTAGAATTTTGTCCACAAAAACTTAAACAAAGAAGTACTGTGCTGTGTTAACGTGGTCACACTGCTTCCATGAGATCGGACACTCAGAGTAACCCAGGGTCTGTGCTCTTCTTCTTTTGTTCCTATTGTGCCTTTGTGCTATAATAGTGCTTAATTAAATGTTTGTGTACTACATTCTCTGGAGAATCACAGCTTCTGGTTGGGTTATAAATACTATGCATTGCAACAAAAAGAGAAAATATTGTCACTTTAGGTATTCGTCGGGACACACAGCTAGGTTACTTCTCTGCTTTTCACGGACTACGGGTTTTAAGTTGCATMTAATTGCACTGTACAAAAATCCAGTGGGTGTCAGGTTGGAATCTGTATATCTTGAGTGAGTTATCCTTAATTCTGGAATTAATATATGCMTGATTTTTCTCTTTATGTAATAATACAAAAGATTTTTATAGGGGCTTTATACAAGGAAATGCTGTGAATTAAACACTGTTAAGATAATCCTTTTAAATTGTGCATTATCTGTTTCATTATTTTAGTTGGAAGCTATGTTCCAGTTGTTTCCTGCTGAAAGCTTGCTGCTGTCTCTTATTATGTGGCAGAGGAGTAGTTCTGGATGCTGTGACTTATTTCTAGCTGCTTGTAGAGGCATCCAGAAATTCAGTACTGGAATTGAGATTCTCTAGCTAGACTATAGGAAATCAAACCAACTTAGTGGCATTACAATGACTAAGAAGTGATCTGTGCAACTAAAGTGAAAACAGCTTGTGAAACACTGAAAGCAGTTACCACTTTTGCCTCTATTGCAAAATTTAATTTTGGACTGTTGTATGTATTGCCATGTATGTTTTGTGTCTTCATTAAAAGYAAAATGTGTTTTTCCCTCTTTACTCTTATGTCCAAAAGAATCTCAAGTGAATGTATTGTTTTCTACAAAGCTGGTTTTGATGTTCGATTTCTACCAGTAGCAGATGTAGAAAGGGCAGTAGAAATATTGTCTGAGTCATAAATAGTAATTCTTTCATAAATGTCTTAATGAATAGCTGTATATTTTGAGTCATCTCATTTTCTTGGAAGCAGAATTCTAAAGTGAATAAAGTATTATATTTTTACAACTTTAGGTCTTTTTATTCCAAATGTGAGTATACTCTATAAACAGAACCTTAAATATGGCATAAATATGTTTTTTTTATTGGATTTGCTATAGAAATAGAAACATTTTTGCTTAAATCTGTTTGTTCCTGAATTGTAAAAATCCAATAGTGATAGTTTATTGCCTGTGCTCTGAGGAAGCAGAGGCAGAGCTATTAAGCTTCCAGCAGGAACTATTTATAGCTTGACATTGAGTACTCCTTTCTATATTGGTGCAGCTGCACCTACTCACAAAAAAAAAAATCGGCTATAAAAAACTTCAGGTATTTTTTTTCTTTCTCCTTTTACCTGATCCTTATTCACATGGGTGTTAACTTTGGGTTATTTGAGTTTAGGCCCGAAAGACCAGAGCACTTCTGAGAAGAATTGGTCTTGCTCAAACAAGGAAAAAAATTATCTGCCCAGTTTTTCTTTTACACAGATTAGCTGTTAATACAGGAAGGGAAGAGATTAAAGGAGGAAGAGGAGCATGTACATGGAGTGGGATTTTTCTGATAAGCTGGAAGCTGTGGAGTTTCCAATTTGTTGGTCCAAGAGTATGAGATATATGTAACAATTTGAAGGAGTACTGAATTTTCAGTATTCCTTTTTATATGGTTATGTGATGTTAGAACAGTGGTTTCCTGATCTCAGTAGTCCATTCTAGGTCCTTTTGCAATGCAGGTAACAGCTGGTCTATAGTCAAAATTGTTAATATCTTTGCTTTTAAAGAACTCATAACATTATGTAAAGGTAATGTTTTTATAGCAACTTTTTGCCTCAGTACAGGTTATGCTATGTCCCATATTTTGCATTTCTAGGTCATGAAAGTTGCTACTTTCATACATGTGTGTGTGTCTAAACCARGCCATGTGAAGTAAATATAGTTGTTACACTATGTAATGGCACAAACAACAGGCTCATCTCAGATTTTATGGATAGCAAGAACCCTACATTCAGGGTTTACATTYATAACCCTACAAACCAGGTTTAATACCTGGTAACTACTGTCCAATATGCTCCTTTTATTTCACTTAACTAATTATTATATCGATAGTATTGAAGAGGTGATGATTTTATTTTGTTTCTAGCAGTTACAGATTTCATCATTAGGCGTCCTTTAACAATCAAGATAATTCTTATTTTCTTAAGTGCATTTCTGTGTTACTTGGGATATGATAGAGCATTTTATATTAGTATCCATCTGTCTTTAATTTGAGAGTACAAGTGGAGTTATTTTTATGTCCTTATGGAGTATGTATCTACATATTTAAAATCATACAAAGTGAGAGGAAATTGTTTGGGTTTTACAAGTCAGTAAACTAGGTTTACGTTTCATGAGTTATCATTGATGTTGTTGTTCTGATAGGAATAAATTATTCGTACAGTTGAGTGGGATTTTGTATTGCTGCTCTAGTTATGATGGAAGAAGGGGAAAGCCATTTAATGAGGGATATTAAAAATGTAAAAAAAATCAGCTATTGTCAAAGAAAGATATTTTTTACTTCTTTTTTTCTGGTCAGTTTGCTACACTGTAGCCTGTCAAATATGAGACTATTGCTGGCTTTTCCTCGTGGGAAGTATATATAACCATATTCAAACTTAGAGTAGCTGGAGGCAAATCAGTTTAAGTGAACTCTTTTAAATGGTGTTGGGTAGTTAAAAAGGTGCTGAGCATGAATGGAATTTCAGAGAGGCCTCCATACTTACAGCCTGTGTTGGAGTGGTACGTGAACTCAAGGTCTCACAAGTGCTGAAAAGAAAATGTGTTGATTGCTATTGCTAAGGAAGACCTTTAAAAAAATGTGAATATGGTGATTGTCAGTATTAGTGTTAGCAAATCAGATTGGCAGGACTTACTGGGCACTTCCTGTTAGATTACACATCTGTTAGATATAGATGATATAAGATTTAAAGGTTCTGTAGTTGATTTCATATTTTTAAAACYTTATAGTATAAATCCAGAACAAATTCCTGCAATGCAAGAGAATCTGTCTAGGAGGTGTGTGGTATAAGCAGGTGTCACACACATGTATAGTTTATCATGTGTTTGGCTGTGTTTCAAGGAAGCAATCCTTCTGGGCTCTCATCTACGGACAGGTCTCCATGCTCAGCACTGCAGCTCCTCTGCTGKCTGGAGTGCTRTCCAAGTGYTCTGGTCAGATCACAGCTCAGATGYAGTTGGTCATTCTGAGGCACAAAGCAGAAGGGAGGCTGTGAGGGTTGCATTATAAAGCAGCTGCTGCAAAGTAAGATGGGACCAGATCAGTGTCAGGCAAGCAYAGGAGAGCTGGCAGTGTGTGTCTAGTGTGGAGAGGCTGTAAAATGACTCTTGYGCAGTGTCATCTTCAGCACCATAAGCAGCTCTGTGTCTGTTCCCTGAAGACAGCTTGTCTTTTCAGATGAGTGACACAGGGAGGAAGGCAAAGTGTTACAGACTCAGGGTGTAAGCAAGCTGGGTGGTTAGAACCAGCTAGGATAGTTTCAACCCTGCACAAAAACTTTTCTGGCCTTCATCAGTTGCCTCTTTGTCAGCTAGTATGGGACTGATGACTGATTTAGTACCCCCGTCTTCTTTTTCTCTGGAGTTACTGGCTTTTTCCTTACTTGTTTCCCTCCAGTTATTTTCAYTTGGAAGAACAGTGCCTATCACAATGGAGCAACAAATGAAGAGTCAGCCATACTAGTGTAGGTTCTATTAAAAATAGTTTTATACTGTAAATATAGTATGATTCAAATATTTCTAATGATTGTTACAACGCCTGTTGGAAATGTACATATGTGGAAGTAGGATGTTTTGTCCAAATAATTGAGTTATTTGGCATATTTGGTGCATATAGTGTTGTTGACTTGTTCTTTATTTTTAAGGTGTTTTGTTGGCTTAGGTGACCATAAGTGAAAAACATTTCCACGTAGTTTAACATTCATTTCTCTATCCTAATGAGGTTTTGTGATAAGTTTCTAAGGTAAAAGAGTGAATTAAATAATGAAACTTAAGAGACATTTAGTGTTTGGGTTGTTCAGTATAACTTTAGCATAGTAGTTGGCTTCATTGGAGAAAACTTGAATGCCTGCTACAGAAAATCTATTATGTAAGAGCTCAATTATGTATAATTGCTTAGGGTGCTTATAAATTTTCCATATAAGAGAAATATTTTATAATGRAGGTTGGTTATAGATTTGACCTCACAAAAATATTGCTTTAATCCTTTTTTTTGGAAAGGCAGTTAATCTATTTTGCAACAAACTTCTGAAACTATAAAATATCTAGACWGCTTCCAGTGGAGAGATGCAAAGTAGTGTAGTTCATAAAAATACAAAGCTTTGAGTTTGTGTTCATGTAGCTTCAGTCAAACTGATGGGAATACATACTTGGAGGTTTTTTTGCCATCTTTCCATTCTCCTTTGTTTTAACAAATTCCTATGTATGTMAAGTCTTGTCTAGTAACCTAATTTCATTGAATAGATTTAATTAAATGTAATACATTTATGCTGGTATAAAAATTAATACCAACTTTCAGTATTATTTTCAGTATTCCTTTCAGCTGTTTTTTTCTGTAACACTGTTAGAGATTTATCATACAATTACCTAGGAACACCACACAAAAATCARTTATTTGGAAATTGGTCTTGTTCTGGTATATTTTTTTTTCTCAGTACTAATTTCACCAGTAATATCTCCATAGTAGGCACAATTTATGTACACTTCTATAATACTTCAATTTTAGAAGTAAATAGCCAGCAGAGGGAGCACAAATTAATTTATTATTTGTATTCCAAAAAATAATAAAATCRCTAGCACATTAGTGATTCTTATTATGGAAAGTAACAAATGAATAATGTGCTTATATGCAGTGAGGAACCAGAGGAAAGGCAAAAGTGTCTGAGCATTTGAAACATAAATGCTTTTCAGCTTCTGTGAGTGARCTGTAAATAAACTCTGAACTGAAACCATAAAACCACTTGATTTACAAGAAATAGATTCTTTATTTTTCTAGTTCTGATAATTAACTGTAGATACTTCCCAAAYGTTTTGTTGTTTCAAGCATTACAGAAGCTTTATGTTTTTGTGGATAGTTGTATCAATAGCCTGATTCATTTAGCCAGTAAGAGGGTACTTGTTCCTCTCTGTCTGAACCCGTTCTGTGATATTAGGAAGTACAGGTAGGGAGCTTTGTTCATTTAGTTGCTCATGAAGGGAGATGAGGTTTCCTGCAGTGGTTCAAGARAAGCAGCTGGAACATTCTTCTAACTTAGGTACCACAAAGCTCATTTGGCTTCATAAGACCTTGGGGAGGTTCTGTTCAAAAGCATAATTTTGATCGCAAGCTGTAATTTGTATCTGTCAGAGTCCTCAGGTCAAAGCAGGCTACTGATCTACAAACAGAAGAGGTAATTCTATTTAAAGAATGAAAAATCACTTGTCAGGTCCAGAAATTGATGAGGATGCTTAAACAGGCAGTCACACTGAAGCAGATAAGCASCATAATTTTTATGGCCAGAAAGAGGAGAAACCTGGTGTTTAATATCTTTTGAAAAGACTACCTGGTGTCTGTATGGTTTTGCTAGTTTTTATGAGAGACTAAGCATTAAAAAGGATGGAAAAGAAGCTAAAACATGCAATAAGAAGAACGTTGTTTGTTCTCACTTTGTCCATAAGTGTTCCGAGATGGTATCTAAAGAGGAATAAATTAAAGTGAGGAAGAGCATGAGCAATTATCATAGATTACTACTGAGGAAGAGGGAGGATATAAAATCCAGATCAAGTAAAAGAAACAGCCTTTTGTGTGCAGTGTTACTTGTATCTGAGACAAAGCATTTATGAATCTCAGTCTTATGACTTTCACAGTAAAGGTGCAATCCAATTAAGTGATAGCAGAAATTCAGATATTTCCATGCTTTTAGTCAGCTTGAACGGGGGGGACAGGTCCTAGGGGAAGGACAGATTAAACTGAGCTGAGCTTTCAGGGGCGTGGATATGGTGTGAAACAAAATGCAGACAAATGTGTACTCATAGCCTTCTTAAGAGACTGGATTGTTATTCTGATACAGAAAAAGAAGTGTCTGCAYTAGTGGGAAATATGGTTGTGTGATAAATGGTAACAAAATACCCTRTTTTTAGTCTGGAGTATATTAATGGAGAGAAGACAAAGTAAAGAGTAATTTGCCATAATGTGTCCCTGTAATGGTAACAGTTCATTCCCAGTTGCTTAGGGGGCTAAGGCATGGACAGTGAAAAGTGGGGTAGGGTAAGACCTGCTGTGCAGTGGGAATCTCTTGAAGATATTTTACCTCCCTAGRTTTCAGGGCCACAGAGAGAATGAATGACATCCCAAGCACATAGATTAGAGATAGAGACTTTTGTATCAGCTTGAGAGATAAGAACAGCCTTCAGGAAATGGAGCTGTTCTTTTATAGAATTATTTCAGAGAATTGTCTGATCCACTTTACTTGGTACACATGAAAAGAGGATCAGCTGAGCACCTGTAGGATGTAATGGAGACTTAACAGTTTTGTGAAATAGGTGCTATTTTCTCTGTTTGATAGCTAATAACAAAAATATTGCATCTTTTTTTCAGGAGATGTTTTCGTATCTTTCAAGTGAGCTGAAGAAGCTGGCAGATAACCACAATGAGAGACTGTTAGACACACCACATAATCCGATTTCCTTAGGTAATTGTTAGGGTTTTAACTTTTAAAAAACWTTAATATACTGTGGATTCATAATGCACTTTCACATACCATTCTTGTATCTTAAACATCCCTGCACTCTACTAAATTGAATCCAATAAGGTAACCTACTATAAAAGTAGAGTAGTAACTTGGACCCATTACTTTGCTCCTGTCCAACATATTCATTTGACAGAAATAAGTTCAAGACAGGCAAATGTTAGCATGTAGTAATACTTTATAAAAAGCAGATTTAAAAATTAATTAGGGTATATATAATTATAATATTASGGTATATAATAATAATTATTTTCCCATCATCTTAGTGTTGTGAAAGAGATTATGGAATTCCTACTCAAGGTATTTGTTCTAACCAAAAATTCCACTGGACACCAAAATAATTCTGCCCACCTGTGCAGAATCTGCATACAGTCTAACCAAAGAGGTAATCTATGACAGTTTATGGAAAAAAAATTAATTATTAAATGTAGTGTTTCTTTTTTTSTTTGTATATGAACACAAATATTTGGCTAGATTCTTGTTGTTGGAAAAGAAATTGCCATTTGTGGTGGTTCTTTGGAAAAAAGCAGCTTTGTAGCAGTTTTAACCTGACCTTGTGTTACTTCAGCCATGTCACTGAAGAATCTCAATGRAACTAATGATGCTGCTGTTACCCAGCTTGGATCTATGCTTTTCACAAGACAAGTTTCTGGGGCAAGGTAAGGATACTATGAATTTTTAAAAAATTATTAGCATATATGGTACGAAATCCTGTAAAATGTTTTTTTACTGATTGTGTCAGGATTACAGAAGACAGTCTGACAATAACAAGTSAGAGAGTAATCACCCTTCTTCATCACTGTTGGAGACAGTAATGTCTTCCTGCCTGAGTTAGCAGTGAGGCTTCCTATGTCTATTTTGGTAGCCGAAATAGATAATGTATGCCCATTTTATTTAGTGTCATTATTCCCTAGTATCCCTTGGTTTCATTTAGTTTCTAACTGTCGTCKGATCTTACAGTTTGGTGTAAGCTACTAAGGGAAGATCTTTGTTTTCTTTATTGCAGCAAATATGGTTATGCTGAATGTCAAGGGAGTAAGCTTTTAATACCCTACATAGCCATAGCTTTTTGTCAAATGGAAAAARAACTTCTGCTTTCTGGAACTARTTGTATTTAAAAAAAAAAATTAAAATATTAAAAATCTATAGCCTGAGCCAGTCTGAGCTGAATTTCTTGTTRGAGACACTGTTCAAATGAAATGGAAGCCAAATAATTCCTAATTATTTTGGTTTAAACCTCTTAGATGAAGAGAATTATTTAAAATTTGTTTTGACAGCATTCCTTAATCTGAATATTACTGCTGCCATGCTAACTTCTGCCATAGACTTAATGTTATTTTTTGTAGCAGGACTGAATGTTTCCACATCAGAAGGTATGCTTCATTAGCTTGGATTATTCCACTTCCTGCACAGATGAATGACAGTAAATCTATATGTACTGTGGTTAGATGCTTTTTTTTAATTTGCCTGTCCTATGGCTGGTCCTGTAATTTAAACCATCTTTGGCTGAAATTATTCAAGAGTTTCAATTTTTGAAGTTAAAACTCTCCAATTCTTTTCCTGATGTAAAGTTTTCACGTTTTCCCTTTTGTTACATAACAAAAGGTATTCCAACAGATTTTAAAAGTTATGCTGGTGCTAAGTATCAGTGGTAGAAATAGGAACTGCCTACTTAAGTAGGAATTTGTGTAATTGTGTTCAACCTAGTTACCACATAAAATATCAAGGCATTTTTAACTAAATCACAATTTTGTTTGTTTGTTTCAGGGTTGTTCCCTGTGGGTCTGTACAAACTGTGAATAACTACACTTTTAAAGGCTTTATGTCACATGCAAATGACTATCCTTGTGCTTACCTCAATGCTGCCTCAGCAATTGGAATTAAAAAGCAAGATGTAGATGTATTCCTAAAAAGACTTGACAAGTGTTTGAAGACCTTTAGAAAAGAAGCAAAGCAAGAAAAAAGTATRAATGAAATAAGTGATTCCAACTCAGCCACAGAACAGCTAGAAGACTAGAAGATGCAGATTTAGTAACAAAGGAAGATAAAGTTTTGTCTGAAGTATGTCAGGTTTGTATTCGGTTAGAACTGTGCATCTAGAGTGCAGAAATTTATTCTTGATCTCATATTCTTGTTATTGAAAACAATAATAAAAATTCAGGTGGAATTCAGCTTTAAGAAAGTAGGTGATACTCTCTTCAAGAACCAAGGACCAGACATGAACTTTCTAGAATGTATGGAATGCACTCAGTGTCTGCCAAAGTAAAGCTTTATGCTCATAAAGACTCAAGAGTTTGCCTTTCAGTCTGTGTGTGGCTATTTGGACCAGTGTTTAACAAATCACAGGATGTTTATTTACTTGTTTTTGTTTAACAAGATTGTCTGTGGCAGTGATTGAATTCCCTCCTAGGTATAGACCATCTAAGCAACAAATTTCTCTGCTCTAAAAATASTTTGTTTTTGAGAATTTGTCACTTTTAATTTCTTTTCAAAGATTTATGCAAATGTTGGGATAGTGCTTTCTAAATACAGGGTTCAAACGGCTTGGGGAAATGACAGAGTTGGAATAGTAATGTTTTTCAGGTGCTCTCACCTGTCATGAACTATCTAGAACTAGTCAGCCTCCAGTGGCAAAGAGGAATCTAGAGTACCTCATATCCTGTCAGACTCGTCCCTTGAAAGTATTTGCATAGTTCAGCAGCCCAAAGGAGCTTTAATACTGAAAGTCAGGAGTTGTGAAGAGGTATAGTCATGGGGGGCRGGCAGGGAGTAGGGTGTTGCTTTGTTTTTTTATGTTTTCATTCTTCCTAGTTGATAGGGTGATCAGAAAAAGAAACTCACTGAAAAGGGGGAATGCCACCTAGGATTAATACAGCCGTTTTAAGAGTCAGTGTGACCTGAGACTATTTTTACTTTTTTTGGTCCACTGTTGTTGAAATTTATATACTTCCATTTCTGTAGTGTCTCTTACCATTGGCATTGTTGCTTCTGAGGCCCTGTGCTGTTGCTGATTTGAATTCAGTTAGCAAACCATAGATTCAGAGTCTGTTCCTGAAACAAAGGTTCCCTAYCACTGGAGTGACAGTGCTGTAGGTTGCAAAATGTGTAGTTATTCTTACATGTGGTTACTACATTGTACATAGCTTCTATGTCATTTACTGTTCAAAGGGAACATAATGTTCAAACATTTTCTTTTCCATCTGTGAAGTAGTATTGCTCAGGATACCATAATTAATGAGTTCTGTCAGGAAATGTTCTAGTTACTTTGTTGGGTGGGGTCTGAGACATGTATCCTTCAGAGACCTCTGTAAATCACTTAATCAAATTAGCACTGCTTTAGAGGGATTGTCTGTCCAGCACATTCAAATGAATTCATACTAGAGGTGATGCTATGTGTGGGGGTTAATAATGTGCTAATCATCATGAAGGTGCTCTCACTTAATGAGGTCCATTGTATCTTAAGTTAAATTGAACTGCTGTTTCCACATTGTTATTGCTGGAGTTACAYGTTAGATTGATTGAAGCTTGTGCAGGTACAGCTCCCCAGACTGCAGTCACAGTTGTTGTTTGCTGTACAAACACATCCTAGGAGACACATCACATAACTTGGCCACTGAGCTCTTGTGGCTGTAAGGAGGTATAAATGGCTTGTGTTTTCTTCCTCTCTCTCTTTACCCTCCCCTCCCTGMCCCCCCCCCCTTTTTTTTTTTTTTTTTTATTTGAGAGCATGCTGTACCTCTGTTTTTCCAGTCAGTAAAACTTCCACAAACGTGGAGCCACATCTCTGCAGCTCACTGCCTTCACTGCCTCGGTATTCAGGTATTGGAGCTGTCTGTGAAAACCACCAGGCCTTAGTGATACCTTCCTGGTTTTTGATATTGCTGTTCTTTGTCTGAATGAGTATAAATTACTGATTTAGATGACCAGTCACAGAATGTGAATGTTAGCACTATTACTACAAGAGTTTAGGGAGATACGTGATAGCCGCTAAAATAAGTATTTTGATGAGTAGTATCTCAATTCTGAATAAAGAAAACAGCAGTGTTGTTCTCTGAGAGAGAAAAATCTCTGCCCTTTTATGGTCTCATAATAAATTGTCTGCTGCAAGTAATTCAGTCACTTCTAATACARATTGAACTGCTTCCTCGATTAGTGGTTTTTTCTATCTTTGAAATGTTTCCCATTTGCAATCAAAGCTGAAAATTTCAACAAAGCTCTAAACAGGAGTTCATAGAGCTAAGTAGTCTGTTTTGATTTTTACTTCTTAAACCTTTCTTATTAAAAAATGATAAGGTGATGACTTTAATTGAGAACAAAAATAAAATTTATTTTGTGTCATTCAAGTTCTTCACAGATATTAGTCAAGCCACCTGAAGTGAGAAAATCTAAAATCTTTTGAAATGTGTTGTCCCACCATAATGTATAAATCTTGAACTAAATATTCATGTTATACTGCTTTGGTAGCTTTTGTACCAGTTTTCATTTTTATTTGCTTGTTTTATCCTCATAAATGTCTTCAGTTTTAATTAATATTCTTTTTTTTTTGAGACGGAACCATTCTATAATGCTACGTAAATGTAAGGAAATTTTAAGTAATCAAATAGCATTATATTTCCAAGGAAATAGAGAAGGCATGGTTCTTTACCGCATATTTGAACCAGGAGATTCAGTAGAGGATAATAAGTATTTTTCAAGTAAGAGTATAAATTTCTTGCTCTCTGTTCAGTAATGTCTATAATAAAGTAGTGAAATAAGACTGGAACAGATACCCATGAACAGAGGTTTCATTTCCCCTGTATAACAGCTACAGGGAAATTTCATGGCTATGGCAGCTCTCACCCACTAAAAGCAGTACTGTGAAAGATGGCAGTGGTATGGCCATATGTCAAACCATGCAGCATAAAACAAATAACAAATACATTAGCAGTATTTGCCTTCTATGAAGATCTTTCCAAGCTTGTACAGTGAAAAAGAAAAGCTTTTTAATTAAGTGCAGCCCTATTTCAAGTCTCTACATACACATGTCACAAAAGACTTTCTCATGGCTCAAAAATCTGTAAGAGCCAACTTGCTGTTTCCAGTGTCTAAGTTATGAGGGAGATATCTGGGAAGGCTGCCTCWGCTCCAGAACATAGGGTTCATAGAAAAGGAATCCTTAGTAGAAACACCAAGAAGAGATACCAATTCCCAGCTACTATTTATGTAGCTGCCTCTCTCCATCATCTTCTACATCACAGCATATGGTTAGAAGCCATGAAATAGGAATGGGCAAGCATTTGGAATACTCCAGGAGAGTTGAGGATTCAGAAAGACAGGGTTAGGAGGTTACAATTCTTGCTGCCTGTCTTCTGCTCTGAGTTACTGCCATGTAGCCAAGTGATCTGTCTGCTCATGCAGTGTGTTCCCAAGCACTGAAACTGGGGTGTGTTTGAGCGTTGCCAGGCTGAGAAGCAGTGGCCATAGAGCCAGCCCACTGTGCTGCTGCAGTAGGGATGTGCTACAGATACTTGCTTACCAAAGATAGTCCCCTTTGGCAGGAGGGCAGGGTGCRAGGGCAGGCAGGGACCACTCAGGTTGCTGTGGTGAGAATCACCAAAGTGACTTTTCCCCCCTTTCAGGCCCGCAACTGTTGTGTGAGCAGCTTATCTTTCTCTGATGTTGCATCTTAGATTATCTGGATCTATACAGGTGGAAGAAATGAGGGAGCAGATGGCTGTGCCTCATAAAAATAGCGCTGGGATGATACAGTGAAAGTGAACTGACACTGAATGACCCATCTCACAGGCCTACTCTTAGTTTACKTTTTTTTTTTTTGGTATCTGAGATAATCAACAAAACAAAGGACTTGGAGCAATAATATTGCCTGTTTGTGCTTTGCTCGTAAYAATTGCCTAAGATCCAAAGCAAATAAAATCTACCAGATGCAGCAAATTCTCTTGAGCCTAAGAAAGCAAAATTGTAATGCTGCAAATGTAAATGCTGGCATTGCAGCTTAATACACATATAAACCGAGCAATCTATATTGTGCGATCATCATTTTTTAAGAAAGGCTGGAGCYCAGAGACCAGCAAATGTTCTCATCTGCAGTGTATCAGCAGTTCTCAGTCTTCAGCTGCTGTACAGATAATAATTCTAATTGAAGAATCATTACATGGATCCATATGTGAATGATAGATGGGCTACAGCCTTTTGTTCATGGTACTTTAAAAATTGAGTAGCTGCTTTTACTTTTATAAGGGGTGATTAGATTGGCTTTTCCTCTCCCCCCCTTTTTTAATGCAACATTTTAATCACCCTGGTCTGACAGGATTTGGAATCTGAAGGGAAAACAATTTCTATAGCTGACAATTTTTTTAAACAATAGCTATTTAAAGCCTTGAATTGGTTACAAAGTGACTCTCCACAGAGAGCCTTTGTTCAAATGTTTTCAGTTCTGAAACTAGTGCTTGAAAAATCRTGTTCCATGTGCTCTGTAATAATTGTTTCTCATATATTATACTTTTTTCCCCTCAAAGATAACAGCATACACTTTAGTGCAGTTTAATAATCCTTTTWAAAAACCATAGTTAAAAAGGCATTTGCTCTGTTACTCATCAAGCATCTGTTGTATCAAAGAACTGTTAATATATTTATCTTGATGGATAAGCTTCAGTGTTCTGGACCAAGTTCACTGTAACTGGACCAAGCTTTCAATATTCCTTTGGGGATCCTAAAGTTGAGTTAATGATCTAATTAAGATGGGTGTGATAATTATATCTACTGCTGAACTGGAGTCTTTCATGAAACCACATTTCAACTAAATTCAAAGCTGATCCGGTTCAGAAGCTRAATTGATTTCTTAATGTGGATGGTGAAATTTAATTTGCCTTTAGATCCTGTATTCCAATCCAGACTGAGTCAGTTATAGCAAAATTAGAACTGTTTGGTTCTTAAGGTAATGTGAATAGAATACAGTGGTTTCAGCTGGGTGCTACCTTACCTATCACTTGTTCTCAAAGGGCTGCAAACATTAGGCTTCCACCTTACACCTGCTGCTGTTTGGAGGGTGGCATTGGTCATGTACACACAATGTCATAGCAACAGAGGGGTGTGTGTTACTGGTCTTTTTCTAGGCATCCCAAGTAGGAGCACACCACTTGGSAATTCAAGATGAACACATAGGATTGCTACTGATCTTTTTTTCTCCAAAAACTGTTTCTCAGACAAATTTGTTGTGTTTGAAGTGTACCAGAAGAGCATATGGCCAAAATACAGGGAAAAGGAGCYGAGTCTCCAACATTTTTCAGTCTTTCTACACTGATTATATGTGTTTGGCTCTTGTGATGTATAAAGTTTATATTGCTATGAAAACTCCTGTAAAGAATGTTTGCAACCATTCTTGTCCCTTGCCTAAACTTTCTGWGCCACCTCTGTAGGCACTGGGTCAKGGTGCCCTGCTCTGGCACTGCTGCTGGTGGGTTATGGGTGCAGCCCTGAGCTCTGGCTGCAGACCAGTTCAGTGCCCAGGAGGAGAAAACATTCCTGCTTTGCTTTTTTTGGTATTGGGCTACCAAGYACATGTGAGGTAGAACTAGTTTGCAGACACTGCTACTGTTGAGGAGTTAAACTTGCAACTGCAGAAGGGAAAAGAGCTCAGTTTGGTCTGCAATATCTCAAATTAAGAAATGTAGCTGTAGTGGGAAAATAGTGTGTCTAATAGTAACTAGAGAAATGTCTTTTAAAAAATTTGCCACAWACTGTATAAACTCTTGATTAAACACAAGTCTGCTTGCTACTCTCACTGTTGTCTTTTGGCTTCTGATTCTATTCAGCATCTATTTCAATAGTGGTAGAGGAATTGAAAATGGCTTAGTGGGTGGACAAGCTYGGGATACAGTAAAGATACATTTTTAAAGGGAAGATGAGGAGAGTGTCTAGGAAGTTCATAAAAATAGAAATAGCCTGAAATGCTTGCTGTGCAGCGGAGGAGGTGGTGAGTCTCCAGGAGGAAAAGAGCRTGCATAGTAAAGCCTTGACCTCCTGCACAGTGCAAGTGACCAAGAATACTGTCAAAATGCAGCTCTCATTTCATCACAGTAGTAGCCTGCTGGCTAATACTATGCATTTCCAGTACTCTGTTCTCCCCTCACCCCACTGAGTAATTTTGGGTGTGGCTTTTTTTAGACTCTGCTGTACTAGTGTACCAGAAAAAGAACGGGAAGGGAGGAAGGATGCCTGCCAGTCGATTGCTGTCRCCACTGATGCAGAACTTCCTATGCRAGAAGTCAACTGGATYGCACAAAGGGAGCAGGTGCAAGTGCACATGCCACTAGCCTTTTTTTGTTGAAGGGTTTATAATCAGTAAATAGATTTGAATATAATTTTTTTAATAATGATTTAACTGATGCCATTAAAACTCATGCTCATATCCCATGCAGATGGCACAAACTGTCACGCTCCGGTTTTCTCTTTGGTTTTGATGCTAAAAATTTCAGCTGAATGTTAAATCTGTGTCAGGATAGCACTTCAGGTTTCAGAAAAGATGTACACCATGTTGASCTAGCAGTGCATGATTTCATTGGCCCCCACAGAGTTCATTCCTCACCTCTGAAGGCATGCTTAGGAATTTCAGCTTCATTGATCCAAGCCCTCTTGAAGGGAGACATTTCTCAGTGACTCTGTATCATTGAGAAAGTGCAGGTCTTTGTGGGCTCTTCACAGTGCCTTGTGCTGACTTCAACCAGTGACTTCTGGATCCGTATGCTCATTTACAGGTAAATAGTTTTTCATCTGTTTTTGCACTGAGATGGGCAGTATAAATCCTTCTTTATTTCTTCTACACCCTTGCTAGCATTAAAAGTTGTGGCAAATGAAACACTGTTGCTGCCTTCAGCAGGGCTGCGAGGCACTTGAGGATTTGCTAATGGGGTGGAGCAGGACTGAGGGTGCTTGAGCTCCRGTGATGGCAAAACCTTGCTCGGCATTCTGAAATGCCATTGCTCCGCCAAGTGAGGCAGGGCCGGCGGTGGCCTTCTTGCAGGTGGCAGCTAGGCAGAAGTGTGCAACTGGCCTTGGGTTGTCCAGTCTGCTGATCCAGAAGGGGATGGCATTTTCTCTTTCTGGGATGCGATGGCTCTGCCTCGGGCTCAGAAAAAAAGAAGCAGTAACTGTATTTTTGTCGTGGAAGGCAGGAGCTGTGACTCAGGACTCCTGGGGCACCACTTAGCAGTGTAAAATGACACCATTTTCGTTTAGTTGCTATATAACTGCATTTCTGAGTCTCCCTGTTTGCTTTGTTCTTGCATAAGCCCCTCTTCCTGCATTTGCAGGCCCTGATTTTCCCCTACCTTGCACTTTCTGTAGATTTTTACATCCATGCGAGTGGTGGCAAAASTCAGCTCTTTTGCTGTGAGAGCATTTAGTATATATGCTGCATTTACTTGGCATAAGCATAGAAGGCCATGGTAGGGGCAGGGCAGTGGGGAATCAAGCCAGTTGTTTACAGCTTCCTCCAAAGGACTGCTGGGTCAAACATCCTTCTCCTGTCCACAGCACTCTGCCATTAACAGCTGTTAGCGAGTGTTAGCGCATCATATTTTTTCCCCTCGAGGCTGAGTACATTATCTCTACAACACTCCAGCACCTTGCTGGGAACATGCCACAGCTCTGTTTTCAAAGTGTTTTGTTAATGCTAGTGACCTTGGTGGTGTGACCACAACACCTGCTTTACCTGATAAGATCATTAATTTTTTTCTCTTCAGCCTTTGTGTTGAGCGTAAGCAAATCTTCATTTGTAGCTGGAAAACATTGCCCAAACATCAGCTTATTGGAGCACTGACCTGTATCTCCCAGTATTTTTTAATGTGCTAAATAGACAATTAGAAGGAATCACTCAATAAAGGCAGAGTGAACACAAGCCTCTTGTTAGCTGCAATCGAGCAAGACGGTGTTGGAATCAATCACATGGCTTTTCAGCTGTCACTCTGCCACAGCAACAGCTGTCTGTCAGTCGAGGTGACAGTGGAGAGCTGATCTATTCTCTTCTCTGAGCTATAGAGATAAGCTGCACATGCACAATGAATGTGTTCTCAAAATAAACACATTGGGAAGAGCAGAGGGTTTTTTAATGATAAATCTTCTCACTCTTCTAACAGTTCCTCCTTCCTGATGGATTGACAACTGGCTGAAYGGCAGATCCCAGAGGGTCATAATCTGTGGCGCAGGGTCTAGTCGGTGTTCTGTCTAATGGTGTCCCCCAAGGTTCCATACAGGGCCCATCATGGTTTAGTTTATTCATCAGTGACTTGGATGAAGCTGCAGTTGCCTCCTCAGCCAGTTCATGGATGACATATGGGAGGAGCTCTGGGCTGATCCCCCTGATCAGGCTGCTGTGCAGCCCTTCAGAAGGACCTGGGCAGGTTGGAGAGATGGGCAGAAAGGAACCACCTGGAATTCAACAAAGGCAAGTGCAGGATCCTGCACCAGAGGAGGAATAACCCCGGCACCAGCGCAGGCTGGGGGCTGAGCTGCTGGAAAGCAGCGCTGCAGAGCTGGGGGTCCTGGTGCCCATGAGCCAGCAGTGTCCCTGGGGCCAAGAGGGACAATGGGGTCCTGGGGTGCATTAGGGAGAACAGGGCCTGCAGGCTGAGGGAGGGGATCCTGTCCCTCTGCTCAACCCTGGTGAGAGACATCTGGAGTGCTGTGTCCAGTTCTGGGCTCCTCAGTACAAGAGAGACACAGAGCCCCTGGAACAGGTCAGGGGAGGGCTACAAACATGGTTAAGGTACAGGAACATCTCTGTTACAAGGACAGACTGAGGGAGCTGGGCCTGTTCAGCCTTGAGAAGAGACAACTGAGAGGGGACCCCATCAATGTCTGTGAGTGTCTGAAGGGAGGGTGCCAGGAGGATGGAGCCAAGCTCTGCTCTGGGGTGCACAGCAACAGGACAAGAGGCAATGGGGCAGAAACTGATGCTTAGGAAGTTCCACCTGAACATGAGGAAGAACTTCTTTACTGTCTGAGGGACCAGGTGCTGGAACAGGTTACCCAAAGAGGTTGTGGACACTCCTTCCATGGAGATATTCAAGAACTATCTGGACACAATCCTGTGCCCTGTGTTCTAGAATGACCCTGCCTGAGCAAGGAGGTTAGAYCAGATGACCTGCTGTTGTCCCTTCCAACCTGATCCATTCCAGAATTCTGTGATTCCTGCTCCTTTTTCAGTTTATCAGGTTGCTGTCACCCCTACCATTTTTCTTACAGTGACTATGTGTTCTTCTTCTGCTTTTTACCTTACAGGTTTGGCTTTCTACATGCTGCTGCTTCATATTCCTGTAGCTGCATCCCACCTTCTRCTGTGTTCCACCTTTGGTCGAGGTGGGGTCTGCCAGAGGAGACGCAGCTGCTGCTGCTGCCTCTGGGGCTACTGTGACCATGGCTGGCAGTGCCACGGCTGCAGCTGATGTCCATGATGTGCTGATTGAAATTGTTTGGATAAGGTTTAAATGGGTCTTAAACTCAGTGTGGARTAGAGGAGTTGCAAGGGTTTGTGAAGGGACCAGCTCTACCCCAGGCCTTTCCCCGGGCCTTTGTGTAGACAGACCCACAAGGTTTTTGCATTTGCTTTTGCTTCTTTATTGATCAGACATAAGTTTGTTAAATTATAAGGTGCCTTCAACTTTCCCCTCCCCGCTGTTTGACTCAGTTGTTTTGGTCTTACACTGCAGTGCTGATATTATTTCCATGTATGGGGCAGTGCTGTRGTTCCTTTCTCTCTTCCTCACCCCTCTGCTGGCTGGAGACAAACAGATTTTCTTGGCAGAAATCCTGCAWTTTGAAATCCTGCATTTTGGGTCTYGCTAYATGGCCCCATGCTCAGTGTAYCCTGGTGGTGTGTCCTGTGTGGCAGGGCTGTGCAGGGWTTGTGGTTGCTCCTGTTTTTCTRTCTTGCTCTGCAGTAACAGGCATTTGTATTTAGGAATCTSTGAGACTTGTGTGACCTGATTTCCTCGGTAAGACACAGCAATGCAAGAACTGTGTCACAAAAGCATAGAGATGACACTGACTCGCAAGATTGATCAGTCACTGGTCCAGAATAAGAGCCCAAATATCATGAGGAGTTTGGTTCAAGGCCTTCCAAAAAGACCAACAGAAACTCATGGTGGTATAAAAACGGGGAGAGCCAATCTCAGAGAAGCCTTTGCATGTAAAAAAAAAACCATAAATATTTTCATTTAAAAATTCAATCTCATTCTTTATGTTATGATTTTGGTTGTACAACACTTGCACGTATCTTTCATTTTTGCCTGAGGTCTACAGAGCCTGAAATGGAAAGCATGGATTTTTCCATCAGTTGGTGAGATGGAGCTGAGTAAGTATCCTCTCCATTTTATAGGTAACAAGGAAAAGACAGCAGGATCCCCTCAGGGGACCAAGTTCTTTTCATGTGGCTGTGCTGGTGTTGCCCTTTGGCTCTGTCTCAGCAGCCCAAAGCAGCAGGTCTAAGTGTGATGTCCAAGATGGGTAGCTCAGGACACATACTACCCTTGTCCTTGCCTCTCTCTCACATGCAGATTGCTTCAAATCTTCCATTTTAAACTGTTTTCTGCTTAAACAGGGATAAATCCCTTTTTGCCTGAATAATGTTTGCTATAGAATCCACAAGACTAAATAMCACATTATGGCAATATATGGGAGTAAATTCAGCACCTCCCACTTTGCAGGCTGCTGGTTTTGACTGTGTAGCTCYTCTGATAATTCAAGGGGTCTAAGGTAAAAGGAGCTTAGAAAAGATCTCTGATTTCCTTCCAGGGGGACAGAGGAGGAGCAGTGAAGTGACACTGAGCCATCATCTGGGTATCTTTTCTGCTGCTATCCGTTCATTAAACATGCACTGCCATAAAATGTCAGTTTTCAGGACTATCAACAGATACTTTAAATAATTAAGAATAATATCTCAGCAATTATAGCCTCCTGCATGCTACCAATTACACCTTTGAAGTCTATGGCTTTAGGAAAGTTTAATACAAGTTGCTGAAAGGTAAGCAAATAAGTTTACTTGTAGAAGCAAGTTTTTTACATTATAAAACATTGTATTTTAAACTATTACTGGTAGCTTTCCTGAAAACAAGGTGTCTAAAACAAGATTTTGTCAGGAAAAATTCCAGTGCTATCAGTTAATTTGAAATATTAATTCTCTTTCTGGTTCTATCTCAGGGTAGATCTTTTAATTTTAACACACAGAGAGCAGAACAGGAGCATCATATGCTGCATCTATACACAGAGATTTGGGTTGTTTTCCAAGGAGTTTATTATTTTTGTCCAAACTTAGGTTGTTGCTGAGGTCTGCTTTCATTTTTTACTGCAGTCTCAACAGAGAGACCTCTCTCAACAGAGAGATCAAACCATTAATTTCTAAGGCTTTTTTTTTTCTTTTTTAAAATCCTACGAAGAGAGTAGTTTGAATCATTAAAATACAGGTGCTATAAATGCTGGTCGTCCAAGCCACAGTTCATCCAATACCTTCACAAAACTTCCTTGAGATTTCACATAATCCAAGAATACTTTGAGTATATAAATACCTTCCCAAGTTTTGGGKTTTTTTGCAAAATCCAAATAATAATTTAGTTACATTAGTTTATATTGTAGTTATGTAACAGTTATAGCTTTATCGCTCTCTTCCCTGTGACTGTCATTTAACCAGCTGTTAAACGGGTGGAAKATAACCAAGGCAAGAGATAGAACAATGCTGTTCGGGAGTGCCATTGAACACATCCAATTGTGCGTTAATAGAGCTGGCAGGGATGGCAGCCTGATCCYACCAGCGGCTGACAAACAGCAAAGGAACTTCAGGGAAAGCTGAGGCTCTTGCTGATGCTTCAACCTGGCCATCATCTGCAGCCCCTGAGTGACCTTAATCAAMTCTCCCCACGTAAGCTTTTCCCACCAGCGTTTAACCTGTCGGGACTGCGCAAAARCCCAGTGCCTGTGGGTGGAGGTTTCTAGCTAACAGCCTAGCAATAAAAGAACAAAACACCCAAACAACAAACCCAAACAAACTCAGAAAAGGCAAATAAAAGAAGGTGGGCGCAGGGGATAGACGGATTAATTGCACCATGCCCAAGCCACATGTGCTCAGATAGAAACCTTTTTCTGTGGGYAACCATCCGGTAGCCACTCCTATAGCAATGACAAGTGCCCTCAGAACAACCCAAGAAGTCCTAGCTTATTTTTAACAGCTCCTAAGAGCACTGATGCTGTGATGGATAGCTCCTTACTTGAAATCTTCTTTCCCAAAAAGCACAAGACTGTCAATATTTGTAAGCTTTACTCACACAGGTCAGCAAATATAATAGGCAAATATGCAGAGCAAAATACATTTTGATTGATTAGATGCTTTGAGAGAAGGCACCAAGTTCTTTATTACAGATATTTATCTTGTAGTCTTTTCCACTCTGCTGCTTGTTAGTGCTTGTGGAGAGTTTTGCTTGTATTTTCAAATACTAGTAAGTGTGAGACACATGGGAAAGGTTTTTCTGTGGGTTTTCTCTTACTTAGTTGAAATGAGGTCAGATGTGATGCAGCCCTAATCATGTCTTGTTAAGCTCAAACCTATGTAATTTTTGAGCACTTATGGCATTATTAAGAATTGACATAAACTATGCTACAAGAAGTGTGACTAAGATTCCCATCCTTATAAATATTTCAAGTGTCCATAAAAAAAAAAAACAAACATCATAATAGCAGCAGCTTTTCTTCTTTATCTGCATGAGTGTGGTTGGGAATACGCCAGCATTTTCCCACCCAAAATGGTCACCAATAGGTGGTGCTRCGCTTTCCGAATTCAATGCGAGATCGTTCCTGTTTGTCCCTCAAGCAAATTCTCCTGCCTACCTCATCTCCCTGACAAATCTTTCTCCAAGCCTTTTGTTGATAAATGCACAATTCCCAACAGATTGTTCTCATATTTTCACATTCCTTATTTGCTGCTATGACCTTTAGTTGCTCCTGCACACCAGTCTTTGGTTTTTCCCCATGCTCCAGTCGTTTGCAGCCAGCTGTCAAGCAGGAACTTCTGGGAACGTGATTCCCACGCTCAGAGCTTTGGCTGCACTCCCAAAGAGCTTACCTTTGTCTTCATTCAAAGTTCTTTTATCATGACTGTATTTTTCCATTCTTTCTGAAAGCAGATCTTAACAGCACTCCAAAACAAATGAATCATTTTTTCTGAAAGTAGTCTTTAATAAAACTTTTATAAAATTCTGCTTTTGAATGCAGAAGCAAAAATTTAAATAAAGGAAAAGGTCGTATAAATGTAAAGCAAAGTCTGTAAGACAGGGTSGAGTAGGTCTGGTGATATCAGTCTTCTATCTTAAGGAAGGATATTCTTTTATCTTGTTGATTCAGAATTCAAACTGAGAGGTGTATTCTGCTCTCAGTGATGGGTTGAGGGCAATATCCCATAACTCAGTTTGCAGTTATTGTAGTGATGATTCTCCTGATGGAGGTCATGACGTCAGATTTGCTCWGACGGGGAGAGCCAGGCTCGTCACTCCCCAGCTGTCAGTGCTGCACTTTGTGTTGTCCTGAGCCCTCAGTGGGACCACAGGAGCCAAGGTCTCATCAGAGACCAGCACAGCTCCTCTCATAGCCGTGATATCAGGTTTGTGTTTGCATTTGTAACAGCTTTGGTAAGACCTTTTTCCAGTGCCGTCTCTAAAAAGCAGTAGCCTTAACTCTAAACAAATGCTGTCTGGGGTACTTCTGACAGCCTGGGGCAGGGCATACCCTGTAAGAGGAGAAAAGYTGCCAGTTCTGGCACCTCTGCAATACAAATTGGACTGTCCATGTCCCTTGGCTCCCTCTTGATTCTTCTCAGAGGGTGTGTCTAGGCCAGAACACTTTTGGTAAGAGACTGCTTCCCCAGAGGCTTAATTCCTAATTACCAGAGAGAAAAAAAAAAA
>NW_026623279.1:1410818-1415600 GCF_030028575.1 Malurus melanocephalus
AAAAAAAAAAAAAAAAAAGACAAGAGTACCTCAGATCACAGAATTTGAGAATCATAGAATGTTAAGGGGTTAGAATGGGCCTTAACAATCATCTAGTCCCAAGTTCCCCGTGGGATGGGCAGGGATATTTCCCACTAGACCAGATTGGTCAAAGTCTTATCCAACCTGGCCCTGTACACTGCCAGGGTTGGGGCATCCACAGATTCCCTGGGGAAGCTGTTCCAGTGTTTCACCATCCTCATAGTAAAGTATTTCTTTCTAATATCTGAGCTAAATTTCCCCTCTTTCAATTTGTTCCCATTGCCCCTTGTCCTATCACTGCTGTTCCTGATGAAAAGTCCCTCTCTGGCTTCCCTGCAGCCCCATTCAGTTACTGAAGGTTGTTACGAGGTCTCCACASAGCCTTCTCCTCTCCAGGTGAGCAGCCCCAACTTTCTCAGCCTGTCTTTGGAGGGGAGGTGCTCCAGTCCTCTGAGCAACTTCGTGGTTCTCTGGACTTTTCTCTGGACTTTCTCCAGCAGTTGTCCTCCTTATGTTGGGGGCACCAGAACAGTACACAATAGTCCTGGTGGGGTCTCACAAGAGCAGAGTAGAGGGGGGAACTCATTTCATTTGATCTGCTGGCACCTTCYTTTTGATACAGACCAGGATCCTCTTGGATTTCTGCTCTGTGAGTGCACATTGCTGACTCGTGTTCAGATTTGCATCCACCATCACCCCCAAGTCTCTCATGCAATGCTGTGCCCTCTAACTCCTTTGAATGCCACCCGTAGCCCCTCGAGTATATGTAAGGAAGCTGCCAAAATCCTTCTGACCTTACAGGTGTAGATACTCTGGGCCCTCTAACATGTCCAAAGGGCTGAAGTGTCACTTGGAGGTGCAGGCCACCATGGAAGTCCCAGTCTGGGCTTCAGCTGGGGCACCACACCACTCCCTTGGAGAGCAGTGGCATCCTTGGAAGAGTGATCTTTACTCCCAGCTTATGAGGCCAAAAGTAGTCAAGCTATTTTTTCCTTCTGCTCAGCTTAATGAATCTTGAGGGGATTTTTTTTTTCCTGTTTGTCGCACCTGGAAGGATTAAGTACATCTCTCCTCCTCCAGAGAAGGAGRAGACTCTCAAGCCTCAGGGTAAGAATCTTCCCTCAAGCCTTAGAGAATCCTCTGGGGCAATAGTGAGAATAGATTTGTCATTTCCTTGATGAATGATRATCAAAAAAGCATTGTATGAGGGTGGAATGTGGTGCTTATCATGATATTCTAAAAATAGTGGCTGCAAATGCATTCTGTGAAGGTCTTGATCCCTTGCTGTGTTAACGTGCTTTAAGAAAATATAGTGGCTCAAGGCTTTCATGGGGGCAGAGGCAAAAAAAAGTCCCATTTCTCATTACCTTTGAATTTAAGTATGCCTGATCTGGAACCCTAAGCTTCGGGCASTTTTGGACTTGGGCACCTTTTGACCTTAGGACCCACCAGATCTGGGCAACAACAAAACTGTTTGAGAGGCCACCTCACTATTGAARACCATGTTGTGTAGGTGATGCCCAAGTTCCCAAACAATGCAGCCTCTTTGACTCTGGACCAGGCAYAAGAAGGGATGCTTCTATCATCATTCTCACATCTCTAAGTCTGGTTTTCTTTTTTTTTTCCCCTCCAGTCTGCCCTGAGTTAGCTGCTGTTAGTGATCCATCCTCCTGCCTGTGGGAAGGCAATGTCTTGTGCCCTCCAAGGTCCACCTGATACRTTACTGACCTTTCAGTGCTCTGCACCTACACCCTGTACAGAGAGGTATTACCTTACCTTCCCAGCCTGTCTTTTTTTAGTTTAACWGAAAAAGTACAGCTCCTAAACTGCAGCTTCTAACATGTGCATTGCTCTAGATAAGATCTTGCTGACCCTGTAGGAGACTCCACAATAAAAGGAATTGTTTTGTTGCATGAGTATGATTTATGAGTATTGAAAAGTAAAAAGGATTCTAGCATGGGAAATAGGAATCCGATGTGAGGAAAAGAGATATTGTTTGGGTACACACTGGGAAACATTGACATCCTTGTTACAGCTCTGGAGAAACCAGATCAGTTTAGCCATATGATCCAAAACATAATGGAGTATCCACATTAATTTTAAAGATGTCAGTAAATCAGTAAGCCTCTTGAAGGGTGAAACAAATGTCCTGAGCATGAATATTCATCTGTGTCTCTGACAGGTTTCATACTAATCTAGCTGTGTTACAGATACTGGTGAAGCAAACATCTTTCACTTAGTATCAGCACCAGATACCAGGTATGACATATGGAAATTCACTGAAGGAACTGAATCATCTGTGAAGAGGGACTTTCCTGATCCTTGACTATAGATGTAAGGGAAGGGTAAAATATAGAATTGCGCAGAAAACCAGACCTACCCTAAATTAGTGTCATCCTGAGAGACCAGAAAGGCAGGTTTTGAAATAGGCTGCCTGGAAAAGACTTGATAGAAGCACAGAAATTTTCTTTGTTTTCTTAATCCCTCCATTTCCCAAAGGATCAGGACTCAGAAGTGTTAGAAACAGCATTGCATYAATTTCTCCTAAACAGAATTACTTTCAAAGCCTCCACATTTTTGGCCAGGAAGAGTTTTAGATTTGCTTTGCAGCTGCTTCAGGATCCAATCAACATTTTTAACTGCATACTTTTTTTGCCCAGTTTATTCATTTTTTTCAGGCTTGTCTAAAACTGATATGTATTGTCACTCCTCTGCCAGGTAGGAACAGATTTGAAGCTTTGCAGGATGGTATAGAGCAAGAACCCTGTTCTGCAGGAGCACTTTTTGTGAATGTATTTGTTTTACCTGCAGACATTGTTATGTAGGTATGGACTACAGAACAGATTCAAGAAAATACTTGGTTGAACTTTGAGCCCCCAACAGCACCTCGTGGCTCCTGCTGCACAGCCTCCATTGCTGTCCAAACCTTGTTTTTCTGTTTATAAATCACTGGTCTGTACTGATCACTACAAGTTTAGCTGCTCATTTGATATTGGTACAGATTGAGGAGAACAAAGGCTAAAATAGAGATGTGCAAATGATTACTTAGTACCATTAAATTTAGTGTCTTTTCTGCTAATAGATAAGACAATTTCTGTCTAAAATATCTTTGACTCAGTTGTACACTATGGCAACAAAAAGACATTTTTAGGTCTTTCTGCTGTTTCCAAGTTCAGATGCTTTTTTCCACTATTTAATTTCTTTGCTTTGTACGAGTCATTCCAATGTTTTCTCTTGTTTTTCCTGTTTTTCAATGTTCCTAATGAAAACTCCAACAGTAAAAGATCAATAAAAGATTAATTCACACTTCAGATGGGATTTTTTATCATATATCATATATTTTCCATGCACTTTCAAATCCCTACCCCCAAAATCCACAAATAGGAAATCATTAAAGCCAAGGATCTTAGCAGAAGGTACAGGTGATGGTGTCTCCCAACCTTCACTCACATYGTAGCCAAATGGAAATAATGCTTGGAGCTAGTTACATAGGTTCTTACTTTCTAAGCTTAATGCAAAACTTGTTCCCGTTCTATTGCTCTACTGTGGAATGACTAAACAACTGCAGTTTTGCTCCAGTCCACATGAGCTATTGCRCAGGTTAACGCTACTCGTAAGACTATATGAGACACAGGAGGGCTGATGACAGAGTCAGAGTGTCAAAACATCACTGATGGACTCAAGAATCAATTACCTACCCTTTAAAAACAGTTCTCTGTTCCTACCCATTCACTCAGAGGCAGAGGGCAGGCTGCTGCTGATGGAGGCAGTGACATGGGTGCTGTGGTCAGTGGCCGGAGGGGGCTGTGCAGCCACACCAGGCACTGCTGGGCAGTGAGGGACTGGCATGACCTGCTGCTCCCTCTGYCAGGGCAGCCAGTTTGGCAGGAGTGGGGTGAGTCCTTCCCTCGCTTCCCTTGAGCACAGCTGAAGCATTCCAGCCCTGCTGGGAGGGGCAAGGCTTCACCACCCCAAACAGAATCTGTGGCGAGAGGCACACACAAAGGGARATGTGGGCATCTGCTTTTCCAATGGGCAGCCTCTGCCTTCCACCTAATGGGCTTCAGCTAATCAATTCACAGGTCCCAAGGAGTTAAACATAGATATAATTCCTTCTCCCATAGCTGGGGTTCTACAGACAGGGTTCAGCCACAATGCTAAAATCCCATTCAAGCAGAAATGTCACGTTATTTACTCGCTAAAACAATGCTCTTATTGCAAAGAYATGTTAGGAGAGAAAATATGACAGCATCTATTTTAGGTTGTCATTGATCTTTAATTTGCTATGACCTGAAGGTTTTCCATGTAGTCAGTGATTTTTGGCCAAAATATATGACTGCAGGGAAATGAGTAAATGAGTGCCAGAGATGTTCTTTTTTTCCTATGAAAAGACTGAAATTGCTTTGTGTAAATGTGTGGAAAATGCTGATATTTTGTTTCTATAAATACTTTGCCTCCTGCGTGCTGTATTTCATTTGTGCTGTTTCCTAGGAGTATTTGGCTTCTTATCACTTTTACACAGCGTGCTGAATACAAATGAGCTACAGTTTACCCAGCAACCAAGCTGTGGAGCATTTGTGGCTGCTGTGCATTTCCTGAGCAAGAGTAACTACTGAATGAAGCAGATTACCCTGTAGCCTTGCAAAACACTAAGGATTATAAAACATGCATTTAGTGGATAAATACACAGAGGAATATGCACAGACGATCTCTGTTTCTATATATACGGATGTGCGTATACATGAATATATCTGGGTGATG
>NW_026623279.1:1415729-1451272 GCF_030028575.1 Malurus melanocephalus
CCCTCCAGGTACAGGATTCATTCACTCTGCCCTTTGAGCCCAGCCACCCTAGCAGCTTTTAGATACCAGTTGTCCACCTGTCCAGATTGACTTGGATGCAAGAACACCACAGGAAACAGTGTTAAAAGCCTTGCTAAAGTTCAGGTAAATACCATTCATTAAAGAAAATATTCCTGGAGAATTCCATKATTTTACCAGCAACCAAAGTTAGGCTAGCTGGCTTGTGTTCCCCAGGTTATGCTTTTGGTCTTTTCTGAAGTCAGGTGCAACATTTGCCCTCCTTCAGACCTTAGGGACCTCTCCATCTCCCCAAGACCTTTCAAAGGTGACAGAGAGAGTAGCAGCAGCCAGCACAGTGAGCACCACTGGATGCAGCCCATTAGGTCCCATGGTCACCTATGGGCCAAGCTCTCTTGAGATTCCTGACTCAATCCTCATCCTCTGCTGGTCTCTTCCTCCTCCCACCCTCTGCACCCCTGATGCATTTTGGCAGTGGGGTGACATGGAGACGACAGATTCGCTTTGCTGCGGAGTGGGCCTCCTAATAGAACCAAGAGGAAAGATTCAAATTTTGTCAAAGACAGTTTGGACGAAAAACAAGAACAGTTTTTACAAGACATTTTGAAAAATATCAGTAAGTTTTGCCCAGGCTGGGTAATCAGCTGTGGGCAGAGGAGGGATGGAAAAGTGCACTCAGAATTACACACATGAAGTCATCATCCAAGTCAGTTTTATCTTTTCCTCACTCAAGTCTGAGTGAAGACTTTGTGTTGCATTCAGAGGGGAATGGCAGGGTAAGCACTGAGGTCCTCAGCCCTTCCCATGTGTGTGCCACTTCTTTAATTGCTGAAATGCACGTGTCAATATGCCAGATCTTGTTCTATGGGAAGATCTTGTTCTTGTTTGCAGCATCTCAAAGSAATTTAAATGAGTCTTGTTAAACTGACTGACAAATGTCATTCAAATTCACCTGGCAATTTTTGGTTGAATTAAACTATATTCAGGGACATAGCTTGCCAAGGTAGGCAATGATGTAATGATTATTGTAAGTTAAAGGTTTCCACATCATCATTTTCATCTACCTAATACCTGGGGGTTTAAACCGGCATTCTGTGCTCTGGTACATTGGGATAGGCTTTTCAGTGTACTAGAATAGGTTGTGTGTTGTAGTAAAATAGAATTATATTTTATAAACATAAAATATTCTAACATAATGTAACATCATTAAAACACAGAACATAATTAGTGAAAACACTACATCCCCCCTGTAGCACAGAGTTTACCACATGATTTTCATGGGACTGGTGTAAGAGAAGATGAAGGGACTCTCACACAGAAATGGGTCTAATCAGCAGCAGAGGGGCTCCTTCGATCCTGATGCTCTCCATGCTGGCGAGACAAGTGGGAGAACATCCAGCAATGAGCAGCTCACCTTCAGGTAGCTGCTGTATGAGGAAAGAGCTGACAAGGGAGCACAAATCTCTACAAGAATTTCAGAGTATAAATACTGTGGTGGAAATGGAGTAGGACAGGGAAGAGAAAAGAACAGGCAGACCTTGACTAGGCCCCCACACCTTTTTGTCAGCACTGCCCCTTCACACTCCCAGCAGCATTCAGTATGCTCAGGCTGCACAACAGACTGAAAACACATAGAAATCAGGAGGAAGAAGAGAAAAATCTAGCAAAAATGACACCAAATACTATGTTGCCAGTACACCCAGTCCATATCTGTTTGGGTAATTTTAGACTGTTCTGCCTGCTCCTCCCATGCTGAACTTCCCAGAAATGCAGAAAATATCATAGCACCTTTTAGCATCTCTAAAGGTGTGTCAGATTAAGTCTGACTGGTGTTTAGAACCTTCAATRTCTTTCATTTGATGGACATTATCTCAAGGTTCATCTCAAATGTGCAGAAGCCAATTTGGGGTAATTTTCAGGGAAATTGTGACTGCAGAGGGTTTGTCCTCTTCCGATTTGCAGTGACTGTCTGYTCTGTAAGGGTGCTGTACCCAGCAATCCTGGTTTGAATGGCAAGGTTGGAGGTAATTCAGTGCACATGAAATCAATAAGTGGAATTGGGGTGAAATGGTCAAGGAACTGCAGTTGATCAAATGGCAGTTGATAGAATTTATTACCTGACAGTAGAGTTTGTCCATAAACAGGTGTATACAAGGCAAAAATCTCACATTCTGTTCAGTAGTCCTTTGTGATTCCCACAAAGCCTSTTTTCCTTCTCCCAGTACCTCCCTGTCTCTGTGGGTTATCTGAAATTATGGGGCATCTGAGGATTTATTTTCATGTGCCTATGGTTTTGAGGGACTGCAGATTATCTGAGTTTTGTCCAAAGGTGGAAGAAAAATTACAGTAATTCTGTTTCACTAAATTCAAAGCATGTAATTCGCTCAGAAGTGGACCACTTTTTCTATAGCCAGTGCCATAGTCTTTCTGTCCTTAAGAATGGATGCATTTTACATTCATTTACRGGTCTAAATTAGAAATATTTTCTTCTTTAGTTTAAGATGGAAAGAGAAAAATTAAAATCCCTTGTTGATCTTCTGGGAGGTTAAGTGGTTGAATTTCATACTAAATTTCACATAACAAATTAGTGAAATGCAGCCATCCCACAAATATCAAAACCTCTTTTTCTCATCAAATTGTCGTCCTGTGTATGAGTTTTTTCTTCCTCCTGATGTGCTAAAGAAATTGMACTTCCTTTATTGCATCTTTTTTGCATTTCTGCCTGTTTGMCAGGATCCTTTGGTGACTTTGAACTYGCTGAGTTTAAACCAGTTGGGAGAGAAGGGTTGAGGCTCATAAATATTGAGCTCCCACTCAGGGAGCTGGTGGGAAGAAAAGATGAGGGGCAGGGAAGGAGCACTCAGCTGCCCCTCCTTCTGCTCAGCCTTTGCAGTGCCAGCACCTGGCAGCAGCTGGGCTGGGCACACCCAGAGCACTGTGCCAGCTGCAGCTATTKCCAATTTCTTGCCCATCCACCAGGCACAGCAATGGGGCACAGCTGGAAGGAGGGCAACCATTGCATGAGGTCACTGAAAYTGGGATAGTGAGGAAGTGCAGATCCGGAGTGGGTGAGGATGCAGGGAGGGAAGGTGCATGGGAATGTGGGTACACAGCCTTAGGTCAGACTCCATTAATTTTTACTTCAAGGAACAAACAGCTTGTGTCTCCTTTGGTCTCTTGGGGATTCTCAAGTGAAGGAAAAAGAAAGGTGTGTGGGTTGTTACGTTTATTACAATTTTATTCCTTCAGTGGTGCTAATTTATTATTAATGCCTGTTCTCAAGAAGTCTGATTGCAGGCACTGTAGGTGGGGCTATGTGTGAAAATCTGTGGGGCACCCCAGCTTGTTCTGCCTGCTCCTCTTTCCACAGCSATTCCTTTCCATATCTGGGGATTTGGAGCCACCAGGAATCCCTGCTTTTAAAAAACATGAAAACAAGGGCAGTACATGTGAGCAAGTCCTCTTCTTCWGGTGTAATGTGAATGACCACCTTCACCCCGCAGTCACACAGCACACTGCTGTGAGAGACCAGATCTGGGGAGCAGAGCATCACTGTAAAGGACAGGGTAACTCTCCCAAAGCAAGACTTGGCAACCTGTATTTTAGTTGGATTTCTGAATATATTTTTTAAAAYAGTTTTCATAAAAGCCTATCTTGTAGTGCTACATTTCCAGAAAGAAAATTGCTTCCGTGCTTTTTTAAAGGAAAACTGCAGTAACATAACAGGTGTGCAATCTGGACCAGAAATCTTCAGAAGCCAAGAGCAAAGGACATTTAATCCTGACAAAGCAGACTAAACATTTGGTCTGAGAGCTGGAGAAAATTCAAGATAATAATAACATGCTCTGCATGYTGCAGTACATCTCCTCTAGCAGTTGGAGTCCAAAAAGGTCACACCAACCATGAGTGAAGAAAGAAAGGAAAACACTCAGCAAGATGAATATTGCTCACAGCATTAATTTCCCTATACCTTCATCCACAGCAGGATCACAAGCAATTAAGAATCTTCATAGTGGGAACACTTCCASTGACATACTTTACTCTCACCTGCAWTTTTTTTCAAATTTCTTACTTTGGAAGGGTGGTGGGTTGTGATCCAACAAAACTCATTTTTATTTGCAAACTAGCCTATAACTTAAATTTTCTCAGACAAAAGCTTGAAGTGTTCTTTCCTTCCATGTTTCTCATTTTGTATGGGATGAGCTGACCAGCAGCTTTCTCTCTGCTACTGTCCACTGCTGTCAAGTTAGAGGAAAAAATACTGTCAAAGCTTTTATGTTAATACTTACTCAATAAAGCAGGGATTTATGAAAAAGGGGAGCAAAAATGATAATGTGTGAGAAATGTCTTCCTGATCTTGAAGAAACAAAGCTGCCAACTTTCACATCAAGATATTTATTTTAATATCTATTGCTTCTAAACGTTCTTCTGATTTCTTTTCTYCTTGCAATTCAAGATAAATATCCAAAATTTTGAAAGAGAAAGAGCTGTTGTGTTAGAAGAAATGGCAGTGATCCTGTCATACGTCAAAATGTTGAAATGTCTCATCCATACTTGCCCAGGAATCAAAATATTTTCCATTTAACATGCACTCAGAAGATCTCATRCACCATTTTGCAGGTCTGCATGGGGTATACTCTGAGTACCAGGGGATCCTCAGGTTCCCCTGCACTCTTGGGCTGTTTAAAGGCATGGCACAGCCTTTGCACCTCCYCTCTGTGCAGGCTTTTACATCATCCTGCTGACATGCTGTCTGAGTGCTTCTTTGCTTGTATTACCCACCTGAAATGCCATTTTATCTATGGGTATCRAATAGCACAATCCTTCATACGCAGCTGACCGCATTTATTTTTGGCATGACTTAAATGGATGCACCTGCAACTCTACATAAAAAATCACCTGAGCCTATGAACTGGAATTTGAAGGAAAGCAGAAAAATGCACATTTCAGTATTATTTCTCAYTCTCTGATATTCTGTTTCAACATCAAATTCAATTTTCTATTTTCTTCTCAAAAATGAGAGAAAACTTGGGTTTTATATCACTGCACTTTATACTACCGCATGGATAAAATAAGCATCACTTTTTAAACCAAGCAATTTCTAAATGATCTTTTTGGGAAAATTGTATGTGCTTATCTATATGCATATTTGTATTTTTAACCCCTCAGATGCCTGTTTTCTGTCGTGTGAATGTTCCAAAATAATCACTCATTTTTAATTTCAGCAGGACAGGACTGTGTGCTGTGTGCTGCTGATGATCCAGGCTCTCTCCGCACTCTTTGCACTGGTGCCTTCCTGTGTGGTACCCTGGGCCTGCTGCACCTGCCTCTCATTCCACCTCAGCCTCCCCTGACTCATAAGAAAGTCCCCTTAACACTTTCAAACCTCCAGCAAGGGTGGTCTGTGCCTGGCAGCCCTTCACTGAGTGCAGCAGGGAAGCTGCAGGTGAAACCACACAGAACACCCCAGATGGGGACAGCAGGAGAAAATCCTACTTCCTTTTCCATGGGGAGKTAGAGGGGATTGCCAAATAAATTGCATTTAAATCAGCTAAATCAGAAGACACCTTGTCTGCAAAATTAATTGTGGACAGTGTTATCAGGTAAATGGTTTTCCATCTTGAATTGTCCTGGGATTTTTGGATGCCTGAGGGAAGAGCTTAGCATGAGTGAAAGTTGAAGAATTGAGTTGTGGAATTGGGGTCCTAGCTTTGTATCTTTTAGAGAAGGTGCTTTACACACAAATAGGGCATTTGTAGGTATTTAAAACCTTGTAGCAATACTGAACCCTGAAGCTCTTTCCCAACAGCATGCTGAGAGCCACTTGGAATGGGTGAATGCATCAAAGGGTTCCCAAAGTGGCATCCCTGGATCGCCACAGCAGTCAGACTTCATGGAGAAATGTCTGGTTCATGGGAACATCATGACTTTGTTGCTGTTTTGGGAAGTTGCTGTTGTGTCTTTTCTGTTTCATAGAATCATAAAATAACTCAAGTTGGAAAGAACCCCTAAGGATCACCAAAGAACCCCTAAGGATCACCTGTTTCTCATAGGACTACCTAAAACAAAATGGTATGACTAAGTGACATCCAGACCAATGTTCCTTGAGCTCTTTCAGGCTTGGAGCCATGACAGCTTCCCTGGGGAGAAGTGACTGACCACCCTCTCAGTTAAGATCCTGTTCCTAATGCCCAACCTGAATTCCCTTCATTCCACTTCCTCATGCCTGTCACTGATCATCAGAGAGAGGTCAGCACCTGCCCCTTTGCTGACAGCTKGAGGAAGTTGTAGGACACACTGGGGTCACCCCTCAGCCTTCTCTTCTCCAAGCCAAACACACCACAGCCACTCCTCAAGGAGTCTTGTCCTGAAGACCTTTCACCACCCTGGTTCCCTCCTCTGGACACAATCTCACAGCTTTATATCCTTTCTAATATTGTGGTGCCCAGAACTGYCCCAGCAYTCGAGATGAGGCTGCCCCAACCCAGAGCAGAGCAGGACAATCCCCTCCCCTGCCTGGCTGACGATGCTGTGCCTGATGCCCCCAAGSCCATGGGTGGCTGTCCTGGCTGCCAGGGCACTGCTGACTCAGATTCAACTTTCCACGGACCRGGATCCACAGATCTCTTCCACAGGGCTGTTCTCCAGGCTCTCATCCCGTAATTTGTGTGTATAATCAGGATCGCCTGTCCCAGGTGGAGAATCTGTCACTTGCTCTTGTTAAATTTCACGTGGCTGGTGACTGCCYAGCCCTCCATTCTTACCCACATGTYACTGCAGGGCCTCTTTGCTCTGGAGGGAGTCTACAGCTCCTCCTAGTTTAGTACCATCGGCAAACTTACTTAATATACAATTCCTGTGTTCAGATAATGTATAGAAACATTACAGAGCTCTGGCCCTACAATGGAGCCCAGTGGAACCCCACTGGTGACTGCTGACATTCTGATGTAACCCCATTTACAGTAACACTTTGAGCCCAACCTGTCAGTCAGAAGCTCACCCAGTCTGTTACGGGCTTGTCCAGCTGTGTGCTGGATATTTTTTTTCCAGGAGGATACTGTGACAGACAGTACAGAAAGCAAAGAGACAATACAGAAAGTATAAAAACCTTTTGATTTCTGGTAGTGTTCTTGTAATTTTTAAAACTATTCTTTCTGTCGCTTTCAATGACCTCAGAATAAAGCACCAGTGACCCAGCTGGAAGAGAATGACTCGAAATCCAGCAGCCTTAACGGTTCACAACATTTTCTGTCTGCTTGYCAATGAAATAAACATCCTTAGATTATTGTGGCTTTAGAATTAAGATGCAGATGTGGTGCATAACAGCTCCTGCAAGGAGATGTATTACACAAATCATTAGAATCACTGGAAAGATAAAACAAGGCAAAGAAAACTGGGACTAACACTGACCTCAAACAATTTCTCTGTCTTGTTTKCTGCCTAATCAGATGAAAAATTAATTAAACCACTAGCTCAGGTGTTGCTCATGCTTTCTGAATTCTTGTCTGCTATAGGGATTGTGTAGGGGTGAGGATGGAGACCTGGGTCTGCTCATCACAGAGAAGAATCTCACTGCTGCTTCAGCCACCTAACTGGAGGCTCTGCTGGAGCTGTGTGGGTAGTAGAGGGGCAGCAGACACAAAGGGCAGCGGTGGAAATGGTCACGAGAATCTTGCAACCGGCCGGTGCAAACCGAGGAAAGAGGCTTGGGCACAAAGCATAGTCAAGGTTACAAGACTTGTCAAAAGTAATTCTTAGCTGTTACAGGACAAGTAACTTGTAACATCACAGTTACAAGAGTAATTTTTTTGTTGATGCGTGTGACGAGTCCCATTCAAATCAGGGCACCCCAAATGTGGTTTTACATGCAGTTCTRAAACCTTTCAAGCATTCAAATACAGTAAGATTCAATTAATGAGTACTTAACACACACATGCTACTGGAAAGCAACTGGAATTGTGTGATGTCATCATCCATTTCTTTCTTTCATGATCCAGACCGATCTCRAGTTGGTATCAGAGCCACAGAACCATTATGGCTGGACAMGACTTCCAAGATCATCGAGTCCAATCACTAACCCAGCACTGCCGGGACCACTAAATCATGTCCTTAAGCATCACACCTACGCACATTGGATTTGCCCAGAGAAGTTGTGGGTGCCCCATCCCTGGAACTGTCAAAGGTCAGGTTGGATAGGCCTCTGGGAAACCCAGTTTAGTGAAAACTGACCRTGTAGGAGGGTTGTAGAAGATGTTTAAGGTGTCTTCCAACCCAGACCATTGCATGATTCTGTGATTTTTGGAATACGTCCAGGGTTGGCGATTACACCACTTCCCCAGGCAGCCTGTTCCAATGCCTGAAAACCCTTTCAGTGAAGAACCTTTGCCTAATACCCCATCTAAACCTCCTCTGGTGCAACTTGAGGCCGTTTCGTCTTGTCCTATCACTTATGACCTGGGGGAAGAGACTACACCCACCTCACCACAATCTCCTTTTAGTTAGTTGTAAGGAGCAATAAATCCCCCCGAGCCTCCTTTCCTCCGAGCTGAACACTCACAGCTCCCTCAGCCGCTCCTCGCAGAACTTGTGCCCCYAGCCCTTCACCTGCTYCGTTGCCCCTSTCTGGACACGTTCCAGCACCTCAACGCTCCCCCCGACTTTCCGGGATAGCATCTCCCTGGAGCTACCAGCGGAGCCCACCCACGCCCTCCGCTTCCCGCGGGATGTTTGTTTCCATTTCTCCGGGAGGCGGAGGGCCAGGTGGCCCCGCAGCTCGGCTCCTCGCCCCGCCCGCCGGGACCCCCCCTCCGCGTCCCGGCGCCGCAGCGGAGGCGGCGCCGCGCTGATGTCAGGGCGCGGGGGGCGGCGGGGAGCGGCCGGCGGGACGCGGCGGTGCCGGGATGGCGGTCCCGCTGCGGCTCCTGCCCGCTCTCTGCGCCGCCGCCGCCCTGCTGGCCCTGCCGCCCGCCGCCCCGCGGAGGCCGCCGCGCTGTGGGCCGCCCTGCAGCTGCTGGCGGGAGTCGGCGCTGTGTGTGGGGGCGGCGGGGGCGCCGCGCAGCCTGCCCGCCGGCCTGGGCTCGCTGTGAGTGCGGGGCCGCGGGACGGGGASAGGGTGGCCGAGGGGTGCGGGCCCGGCCCGCCTCGCCTCATGGGGGGCATCTCTTTTTCCAGGAGCCTGGTCAACGGGACCTTCTCCGAAGTCAAGGACAGGATGTTTTCGCACCTGCCCTCYCTGCAGCTGCTGTAAGTATGGCACTGGGAAGGAGCACGGCCAAGTAGCACTTGGCCCCTTCCTCCTAAATGGAGTCCCTTTAAGCATAGAGCCTCCCCGTTTCTCCTAAAGAGAGTTCCCTTTCCCTTGYAGAAAGGGGGAAAACGGGTAAATCCCCAGCTTGCACAGTTCCCCAATGTAGCCGCCTTTTCATAAGAGTGATGCATTTTCTGCTCAGAAACCACTTCATTAAATATGTATTTCTTTATATAGGAGGGCAAAATGTTTTATGGTGCCCTAAGTTCCTCTGGTTTTGACTTCGGCTTTATTAAGTTTCAGTCTGAGTTTTCTCCCCCGGAGTCATGTGGGGTGGCTGTCACTGCTGCTCACTTTGTGCCCAGGAGTCTGGCACTGGCTTTGTGACGTTGTGGGCACAGAGGGGTGAGCGGAGGCTGCCGGGACACACTTCAGAGAAAATGCTCTGTGTGTGAAGTGCTGGTTGTCTGCAGCATGACTCCGTGCTTCAGCATGCGACTTGGAGGGTGGCCCCCTARGTACCAATCTGACCCAGGGGTCCTCTGTCCCAGGCGACAGTGGTCTTGCTCCCAGCGCTTTGCAGCCATCCCTGTATCCTGACCCCAGGTAAGCTGCCTGGTCGTGCCCGTGTTGCAGTTAAGTGCGTGCCTCCTGCTCCAGGAGCTTACCCAAACTTGCTTAATTTAGCTGTCCTGGGAGGCAGCAGGGAAGATACAGACACAGACTGCAGTACAGCCCCCCTGGGGAGCCGGGATACTCATTTCTCCGGTACTCTGCGGCGAAGCTGAGCAGCAGCCTGTGTCCTGTCCAGCCCAGCGCAGCCTGCCCGCMCGCAGGCCCTCCACACCTCCCCCCGTAAGGACTGCTTTACCCTCCCAGGCAAAGATACACCGCAAGGAAAAATTCAGCAAAAAGATTCAAAGCCTGCCTGAAACCCAGGCTGAGTGCTTGCCACAGAGCTAGATGTTAAAATTGGTCTTAGCAAGAAGCAGTGTCTAAAGGCTTCAGGGATGGCCAGGCTCCTCTGTTTGATCACCCCATCTCCTTTGTTTAACTCAAAGGACTGTCTCCCTACGGCGAGGAGCAGCACTCCATGCAAAATGTTGGGGAGAAGTGGGCAAAGCAAGGGGTGGAAGCTTTCACCTCCTTTGATGTGAAASTGGCCCAAAACCCAAGTTGTTGTGAGAGTTGGGGGTCAGCACAGAGCCCTGAGCAGAAGACATGAGGACCTTGCCCACCAATAAATGGCAGCGAACAGCAGACTTGGGCCAGCTTAGAAGGAAAGGGAGGAATCCAAGGGTGAGAAACTGCGGGTGGAAAATTAGAGATGGAGAGAATCTGGCTTGTTTTGGATGGTGATACTAGGAAGAGGAAGAGCAGATGGAGATTGTCCCTTTTCCTCAGCTGTAGCCAATTTCCTGGAGAAATTGGGGGGTGTGGGGCAGAGGTGGGTTGTTGGGGAAGACAGAAGTTGCTCATGTCACTTTATGTGGTAAGTCAGATGTGGGAGCGAGAGGGGTTTGTCACCCCACTACCTTGGGCACTGACAAATTCTGTCAGTTTGTGTAATTTGTGACTTTCTCCTTAAAACATGAGAAAAAAAAAAGATTAAATGATAAAGAGCTGCATGCATAATCAAGCACATGGGCACCTCAGGACAATGTCTTCTGTGGCAGTAATCATAGTAAAATAGTGATGCAAGGATTTATTTTTGACGGTGGTCTGTGTCTTTGTCAGATTTCTTCGGGATAATTTAAGGAACATTTGTCTAGTATTAGCATAATATCCAGGGATCACAGGGAAAGTTTGCATTTCATGTTCATTATTCTTCTAAATGAATTTTAGTAAAATGCCTAAAACCATACAAAAGGAACATTAATCAATTGCTCTAATAAAGCAATTAGTGCAGACATATTCATTCATAGGGAAAAATTCTGAGATTCCCCACAAATTATATCTTTTGAATAGTGTTAATTTTTCAGACCAAACAAGAAGTTTTGCTATTTTCTGGAAAGGAGATCGCCCTCTTTGYCTTTGAACATCAGCATTGGAGATAATTCGCTGTTGTGCTTTGATACCACAAAGAATAAACTTTGCTGGCAAAGCTTCCAWGGCATCCTTCTCCCTGGCTGCCTTGTCCTGGCTCAGGTGACAGCCTCTCTGGTGCAGCTCTAACACGTTTTGTCCCTGAAGTTCACACGGGAGGAGGGCAAGGCAATGCCTGGAGGAGGCAGCACTGCCTCTCTTCATCGCCTGTGGATGCAGGGTTTTGCTTTATAAAGACAGCAGRATTCTCTGTCTCAGGGCTTTGGATATGTCTGTGTTTCCAGCTGACAAACTGGCAGCTGTCCTCCCACACTGCAGGCTGTGCCCCATCTGCAGGTCAGGCTTGGAGCATTCCCCTGGGAGTGTGCAATGAGTGAGCACTGGCCCATTGCAACTGCACAAATGAGAGCTGGTGCTTGGGATTGGTGCTCAGGTGGGCTCTTGGAAGCCCAGGTTGGTGAGGAAATGAGGCCCATACTCAGCAGACCTGCCATCTAATGATGGCTTGTCCTGCTCAGCGGACCACAGAGTTGAGGACCAGGTTACATTTAGCCAAGGTCAATGGCACAGCAAGCATTTTTCCTGGGGAGTAGTGGACATTAACTACTGTCATGTAATGCTTTTGATATTTTTTTTAATAGACCATTCCTCAGTATTTTATGTGTGCTACATTGGAGGGCCAATATGGGCTCGAGTCAGTAAGATTAGTTTGGTCATGGGCAATAAACACACCAGGCATATAATCCAGTGTGTCAAGCTTTAATGTGCTTTCCTAATGCCTGCTCTCCATTTTCAGCTTGCTGAACTCCAACTCCTTCACTGTTATACGAGATGATGCCTTTGCTGGTCTCTTCCATCTAGAATACCTGTAAGTTTGATATTTTATGTGCTTTATAAATAAAGATGTTTTGATAAGTTGCCAAGACTTCTGCTGCAGAGTCTTGGTCTTTATTGTGATTCCCAAAAGCAGAGGAGCTGAAGGATTTATGTTCAGCTGTGCAAATGTTCTTTATGGTGGCTCACGATTTTTCAGAGGTTACTGTGCATTTTTAAAAGATGCCATGAATTGTGTCTGTGTGTGTCTCTGTGCAATTACAGCACACCAAACAGGCACTGCTTAGCAAGAGCTTGTCTTGGCTTTCCAGAATGGTGCCATCCCTTTTAAGGGGATTTGAAGCTCAGGCAAGAGGTGGGAAAGCCTGTCTTATGGGCAGGAATTTCCTGAGGAGGAATTGCAGAGTACTGCMCCGAACAGCCCTGGTTCTGGTTCTCTTCTCCCAACTTTCGTCTCCTACTTTGCCTTTTCTCTGATATTCCATTTAATGTTTGTAGCACTAATCTTTACGTAATTAGTTATAAATATAGAAATATATATTTCATATAACATAAATTATTGTACAWATTAATATTATTATTTTAAATTCTTTAACTCTACTTTTGTTTATATAATTCACTTAGTTGATTTTTATATTACTTTCATTTTCTTGTCCTTATTTTTGTTTATTTTTAGTTCACTTTCTTTTTCTTTTAAACAAAAGTGTTAGCCCTGGTTACAAGGTTGTCCTCCCTTCGCACTCCAAAGGACTGGCATTTCTCTGTGTTATTCAATATGAGTTGGTATGTTTGAAATGATCACTACAACCTGAAAAAAATCCCTCTTTCCACCCACCTTTATGAGCTGAAATGTAGCTGTGGAAAACATTTGTCCTTTTCTACAGGAATAACAATGCTCATAAAACTGACACTTGCTAAAATCTTGCAGGGAAATAGATATTAAGGTGTGGTATATTCAGGGTTAATAGTCTGGTGCATGTGAAGTAGCCAACAATGGAATTTGCAGATAATGGTAAATGGTATATGCTAAAATCCATGATTCAGCTACATCTGGATTTTTCAGAGATAGCAAGTTATCTAAGCATCTCCCTTTTCCTAGTGTATAATTAATAATAATAAATAAATAGATATTATAAAAAATAAAAAAAAATATTTGCAGTATGTCTGTAAAAAGGAAGAAAATTATTTTTTGTCACTGCCAGTGACCTCCTTTCAAGTGCTGATGAGCTTGTCCCTGCACCACAGCGTACATCGTGGTGGTTGTACTGGTCACTGCAGCCCAGACCCCTGTCTGAAAGAAACACCCTGCTCTCCTCAGCTGGTCAAAGGGCAAATCTCTGTCCCTGGCCACCAGCTGCAAGCCAGGGAGCAGGATGAAGACTGGTAAAGCCTTACAGTTTCAAATTCTTTTAGCAGCTGAACAAATGGTCTCGGTTAACGGTTGTGGTTGCCATTCCTGCCAATTCCATAGAGCTTTTCCTCTTCCCAGCATATCATCCCTCTACCTTTTGGGAACTGGCTGTGAGCAGCCTTTCTCTGCGATTTGTTTTTTTAACCATGCAGCCAGTAAAACCATTACAGCTTCCATAACTCATGTCTCTTAGCTACCAGGGATCAGACTTTGTAGAGCAGAAGGAAACCTCACTGACAAAAAGGAGTAACAAGGGTCCCTGTGTACAAACAAAGTCTYTGGCTGAAGAGCAGCTGGGAAGCACCCCTAGATGATACCTAGGTGTATATATAATATATCTCCAGCTGTGTCCCGCTGCATTTGCAGCACTGATATTGGCATCAATGAACCCTTTATCTGACTCTGTGYACAGAGTCTGGGTGAGACAGGTCTGAGAAAGATAGGAGTTTTGCAGGCAAACAAACTGGAATTCCCAGAGTAGCACCTGTTGGAGACCAKGTTTGGTGACTCAAGAATCCAGCAAGTTACTGAGTGCCAGCTTGTTGCAGTGTGTGCAGTGAAGCCTCGTTTATTTGCGTAGACCAGGGAGCTGATGTTGTGCAGGGATGCCAGGTGCCAGTGAAGGTGTCAGCAGGCAGGGTGGCTCTCTGCTCTTGTGGATTGAATTTGTGTCCCCAGACAGCCCTGACTGAGCCAGTGCTGATCTGGCTCTGACATGTCCCACGCAGATGCAACACTTTCTTATCTACACCCTTGGCCTGCAGTCAGGGTCCCAGTTTCTTCATGAAGGATCCTTGCTACACCTAAACTGCGAACCAAGAGCACTTGTCATCTCCTGCATTCCCATCTTGAGTGTCTTGAGAAGAGACCTTGTCTCATAGCATTTTTCCTCTAACTTCTCTGGAAGGCAAACAAAACTGCTTAGGAATAGGGGAGGCACTTTTATACTAAAAACCTTTTATAAAGTCAGCATACCATTGTCTTCATCCAGRTACAGCTGTATCATGCAATATCTTGATGGCCACCCGGCTGCAATCACTTTGTAGGGATGATGGTGTATTTAGGAATTGATCCTCAAGTGCTCAGGGGTCAAGATGCTCAAATATCAGCTCTTCCTTTAAAGGCTGACTGCAGTCAGGAGGAGCAGCGTGCTGCTGGAATCGATACGTGCCTGTCATTATTCCCCCAGTGCATGGGGCCGTGACTTGTGTGCAGCCTGCAAAGGTGATGTCCCTGCTGGAGAGAGCTCAACTGTGGCAGCCACAACTAAAGCAAGGCAATGGCCTTGCCATTTGTACAGATGTGTGCAGTTCAAATCAGGGCTGTGTGGGGGCAGAGGTGGCACTGTGTGTGCAGCCCCTGGAGCCCCATCAGAGCAGGTCTGCAGCCCTGGCACTGCTGTGCTGCCCCTGCTTTGACAACACTGATGATTTGTGAGAGGGCAAGGTATAACTTCAGCTTCTTCAGTCTGTCTCAGGAGCCTCTCCTGTGCAGGTCTGTCACCTCACACAACACATACTGAGGGGATTACCAAGAGATGAGTAATTTTTTTTTGCTTTGTTCACTTTGTTCCTTTTCTGCTGGGCATTTGTGTCATTTGCTGTCCCTTGTGCTGCCAGGTGCTTGCATTGTTCCTTGCAGTCCACCCAAGGAAAGGGAAAAAGGGGATGTGAGCAGCTCCACTGACACTTCCTACTTTTCAGCCTGAAGGAGCTGCCCAGAAACATGCTGAATCTGGCAACCATAGCTTAAAGCACTGTGATACTAATAATAATGTTACTTAAAGTATTTTAAAATACTTCTTTTTTTCCCTAGATTTATTGAAGGAAACAAAATTGAAACCATTTCAAGAAATGCATTTCGTGGCCTTCGTGACCTGACTCACCTGTAAGTTATTTAACACTTGGTAATTTCTACTCTAACAAAACTCTTCTGGAAGACRACTTGTTTTCCTGCTACACAGAAAACCTCTCTTCCCTCTATGTGACAGCTTCCTTCTGCTGTTAACAGCCATCTATAAATTAAAAACCACCCTCAGAGCAATTCCTGCCCGGGCAGCACTGCCACACTTTGGGCTCCCTGTGTGCAGGCACAGCTCGGGCTGGGATCACACTGGTGCCCCCAGTGCTGCACTGGTGCTGCCACCCCCACACTGCCTGCTCGAGATTAACATTYCTGCTTCTTTTCAGTGTGCTCGGTGCTTGTTCTGTGGGTTACATTAGCACCTGGGCCAAAAAAAAGCTTTAAATATTTTACTTTTATGTGAACTTCAAGCAGTCTCTATTCTTGAATGAGAATAATTAATGCATGTTCCTGGTAACTGCTAACAGTGCCAGTGGCTGGACAGCACCAGATAATTAACAACCTGGGAGTGAGCTCAGACTTGGTAAGAAGTGCAAGATAAGAGATAGCAATGATATTAAGCTCTAACTTTCTTTTCTAGTTCTTTGGCCAATAACCATCTCAAAGCTCTGCCAAGGGATGTCTTCAACGATTTAGATTCTTTAATTGAACTGTAAGTAAAATGAGAATCTTTCTATTGGCCGCCTGCTTCTGTCACTCTTCCTCTCAGTTTTAGGTTTTGGGTATGTGGTGCTGTATCTGGTATCTACACAGAAAAAAAAAAGTGTAATTCTTTTGTTCTCGCTCTTAATTTTGTAATTGTTTGCTTGATAGATTCCTCTAAAGTAACTGCTGTTTCTTAAATCACTGTTGCTTCTCGAGGTGCTGTGCATAGCTTGTGTTTTTGTATTTCTTTCTGATGTCTCGTGTAAATTGTGTTTTAGGGAAAGGGAGACAATGAATTTTAAAACTACAGTTCCTCTGAACATTTTTCCCTGYTATTGTTGCATGGATTTCCTGAGATTATTTTAGTAAAAGGGAAATTTTAAAAAATAAGCTCTTTTCCCCCTTGTTTTTGTGCCATTTAGCACATTGCTGACGTTCTGTCAGTATTCCTAGGATTCCCCTTTTTTGGTCTGGCTCTTCCAAACAGCCAAGTAAATTCAGAAGCCACAGAAATTGCCAAAGGATCAAGGAATAAGTACAGTGCTGAAAATGCACATACATTAGTAGGAAGAAGTTAAATTGACTCTACATCAGCAGCTACTCTAAAAATACAAGTCTTAGATATGTATTTTACACCTGCAAGGCTGCTCTGTCAAGCAGCGCTACTGGAACAGTTCAGTGAAGAAATGGGATTTATCAGCAGTAAATGGTGCCAAGGAGGCTTGCAGCTTTCAACCCGAGTGTCAGGATGTATTACATTACAGACCTCATCCTATGGAAACTTACAAAAAAAGTAACTTTACACATGAATCACAGTGCTCTATCACTATGATTATATATGACCTGAGACTGCAACAGTTTTCCAAAAAATTTGGTGAGAGTTCATAATAAAGGAGTCCGAATAAAACTTAAGAAACTTCCCTGTTATCAGTTCAGAACAATTCAAGGATAATCAGATATTTTGAAATTCAGCATGTCAAGGTGATAACAGTTCTGTAGTACTCATATTGCTATCAACCTTTTCAAATATGTTTATTTCTGTGTGTTTTTTTAGAGATTTAAGGGGAAATAAATTTGAGTGTGACTGCAAAGCCAAGTGGTTGTTTTTGTGGTTAAAGATGACAAATTCCACTGTTTCTGATGTCCTGTGTATTGGTCCAGCAGAATATCAGGATAAGAAGTTAAATGATGTGACAAGTTTTGATAATGAATGCATCACTACAGGTATTCAGAATGTATATTTCTAAGCACACTACAAATGGTTAAATATCAGAAGTTTAGATGATTCCCTTTCACTTCTATGAGCATGACCTGGGGGGAGGAAAGGGTTACATACAAAGCACTTCCAAGTACTAGAAAAAGTACAAAATGGAAAAATTACATTTTGAAGCCAAAGTAAGTACTGAGTTTTTATTTGGATTMAGTGATAATGGGAGAAGAGCTCTGACTATTCATATTCCAAAAGACTTGATTATGACTCAATTTGTGGCTTAATATTCATCACAGAATGCTTTCTATTGTCTGGAATAAAGCCATCTAGTTATGGCAGATGGGCTTCCCAAAATCTCTGTATTTCACAGAAAGCAATGAAAATAAGTTCAAAAATGTGGCTATATCTGTTATCTTTATTTTCATAAATCATGATTTATTAGCATCAAATGTGGTGGCAATTGTGCCAGCAGTTGTTCATGGAACTCCATTAAGTTGAAAAGTCCAATAATACTCTGAATACTGTCTTGCTTAGGGTCTTGATTTTTTTTTTCTAAGTAATGTAAAGCATGCTGAAGGGGGTGAAAAAAATTTGCATGTGGTTATGCTTATATTTTATGACCAAACTGCTGCAGTTACCTATCTTTAAAAGCAGTCACATCATGTAACTGAAAATATCAGCTGCAAGTATTGTTTTTCATCTTTTTTTTTAATAGGATGTCAGCACTCTGCCTTCTTTCTAGACAGTAATATCAAAGGTGTGCAAGTTCTCATCTGTCATCAAGTCAGTCATTATTATTAAAAGACAACAGAAAAGTTGATTACTAGTAATGTAAAATGAAATTTCAGGAAAAGGTATGAAAAGTGCTTCAATGGCAATATATGAAGGAAAGGAGAATGAACTCAGAATTCAAAATTAGGTCAGAAGAGCAGCAGAGGTAAAGTGCAATAATCTGCTGCATAAAAGAGTGTCAAACACAGGAGAGCAGTGAAGTTTAGAACAGTACCAAAGTTACATTCCCATGCCTGCCCAATCAGTGAGAAGCAGCAGTGCAAAGTAAAAACAGTCTTTATTTCGTTGCAATCTGGTTTAAGAATTTTGTAGAGCTAACAGTGCACAAGGGAAAGCCTTACATGGTCCTCAAGCCTATCTTGACCTACCTGCYCCCATCACCTTTTTGTACCTAGACATTATATAATGGCTACAGGCAAAACTCACCCTCAACATTGTCCCTTTGTGTGCTGTAAGCAAAATTACACTAAGCGTAAATCGAATTTTATGTCCTGTAGAGTTTTTGGGGACCGAAGGCGTTCCATGGGGCAAGGATTGCTGAGCTGAATATTTGCTCAAATGCCCTCAGAGAAGCGTTCCCCCAGCACAGCACGCAGCTGTCATACCCTGTTGTGCATGACCTTGGTGGTCTGTGGTGTCAGGCCACTGCCGCTTTCTCCTTCTCTGCCACTGCCTCCCCCAGATCCAAAGGGAGTGTAAATTACCCATATTAATTCCTTGAGGATTGATTAGTCACAGGCCTAGGCTTATACTGTATTCTGAAATAAAGCAGAGTACCCCATGGGTGTATTCTCCTTTCCCAGTCAGTGATGGGCAGGGCTCTGCAAACCTTTTAGTCATGTTAGTCTTTAGTGCAGCATTTCCCTCCTTTGCCAGGTGGGATCAGACTTGCCACCATTTCTGGTCTCTGGTATTCTGTGTGGAGCATGACTGGATGCAGGATGTGGTAACAAAGCAGTTTGCTTGGTGAAATGTGTGTCTTGTTGGCTCAGTCAGCTCATTCCATCAGCTGAACTGCTACAATGATAACAGCAGAGATGGAAAGAGGTGCCGCCAAATTTTTTTTAAAAAGGCAGAGAACAAAATGATCCTGTTGTTTCTTCACAGAGCAAAGTGATTAACACTTGGTGACCTGTGCTTTTGGCTCTTTTCATGATAGCATCTGTCTTTTCCATTTCTCAGTGCTAGCATCAGGGAAGCAGGTTAAGCCATTTCACTTCATTTCTTGTGTTTCTTCCTCAACAGTGTGAGGGGGTTGTGCYGAGGCTGTGAGCACCATAGGGGAGCATGTAACTCACTTTCAGGAGACTGGAAAACAGACCTCAGGCTCCCASAGCCACTGGAAAGAGGCTTTGTGCATGCCTGGGACCTGCTTTGCCCATACCTGCAGGCAGGGATCATCTCCCTGAGCTTTGGAAGCTTGTTTCCCCCTTTCTTTACCTAGCTGGGGTTGTCTTCTGGAGTGGTCCTCTCTTTCCCTGCTGTCTGGAAGGGAGGTAGTTTGAAAATGAATAAGTACCTGCTCCATACTTGCTCCTGTCCTGGAGATGTCCTGTAGGGGGAGAAAGGAAGGGAAACTAAACATCCTGGATGGTACACCCAGGTCCTGAGCAGCCTCACCTGGAGCAGAAGTATCCAGGGAAGAAAGGGGTGTGAGGAGTGTGGGACTGAATTGCAGGATACAGTTTTGGAGCAGCTGCCCAAACAGATCACCAGTCCCATTTTTCCTCAGTGTCCTCCAGTGTTCCCTTCACTCTCCTCCTTTCCTGTGGCAGCATCAGTGCTCCACGGGATATTGGGATCAGCCAGAGCAAGGGCTGCCAGAAGGAAAATCAGCCCAATAGAAGTATTGGGTCCCTTACCCTTGAGGCCATGATGCCAGTTCAACCTCAGAGGGGGCAGAGGGGAAATAAGTGACTGGAGGATAGGGGGACGTCCCCACTCTCAGCCAGCAGAAAACAGCGTGGAAAACACGTGTCCTGAGACAGGGAGCACCAAACTGCSTGTGGAGTGGGAGGGAGAGAGGGATGGCTCATGCAGCCAGCAGCACAGGGGAAAGTGTGGGCTGTGTCCTCTTCCCTTCTCGTCCAGGGGATCCAACTTAAAAGAGGAAAACATTGGAAAAGGGCTCCCCACCAGTCCTGTATTTACTGTACTAGTTCTTTCTAGCATTAAAGCAAGGTGTGTAGAACTAAATCAAGCCTCCAGGGCCTAAATTTTTGGCAAGCTTAATGTGGCAGCAACTTTTTACTGGGTAGCCCTGTCCTACATTACAGTCTGGCATTCCCAGCTGGTGCTAAAAGCACCAAGTGTTTATTGCTTTTTACTGATTACAAATGATTTTCCTACCCATTTTTACACACAGACTGGTTTGTTTCAATTCACGTATTTCCCAAAGTGTTTCACAACTGTTCAGATTTCAAGAGATGTCTTTTTAGGATTAATTTTTTGGTTTTTTTCCTCAAGTTTTTAAAATTATTTTTATTTTGTGTGACTGTATCTGCTATTGCTCCATCCTTTAGCTACCTTTCATAATYGGTCAGTTACTTTTACTTTCTGCGTACTTTGATGTCAACCCTTTTAGTTTTCCAGTGAAAATGAAGATAACTTTCTTGTTTGCCTACCAGCATTTATGAACCAAGCCCAAGCTCTATTTATAATAGTCCCTCGAAGAATGAAGACTGTCATTTCTTTCACAGCTGTGGAATCTGCTCTGTTTRTTTAATGGTAGTCATCTATCTTTATCCTCCAGAAGTGTAACTCCTCAAGGGCAAGGCTTTCAAGCATGCAGAAACAGAGGGTTCTTCATTCAGAAGCAATTATTTCATAATGCACCAAAATAAGGGACTCGAGTGAGGACTTAATTACCATTTCACCAAAATCCCTGGGTGCTCAGGCCCTTCCAGAGTAGGAGTGTATGGTGAAGGCGTGTAGCAAATGGAGCTTAAAACAGAGCAGTGCGTGGTTCTGCAGAGAAATGCCTCCACAGAGAAGSTGCCTTTCCTTTTCTACATGTCTAGATCCATGCATCACTTCAATGCAGGCCTCCTGACACATTTTAGACCCTTTGTCAGCTCTGCTACACCATGGATTTTTTTCTGCTAATAGTTACCTTGCACAGCTGTCTGGTCAAAGATCCAGTTCAGATCCAGGTCTCCTCATGTCTCCTCACTTTGCCCCAGATTGGCTCTGTGRTGACTCCTGATTTAAACCAGAGTGAATTTTAAAATTAAATCTACAACGRCACTTAATTTTTGAGGAAAAAAGTATTTAATTTTGGAGTTACGCTCCTAATCTTTACAGGTTGCTCCAATTTCTCAGTCTTATTGTCTAGGGATAAGTTTTCCACTGGATAGTAATTTTCAGGTTGGTTGTATTTTATGCCTAAACTACATTACAATGCCCCATAAAACATTATGTTAACTGAGTTTTTGATTACATCATTTTGTCTATGGTCTAGGCAAAATGGGGTTATCCCCAGGCAAACTTCAGATATCATTTCACTTTCTGCCTGGTTTAGCATAACACAAATTGCTGGTGATTAAATTTGCATGACTTAAGTTGTTATTGGACTTCAGCTGGTAGTTGCTGTCTCTCAGCTTGAATGTGATTCTAGCAAGGCCATTTCACTTGACAGGAAAGCAACTTCCAGCTGTGGGGAAAGAAACTTCTCTATTTCACTGATAGTAGCCAGCCTAGCTGGAAAATCTGAATTATTTCACTGTTTACATATTTGATCTCCTTGACAAATGCATTTCCAGAGGACAGTTCATGATATCTAAAGCAGGAGACACTTTCCCTGTTGCTGCATGCTTAACGTGAGCACTGACACTGCCATGATAGCGTTATACTAAATCCAGAGTATTTCACTCATTTTCCAGTGCAAATCATCCTAATCAGCGACCACTTACTCTGTGTTTCCAGCAAGGGTGTATCCTAACTGTTGTAAATGTATGTTTCTAGATTTTGTTGTCCACCAGATTTTGCCCTACCAGTCCGTTTCAGTGGATACATTCAACTCAAAGAATGATGTGTTTGTAGCCATTGCACAGCCCAGCATGGAGAACTGTATGGTGCTGGAGTGGGATCACATTGAAATGAATTTCAGGAGTTATGACAATATCACAGGTAAATGGACACTGGGATTTCAGTCACTGATGAACTGTTGGCATTTCACAAGGATTAGATTTGTAGATKGGAAAAGTTTTTTTGGTTTTGTCCTGAATCTCTGTTGAATTTGGCTGATCAGAGTGAGAGGTGTTTGGACATGAGTGACTCCATGGAGTAGTGCATCTTGTTAATATATGCACATTTAACCTTGCTGTTGTGCACATAAACTAGGCTTTTTTTTTGTCCAATCTTGTAAATGGTTCTGAAGGCACAAACACTTGCTGTGAATATCACACCATAGCCCAGCTTGGCCCTCACTGCCTCAATCACACAACTTAAAGCAAGTTAAAGCAGAAGCAGAAGGAGTACTTGATCTTGCCAAAGTGCCTGCAAAACATAATACTAAAATAATCTATTGCATGTAGAAGGAAACAAATCTGAAGGAAGCTTTTTGGATGAACTGACCAGGAARCCTATTTAAAACAACAGAAGTATTTAAACTATGATCATTACCTAAAGAGATGTGCTGTATCTCAGCTTCCTCATTTGCTTATAATTTACAAACATGCTCAATTAACATCTTGGCCAGATTACTGATCAAACAAAAAACCTGTGTGGATGCCAGGTTATGTTCTAATGCTGGTTTTCTAACCAYGGGTCTGTCCCTAACCAACACCTGTGGTGCTGAGTCACACCATGACAGCAGAGGCTTTAGAGCTCTTACCCACTGCSTGATTTCCCAGATAATCCAAGCCAGGGATTTTGAAGACGCAGGAGCAAAATTTATCCCTGGAGCATCTTTCCGTTTTTCCTGTTCCTTGTTGTGTATGGTAATTTTTACCTTACATTTTGGGAGAGACAGAGTATGCTGCATCCTCATCTGGTGTTGAATTCTACTAAGGCAGAGAGCACCTACCTCCTCAGATCAGCTGTGTGTGTCACTAACAATAGTTTACAAGAAGCTACCAGAAAATTTTGGAAATTCAAAATATTCCTTTTTTAGGTTTGTGTTTTGCAGATTAAGGTAAAATATGTACAATTAGTTCAAAATATTTGAACTGAAAAGTCACCAGCCCAGTGAGAGATAGCTGGGCCCTAGAAAAACTCTGGAAATGAAATTGAGAGTTTGAGCCTTTTGCAAAGGCAGCTGCCTTCCAGGTGTATTCCACCTTCTTCTGAATRACCTGACCAGGAGACRTTTCTGCCAGGGATYTGTGTGCTAGCTCCACACCCAGAGTTTGCTCCTGGAAGTTCCAAGCTTGAGCTCTGGACTCTGAAATGTACATGAACCTGAGGTTTTTGCCAGGGGACACAGCACACAAATCACCTCCTGCAGAGCCTGAAGAGTGTTTTGTAGAGCTCTGGAGCCAGCTCCACAGGGAATTTCACTACTTACTGTATGCTTGGCATTTGGATACCTGAATTTAGCCCTTTAAACGTTATGGAGCTGAGCTAGTTGTTAAGGTTGCCTCAACAGTGAACATGCAGAGAAAAGCATTGCTGTCCTCTGTAGAAGGAGACAGGAGACTTGTGAAAGCTCTTGTAGAGTGGGTTTTGAATAAGTTGTATTAGAGGGAGCCTGGAGGAGGAAGCATTCATGCCTGTGCTGCAGATATTTTGGTGTACTTGAGGTACTCCCAGCTCTGCTGCCCTGGGAGTGTGGAAGATCATCCCAGCCAGCTCTGAAAGCTGTGGGTAGGGGACCAGCAAAGGAGCCAGGGCAAATGTCCTGCAGTGACTRTTCAAACATGCATTGGGAATCTTGTGCAGCTGTAGTTCTGCTTAAGCTGGGTGCTTCACAAAGGAATTCTCTCTGCTTCCARCAAAACCTACTGTAATTGTTGGGTTGTTACTTTTCGATGTGCTTCTTGTATAGTGTAMTTTGACATTCACAAAACTTACCATAACATGATCTGATCTATCTGGCAACTGCAATATTCCTAAATATTTCTAGTTTAACAAAATCTCAAGAATAGCTATCAAAACCAACAGAGATAGATTTATCTTTTTCATCSTGCTGTCAGATGACATATCCACAAGATGCATCAGTATCTCTATGTTCAGTAGCAAAAAGCTGACTCTAACCCTTTTGGAGCAAGAAAAAGATAGTATATTTCATTCTTCTAGTTAAGAAGGAAGGATAGAAATTACAAGAATAAGAGAATATCAGATGTCTGATGAACAGAAAAATAAAATCTCTTGTCATTTTTAARTAATAAAATGTAGCTTAAATAATTGTTTTGGATATTAGGGGCCCTCTGTTTGAATAAACAGAGAAATTAAAAGTATTTTACATAAAAAGGAATTRGATTTTATGGTACATCATAATTGCACGCCTTGAAGGGTGGGATAAGTCATCTCTGCAGTTATTGGGAAGCAAGAAAGTGTCTTGGAAAGACACCAATGGCATGTAGCAGAACACAAAATTATGAGATGGTGCAGGTTTARAAAAGGGGAGGAGTGATTTGGTAGTGTCTATGGTTTTAAAAGGGTGCTTTGTGCTGTGCTAATACATGTGTATTTGTTTTTTTTATTTCCTTTGGGCAATAGGTCAGTCTATAGTGGGATGTAAAGCCATTCTTGTTGGTGACCAAGTCTTTGTGGTGGTGGCACAGCTCTTTGGTGGATCACACATTTACAAGTTTGACGAAAGCTGGACGAAGTTTGTCAAATTCCAGGATATTGAAGAATCTCGTATTTCCAAGCCAAATGATATAGAGCTMTTTGAGATAGACAGTGAAATGTTTTTTGTCATAGCAGATAGCTCCAAAGCAGGTTTGTCAACAGTGTATAAGTGGAATAACAAAGGATTTTATTCCTATCAGTCCCTTCATGAGTGGTTCAGGGACACTGATGCTGAGTTTCTTGATATAGATGGGAAATCACATTTAATCCTCTCTAGCCGTTCCCAGGTGCCCATTATACTTCAGTGGAACAAAGCCTCCAAAAAATTTGTCCCACAYGGTGAAATCCCCAACATGGAAGATGTCTTGGCTGTGAAGAGTTTCAGGATGCAAGATGACCTATACATCACACTCACGAGATTCATTGGTGACTCCAGAGTTATGAAGTGGAATAGCAAACAGTTTGTGGAGATACAGGCTCTTCCATCCCGAGGAGCCATGACACTGCAGCCTTTCTCCTTCAAGAATAATTACTACCTAGCCTTGGGAAGTGACTATACCTTCTCCCAGATTTACCAGTGGGATGGTGAAAAGAAGATATTCAGATTATTTAAAGAAATCTACGTGCAAGCACCACGGTCTTTCACAGCTGTGTCAACAGATCGAAGAGATTTTTTCTTTGCCTCTAGTTTTAAAGGAAACACTCAAATATTTGAACATATCATCATTGACTTGAGTTTATGAAAAGCTGCTGGAGTRAAATTTATGTAGAATGACATTTATACACAAACAAAAAGAGACCTTTCCAAAACCAGGGTGTACCTATGGAGTATGATGACATTTTCTGAACTTTTCAATCTTGCATATTAATCAGGGACTGCATTTACATGGTTACTGCATGACATGTCCATATTATCCTTTTTCAAAGACACTTTGCAATCTGCAGTCATCCAAAGAGGAGTGCAGTGCATTAGGATTAATGTTGTCATCTAAGAGAATGATTTAATTTTTTTCCAGAAAACTACCTTGAGTTGAACATCTCATAAAGAAAGTGAAGAGTAAGCCACATAAAGCKTAAAAATTATCTTGACTCCTAATGCTTTACTAATGAAAGTTTTAATATTAAACCCAGTAGTTCATGGTTGCTGATGAATTACAAAAGCAAACAGGAACATTGCAGAATACACTGAGTTCTTCCTTCAACATCTGTCTTTCTGTTCATCGTTAATCCAAGGCATCATTTCAATTCATTGCAGACTGAAGATAGAGTCAAAATCTATAGCCGTTTTTCTTCCATTATTGGTTCTTTTCAGCAAAAAAATTGTGCATAACAAGTGGCCCAGCCCACAGTAACTGGGTAGCCCAGAAAAGAAGAGTGTATCACTTCAGGAATGTGAGATGTTAACAAGTTAACATAGAAAATACCAGAGGTCTGCATGGTGCCATGAACAGCAAGGGACTGTTCTGAAAGGCCCTTTGCCACCCTTACCCATCAAAATTGTGCATCAGAGCTCTTGTTGTTCACTTACAAAACATATTTATTTAAGTTTTCATATCACTTAGCCTACTAGGTTGTTTTATCATGTCTTGCTGCTGCACTGCTGCCTTGGATAATAGGGAGGCTTTGCATAAAGCAGGAGGAGCAAAGGAAATTGTCCTTTATTCCTTAATACGTAGGGTTATCTCTCCATCTTGCTGAGTGAGTTTCACGTTGTTTTCCCCGGACATGTGAAACATGGCCTATGATCACAAACAGAGATGTTCTCATAGGCTTTCTGATATCCAAGGYGTGAAGTGTGCTGCTGAAGAGGATTATGTACAAGGGCTCCTGTGAGGAGTCATAACCGACCAGTGACCTGGCACGTCACAGTCTTCCCCAATTTTTGTCTCTCTGCTATGAAATGAAGCTATTACTGGCCTGTCAGAGGCATGACTCATTCTGATTTTAAATAATATGTTAGGGGGTGTTTTCCTACAGAGGTGTTTAACCCAGGTTTTTKTTTTTTTTTAGCTGCACTGGCAACCTGGCCCATCCCACCCTCTGAAGTATTGAGCRTTGCCCTCCGAATCCCAATGCCATGTCAGTCCCAGGGGTTTTGTCAAGAGCAGTAGATGCAAACCAATGCTCTGCAGTAGCATTTAGCAATACCTCTCCTAGGATTAAGCTAACAAATCTGACAAAACAAAGAGATTCATATCTGCCAGTGAATGCAATTTCTTACCATGTTACCAGTTTACTTTTTAAAGTGGGTATKGCTGGCAAGCAATGTTTATTTAACCTATGTTGAGGGAAAACMTTTTGTATTCCTTTTCTGCCAAGCATGCAAGTTTAACTAGAGTTACATATTCTGATGAGGATGGCATGTTCTCAGTGTTTTCTTTTAGGGCTTAGCTGTGAGTACTGGTCACTCAGGAAGGGGCATCAGCCTGAGTGAAAAGCTAGTTTAGAGAAATTGGATCCTTGAAGGGGGAWGCAAGAGGATGCTGGAAAAAGGCTTGTATATTGAATACCAGCAGAYTGTACTGTTTCAAGAGCCACGGAGATTTTGAGACTTGGCTATCAAGCTGAATTAAATTAAAATGGTCTCTGCAGAGATAGGCTTAATAAAGAGGATAAAGTGATCCACAGGAGTCTAGCTTGCCTAGCTTCACATGGGACACAAAGAAGAGAGTGAGGGAAATGAATTCTGCAGGCAGGCTGCTGCTTCTGCTGAGTACCTGTGTTGGTTGGCCAGAAAGCCCAGCTCAGCACCCCTCCCATCTTCAGGAAGAGCCTGGAGTTGGACACTGGGCTGCCTGTTGTGCTGAGTTCATGCAACAGGAGGTCAAAGCAGCTAAGWGGGAGGGCAAAAAGCACCTGTTGGTTTGGAAAAGGTTATGGTACTTTTCTCAGATTCAAACAAAGGCAGGATCTCAAAAAGAGCCTTGTTCTGCTCTTGCTGCTTCCAAGGAAAAGGAGGAAGAAAACCAGAAATCACTAATCATTGAAAATACTTTCTGCCTTTCCAAATGCAACCATGGGTTTGTCTCCATGGCCTATATTCTGTAATAGAAATTGTTTTGAATAGTAAATAAAATATGCATATCCATAATTCATTGCAAATGTTAGACCATCAGGACAGTGAAAAAGGATAACAGAACATGCCACCAATAATTTTTAATGTATTCTGAAATACATAAATCKATGTAAAGAACATTAGTTTATATAAGCATCAATTTAATATGCACTAGCTACAGCAGGAGCATTTTAAGTTGTAAATATATTGAGCTTTTTTTAGTAAAGAGGAGCTGATGCAATCTATGCTACTGACATGTGKATGTACTCTTTCAATATATGAATAAAATGTAGTTAATGTGACTAACAGTGGTGCATTATGTGTGTTAAAATATCCTCGTTGGGAGGATCCACACTGGACAGRGTAGGCAAATGGGTCCCTGTTTTATTTATGATCGGGTTTGCCTTTTGRTAAGTTGGAGGAAGCTGTGCTCAGATTAGTTAAATCCTTCTGTACATGAGATAGTTCAGACCGCCAAGGTTTTGCTGTTCCCTGATTTTCCCCTTCACTCTTTCCTTACACCCCATCTAGTGTCAGCAAGCATGTAAAGCAGCKATTGCTGCGAGCTTCGCACAGGAGCTCCTTTACCACAAAATCACGAGATCTTAGTTTTAAAATATTTTTTTTTTAATACTTGAGATACTTAGGTGGATTTCTTACATGCTGAGTGAATAGGAACCAAGCCCTAAAATTAATCCCAAGACTTTCAGATCTTTGCTCTGGGATCGCTTAAGTTTGTTAAGTTTTACAGAATCATTGACATTTACTCTGAAATTGAAATAATAAATCTATCAGCAGTGAATRCATTCTATTTAAAGCAATCCTTGAGCGTTATTCTCTGATCCTGCAAGTCACTAACACAGGGAATAATTCTTCTGTTTTCTGTTAGCTCCTCAGAAAYGGCACTAATAACTCTGTAACTAATTATAGGCTTGTGCAATCAAAGAYATGTCTGACATACCATAATGGGATGCAATTGCTGGGATCATTGCTTTCCTTTTGGGTATTCCACCTTTTTATGAGTCAGCAGCCCTTGTGGTGTGGTTCACTGAAACTCCATCATAGCTCAAACATCAGTTGCAAATCAGCACTGTTTCCCCACCTACCCTCCCCTGGTTTCTTTGCCCTTGCTAGGTGAACTTTTTTTTTCCACCCATTACCACATTCTTCAAATCTTCCTTGGAAAGTATCTGTTACTCCTTGAAAGTCATAGCAAGATACCAAGAGAAAAGCATTCCCAAAGAGCAATGCAAGGTGGTCACTCTGCAAATTTCAAGGGGAAGACAGAGCAGGGCCTTATTGAAAAGTCAAGCAAAAGGCAGATGTGTAAGAACAGCCGTAAGAGTCCCACTCATCCCCTCAGCCCCATTCACTCTTGGCCCCCAGAGATGAGTTGCTACCACCACTCCCTCTTGGCAGCACTGCTCAGAGCCCAGAATTACTGAGGCTTCTTTCTCATGCCCTATCCCAGAAGAAATGGGGCTGAGTTGCTAACACTGGTTGGRTTTCTTTTTCTGCTTCCTAGTAAACCAGGCACTTGACAGCCCTTGCATTCCCCATACAGTCAGCCTCCTTTCTGAGAAACTGAGGTTTGATGATCTAWTGGACCCCAAAACGGACCTTTGGAATCTGATAAAACCAGCTGGCCACATAATGTTAGCTCCCCCACATAAGAGACTCATACTGTGAAAGAGTTCAAATAGCAGCTACAAAACCAAATCCCTGAGTACCAATACCCCCATAAGCCATTGCCATTCTTGCCCCAGAACTGTGTGATGAGGAATTCAAAATCCCCACCATGAGAAAGGACATCTTCAACCACATCAAGCTGCTCAGAGCCCTGTCCAACCTGACCTTGAATGTTTCCAAGGATGGGGCATCTATCACCTCTCTGSACAATCTGTTCCAGTGTTACCCCACCCTTATCTTCAAAATTTTCTTCCATCTACTCTGAATTTATTCTCTTTTAGCTTAAGACCATTATCCCTTCTCCTGTTGCTACAGGCCCTACCAAAAAGTCTGTCCYCATCTTTCTCACAGRCCTCYTTTAAGTACTGAAAGGACACAATGAGATCTCCCCACAGCCTTCTCTTCTCCAGGCTGAACACCACCATCTCTCTCACTGTCTTTGTAGGAGAAGGGCTCCAGCCCTGTGACYATTTTTGWGGCCCTCCTTTGGATTCACTCCAACAGGTCAATGTTTTTGCTCTGGTGGGAACTGCATAGCTGGTGGGGTCTCACTGGAGGAGAGTGGTGAGACAGAATCMCCTCCCTCAGCCTGCTGGTCACATTCATTGCAGTTTTGCCATGTCTGTGAGGCAGCCTAGGTAGAATTTGGGGAAAGCAAGGAAAGCACATGCCAGAATTTTAATATAAGTAATATTGAAGTAGAGATTAGAGAACTAGAGATGGTGAGACTGTAGACAAATGCTTAGTTACCTTGAGGGAAACAAATCACGTCTTCTAAGCACAAAGATAAATCAGTGTGAGATCAGGGAATCTGAGGGAACAAAAAATATCTTTCTAAATAAAGGAAAAGAATAGGAGTGACAGCATATGAAGTGTGAGTTTACTTAATTGCCATGTAGAGAAAGTTGTAAGTGCCTTTCCAAGGTCACTCAGAGAATGCAATCCACATCATTTTCCTTTCAAGAGTCACCCTAGTTTATGCTTAATTAAACTATGCAAGCTCTGCACACTCTAGAAAATGCCCTTTTTATTACATTGTARGCAATTTGCATTTCTGAAGGGCATTTGGGAACCATGACATCACCAGAATGAAGGGCTTCTGGTAGCATTGCTCCCATTTTTATTCATTTGTAATTGTTGACTTCTATTCCAAAGTTCATTTCTATTTCCTGCTTGGACATTAGCACTGGATTGTACAAGAATGCTCATTTTCCAACTTCAGTGGCTTTCAATTCTTCTGACTCAGCAGCCCCTTGGGGCTGACTCATCCTCTAGTTGCAGGTGTGYCCTGACAGTTAATTCTTCATTTTAGTCCCATGAATGGAAGGCCAGGGTGTCAAGAAAGTACTCAGCACCCAGTGCTGRTGGGGTCAATGTGGATAGAGCCCCGGCTGGCAGGTAGAAGGAGAGAGCTGCATTTGGATTAATCTCTCTCTTCCGTTTCTTTCTTTTTGGTCTTGCCAGTATGGAAAAAAGTTTTGCCAGGGATTTAAGGAAAACAAAGTACCCATGGGGCCAGGATGGTGTAGGTTTCCTTGGGATGCTTCTGAGAGGAAGCTAGAAATAGACAGAGGAAAGAGAAGTTAAATCAGCAACTCTGGTTAATGGCATCTGCCTGCTATTTGTTTGCAAACTCTGAAGCCCAGGGGTCTGCTTGGATCCCCAGCCTCTCCTGGTTCCTGCTGACAGCATTTTCTGACTCTGCTTTGTGCCATTAGCATCTGGGGAGAAAACTGCAGGCCTTTCATTTCAGAGGAAGGCTCATTACAATTATCTGTGCCTCTGTCACCTCAGGATCTGATTATGGTTCTGGGGTTGCACCTTGAATCGTTACAATTAAGACTTAATGAAGTGAGTAACRACAGAGTCCTGCAGTTACTCCTCACAAACTTACTGCAGCTACCTCTATCAGAGGAATAGCTACCATGCAATTGTTATGATTTTTAAGGGTGAAACCTCATATTTGGAGCTTGTCAAATAAACCCCCATACACTTGGGATTGTGAAAGCCTGGCCAGCTCTCCTTCTCTGTCACAACACAGACTGCATGAGCTTGGAGTGTATTGCTGACTGAAGAAGAGTGCAGGTAGAATAAAAAAAAAAAACCAACCCAAAACCCACCATTCACTGCTTTTTGAGCTGGAAAATGATAAAGAAATCCTGGATGGCAGCAGTGTGGAGAGGGCTGTGCTCACATCTGTGCTGAATTCAAGTCCCACCCCATATGATAGTGCAGGTACAGAGGTGCAGGAAGCTGGTGTGCCTGAGCCAACCCATTCCAGCACTGCAGGAGATACATGGCTCCCACATGGCTTGCTTCAAGCCACATTAAAGGTGTACCARACCTCAGCCAAGAAAATAAAGAGAAATATAGAACTAACGGACACTTCAATGCCTTTTTGCTGCCCTTGGCTTCAACAGTATGCACATATGTGCAGACACACTTGCCAATCYTGTGCTGCCTTGCTCGTAACAAATAGTGATTGGTTCCTTTGCTTTTCTCAGACACAGATGAAGACAGCTTTGGGGGCAAAATGGAAGGTAATAGAGAGTTTATCTCCTTTCAATTTTCTTTCTTTGCCTCTGTCTTCATAATTGCTGGGAGATTATTATGTCTGAATCATCAGACTTGAAGAACCATATGCCATTTCCCCTTAAATGACAGCTGAGATATTTATCTTTATTGTTGTAGGGTGTCTGGTAGCAACATCTGCAGGTCAGCTGAGGATAATTATTCTTTTGATATTTTTGATAGACTATCAATGAGGGCCAGCTGGAGCCAATCATGGCCCTTTGGTGTGGTGGGCAGAGGAGAACAAAGAGGTTCTTGTAGCTTGGCACCAATTACTTGCTGATGTGCTAACAGCTGTAGGGGTAGGGGGATGAGAATTACCTTTTGAATTTGGGAGTTTATGAAGATGCTGAAAGCTGGAGGCTGCCACATGGAGCTGTATGTGTCTTTGTCATCTGGCCGTAGGCACTGGGCCTTTTCAGGGAGATCCACTTCAGTGAGCACTGAGAGGGAAGAATCCATTTGCAGTATGTGGACTGTAGAGAGAGCTGTGCAAATCAAGGAGAGCTCTCTGCAGTGAGAAATGCTGCACATTTGCTGCAGTCATCAGTAGAGGCACACTAGATTCCTTAGAAAAAAAATGCAGGAATGGTCACATTTTCAGCTGCTATTTGATTCTTTACTGGTGTTGTCTACAATGTTCGCTTTACTGAGACTCCTCTCCAGGTTTTAGTTAGTGAACTGAATATTAATTATGTCTTCTACCTTCGTTGTCCACATTGGTCAGACCCGTGATAGGAAGGATCATCAGAGACAAAGGCATCGTGTAGATTAAATCAATTCCATGTCATTTACAGCACCAAAGTGTTCCTAAGTATAGACTGAGCTTAGTGACCTTGTAGTGAATGTCAGCAGTCAGTTAAGTCACCACTCAGCACTGACACTGGAGCTATTTAGGAACTAATGAGTTGGCACAGCGCACTAACTTCTGGAATAACTGGGAGATTGCTAATGTCTGATGCATGCCCCTCRTAGTGGTATAATTTAGGGAAGAGGGTGAGTCACCCCTACTGCTCCCAGGTGCAGCCCAAGGCACGAAGTTTGTCCTGAGTAAAAACATCTCAGGCTCATCTTTGGGTACCCTGCTGTACTTCACCTTCACTCGTCTACACTGACAGCTCAGTCAGCATTTACCCTTTACACCAAATATCTGTAGTTACCCATGAACACTGACACTGAGGTAAACACWGTAGAAATTATCTAGAGACATAACAACTGTGACAAAATGGCCTTTCACAAGCCCTCTGATCTAGGGGGATGAGTTGCTGACTGTTGTCTCCCCATGGATGGGCATGAGAGACTCCTTATTGGGCCCCTCATTATTTCTAAAAACTTGGGTGATAGGAAAGCTCAACCCTCTCCAATCTTGAGGGAAGGCAGGGTCTGGATCCCAGTCCTGGTGCTTCCCAGAGCCCACACTTGGAAATGAGATTAGATAAGCAACTCCTTTGCTTTCTTGGAAGTGATGTATGGTTTTGGACACAGGCAGCGTCCAAGGGTGCCCAGGTCTTAGGGGAAAAGAGAGTGTTACAAGCAGTGGATTTAAATTCTTCCAAGAACAGAAAATTAGAATAGGAGCGCCTTGGGGAGCAGCTCCTCCTACCTGGGGAGGGCACAAACATGTGGCAACTGCTCTTACAGCTTATTTTGTACAAAGCAAATTTCAGTCAGAAAMGCCTGATTTACGTGAATAATTCAGCAAGATAAACTGGGAGGAAGATTGTTCCAGTTGATGTAAACCCCTAGGGATGGGGTTTAGGCCTTTTCTTCCTTTATTTGGTAAAACCTGGCAATTGTTGTCATCAAGAAACCAAGGCACAGCACAGCTGCAAACCATTTTATGTGGGAAAGCAGAAAACATGCCCAGATGCTCACAGCACCTTTCCATACTCCYTGCTTTTTGCAGCATGAACTTGAGTAGGTACTGAAATGTGCCACCTCAGTGTGCCAGACGACCATCCAGTTACAAGCATGACCTCCAGCAGGTATCAGTCCTGCATAATTCTGCATTTTTGTTTCATGCTCTCAAATCAAAATGCAGCTTCAGTCTGAGGTAGCTTCTGAGCAAGACAGACGACTTCTTTCACTGAGTTTGTTCTCTAGTGTCAACAAATCAAATCAGAATTTGCTCAGTTTAAATATATTTTCAGAAAAATTCACTGTTGGATACATCCTATTACACAAGTGTCTGAAAATCAAAGGAAAAATKATTAGGAAAGACTCCTATCTTCTGTTTTTTTTTACTGTTTCTTCTCTGAAATCTTTCACATGCAGATGTTGATGGTTTGTCAAGCACACAAAAAAACAGCTCAGTTTCTGCAGATGCAAGGAAATAGAATATCTAAAGAAATTGCAAAGAGTAGAAGCAAATGAAAGATCTTTTTCAATAACGTGCAAGGTTACGGAAAACAAAGATATTCATGAACACTCTAAAACTGAATGCAAAGCAGTGAGATTGTATTTACTCTAACAACAGAGTTTTCCTTTGTCTCTTTGTATTTAACCCCAAATTATTTGCATTGTGTCTCATGGTAGCAAATTCAATCCTTTGGAAAYTCATTTGCCTTTTGCAAGTAATATCCATCACAATAAAACATATGACATTTGTTGTCAAGACCTGTATGGGTGTTACAGATGGAAATTCAAGGGAAGTAAAAAAAGAGCTGGTTTATGATTCCATGTTGCTAGGGATTTCTGCCTCTTCCTGCTTGGCTGCCTACTGAGAAAGACCACACAGGTGGTGATTATTCACAGGTTGTTAAATGCCTTTCAAGAAAAAGCACAAAAGGACAACTTCAACTGGTGCACACTGCAGTTGGTTTTCTTTCAGGTTGATGGTTAGGTAGGTAAGACAAACACCAAGAGCAACATAGTTTGATCTGTGTGATTGTAGCACCAGTGTTGACCAAGAGGAATGGGAAACCACAGAAATTTGCCCACCTGACAGGGGCGGATGGCTGAGGCAAAGTACTGCACCAACAGCACTTCARATCGTTACATCCTTAGGTCTCCACAGTGCTCATGGGTTTTTTGGGCTGGGCATCATTGCACTATGCACTGATGCAGGTGTGCCACTGTGCATCTGTGACCGTGTGTTCTTGGCAGAAGCTTCMGAAGTTGAGGTCTTGCTCTTTGCTTTCTGACTCTTTGGGATGAAAAGATTATTTCAAAGATATTTCCTTGCCTAGTTCTCAATTCCTCTGTTGGCACCTCAGATTTATGGTAGTCAACATGGGGTCACGAGCAGCTCAGGGAGTGGAAGGAGACCTATTCTGGAGACAGAGGTGGTTTCTGACAGAAAGACAACGCATTGTGCTGAGCTCTGTCCTCTCCTCTCTTGATGCAGCCCAGGCCCAGAGATAGGGTGGAGTAACCATGCAGATGTGAACCTCTGCAGAGATGGTGCTGGCTCAGGAGGACAGTAACC
>NW_026623279.1:1451532-1619877 GCF_030028575.1 Malurus melanocephalus
GGAGGACAGCAGAGCTGGACTTCAGTGACTCCTCAGCTGTTTAACTTCCTAATAAATCACATTATTATGGTAGGTCAAGCAGTGACTTGGGGCTCTACAGGTGGGAAACAGACCTGCAAATACCAAAGGACTACTGCTTTAAATTGTGAGGAGGGACGAGTGGATTGGGAGGCAGAGTGGCCAAAGAGCTATTGCCTACATGGATGGGAAGGAATCTAACCAACTATCAAAGAGGGAAAATGAATATTTTGCTCTTTATTTGTACATGCTTTCCAGCTGTGTTCTGAGCTTCTGACTGCATTCACTTCTGTCAGGCAAGATATCCCTTTTCATGAACAGCTTCAGGGAATACAGTCAGATATTTTGGACACCCACAGTGGGTGCATTCAGTCTTCTGGGGTTTCAGGACACAGTTTTAGCTCATTCTATTACTYATTTGGTTGCTCTTAATACCCCAAACTGTAACATTCTGACAGCATGGCAATGTAGTCTTATATCCCGAAAACAGTAGTAGAATACACAGTGGATTCTGTGAAAACCTTTGCAGAGTTCAGGCACTTCAGATTTCCACCTAAGACTTGATTCTTACCCCATTGTATGGTTGAGGATAATGGAAATTTGAGACAGTATTTTTATATCTTCTAGTACTGCTGTGCAGTTCTGATAGGGCTTTTCACGCTTAACCCTGCACAATCTATGCCCCCAGAACTGCAGGAAAAATAGGCTTTAGGAAACCACAAAACAGTAAACATTGGACTTTTTTTCCCTGTGATTTTCCTCACTATTGGTCTAGGTTATACTTCCAAAGACCACCCATTWATTTCCTTCTGTCTGTTAAAGCTCCTTGTCCCTCTTATTCCCTTTTCCTGCARCTCTTTCACACTACAGCTGGTGTGGACAGCTAAGACAAAAGAAGGAAAAATTGAATGGAAAAGAAAAAGATGAAAGACCAGGAATCTCTTGCAAAAGGAAATTTGAGGTATCTCTGTTGTATGAGGGTAAGAAGGTGTTTTGAGAGATGTTCCTGTCTGTCTTTATTGTCCGTCATMGCTATTACTCACAGGAGAGTGAAGCAGGACTGAAGTGCCAGTCTGAAATCATTCCTGGGACTACATCCCTCAAGCCTTTATGGGGTGATGGCTTTCAAATGGGGCTGATTTTGCCCAGTCACTGCCAGCTTTGTTTGAATGGGAACCTCTCAATCCATTCCCAATAGTGGGCTGAGCCACGTGAGGATTTTTCAGCAAAGTAACCCCCATGGGTACTTGTTGCCCCCTCTCTGTCGATTTGATTAATAGGCTGGACTGAGCAACGTTGTCTTCTCAGAGCTACTTGATGTTCCTGGGAGGGTGCAAAGGCTGGTTTCCAAACCCTGCAGCAGGGAGCACTAGGGCATAAGAGCTGACTTACCAAATTGTCCTCATACGCAGTCACAAAGGAAGCAGGGACATCAGTCACAAAGAGACCAGGGCTTCGACAGAGACAGCTGATGATCTACAGCAGCTGCATTTGGTTTGTAGTCAGTTCATGCTACACTTCAGATGTTTATGTGTCTTTTTGGGATTTTTTTCTTTTTTATCATATCCACAGAATTATGCACATTGTTCCAGTTGCTGTGTATATTCCAGCCTGAAAAATTGTTCTCTTTCAAATCCCTGGTGGCCTGCTAAAGCCCCAAAACAAGCTGCAAGGATTAATTCCTCCCCAGATAAGATTTTCCTAAACCCTAACAGATAATTTGTTTGAAGTTTAATTTTAGTCTGTTATTACACACATGGGCCTTATCTTCATTCAGAGTCGTTAGCAAAATTAAACAAGCCTCCGCAAACAGGAAAGGGAAGCATAAAAGAGCCCTAGCTCATAAGTGACACTCAGAGTTAAAGGCACTAATGTCAGACTTATRCAGTGCTGGCAAGTCCAAGCCCTCAAGGAACCTGTGATTTGTCATGTTCTTGTATGCTTGACCCATGAAGCAGAGGTGCATCCTTCCCTCTGGGATCTCATGACGCTCAAGCTGCCTCTGCTGTGGTCYATGATAGGTACCTAAGCCCTGCCCCTGCTTCTGGTTAACAGGATGCCTCACTCCATGGCTTCCTGACTCTTGCCCTTCCCCCTACATCATAGCAGCTCTGCATTTGCCCCTCTAGATGCTGAAGAAATTACAGCAGCAACACACAGGGAAACAAAGAAGAGAAGAAAAGCAAGGCCACATCCCATCCTGTGTAAACTATTGAAATGTTCACAGTGTCAGTGGTAGCACTGATTGAAGTCTATGCCAATTGCTTCGCATGGTGGATCCATATCCTCACCAGTGGGCTGAACCCTTCCCTTCTATCTCATGACACAGGAGCTGTGGGAGAAGATCTTTTTATTGCATCACTCTGTAAATAGGATTTAGGCTCTCAGTCTCAAGGTATAATATATATGTTAGCATTGCAGGGTAGTCCTGATCAGGGTGATGTTTAAGGGAATATCTAGACAGCTGCCGCACTTGTGCTATTTGACCTCAGCCAACAATGTCTGAACCAGAGCTCARCTGAGAATGTTGTGCTTCATATATAGTCTTGTCATTACAAAAAGCAAGAGACTCTTTTCAGGAAGTGCTCTGAAAATCTCCCTTCCCCAACTGCAGTGGTGTAAAAATTCCAGACCCAGAAAAGAGAAAAATTGCTAGTGACTTAAACCCATTTGGAAAAGGTGCAGTGCTGCTGGTGTCTTAAAAGTTTCTTTCTTCTTTAGCACTGCTGTGATCATCCTCCAGAGAGTAYATGACTAATTCTGCTGCACTGGAGCTGGAAGGGTTACTTAGAGCTCTTCAACTTCAGTGTGTGATTAGGCCTCAGGACAGATGCTGAAGACCTGAGTTGCATTTTCTACTCTTGCCCAAGTCCATAGGTCCATGATCAAATAACTTAGAGCGAGACTGAGAGGAATGTCAGGAGAATGCCAATATGTCCCTTGAGTATCCAGCCAAACAGCCTCTGGGCTGTCCTGATTCCATCCATAGCTCATAGGTAGAAGCAGGCACCTCAGAACAGATGAGAAATTGTGGTGGCCATCATCATATTCCCTAATCATCCAGATTTATTATCCTTGTAGTAATCTAATTTATTATTTACCTATGGGTATTAAAAATAATTATGATTAATAGAATTGTTAATTTTTTTWAAAAATATCATAATTCACACTCGCTTTGTAAATCAGTTCAACAAAAATTAAGCAAGCCAGTCTAGATTAAGGTTGTACAGTAATCTCCTGTTCACACATTCTACCTATATATAATAATAGGAATGCATTTATAAAGGCATTTATAACTGTTAAMCAGCTGTTTCAGCCATTACAGGTCTGCCACATATGTTTTAAGGACAAAGTAAGAGAGAGTGAACACCACTAGTTTCTCACGTTTCTCATAAACATGAAAAATCTAGTGTGTTTCTACCACAGAAATGAAGACTTGTTAATCCCTGTAAAGGCAGCCTTCTGGCAAGGGAAATCYTGTATCTGAACACCAATGTGATGCATCAATAAAAACCATTGAATTCAGCCATTACTTTTGTTGATGGAGAATTGACTGTGTAATTTCATTTATGGCAGCCTGCAAAAAGAAACTCTAATAGCCAGAAAATGTCTTCATTCTCCCTGCCTCATAATATGGATAGGTCTGTGTAGAGCTAGATGGAACAGAGAATGATTTTTCTCCTGATTGAGTATTACATAACAAAAGAACAAGAGCAGACACAAGCTGCTGTAATGGTCATTGTGGTTAAACAGAATCACAGAACAGGTAAGGTTGGAAGGGAACCCACTGGGTCATCACTTTCTTCTATWATCAGATGGAAATAAATTCATTCATTGTGGTGAAACACTGCAACTGGGTGTTGCCCAAGGAGGTTAAAGGTTCTCTGTCCTTGGGGACACTCAGAASTAGACTTCACAAAGCCTTGGTAATCTGACCTAACTAACATTTCCAATGCTTTGAGAAAGGTGTTGGACCAAGTGATCTTCAGAGGTCATTTTAGCCTCAATAGATCTATGATTTCATGATAGACACAAAAGTGCTTTTGATGCATTAGTTGACAAGGTTTTTTATATTACCAAGAGGGAGCAACATGTGTTAGTTCATGTACATGAATGCATGCACTATGCTGGAGGTCTAAAGGCAGGACAAAAAATACCATATAAGCTTCAAATACCTACAAGCAATTTCACAACTTCAGACAGCAGCCTCCTGCTCTGGATCACGAGTGTGGCTGTTCCATAGAATTTAGACCATGTCTTTGTAAAGTATGTCACAGACCAAGTTTGATAGGTAAAAGTGAAATTGGAAGTAATTTATTCAGAATTATGTTTTCAGGCTTTCTCRTTGCACTAGTTTTGAGTTCTTCTTTTTCCCTTTTCCTTTTTGTTTTCCTGGAAAGTAAACACTACCTCCAAATAGATTAGGTAGTCTTATGTTCCTCTAAGAGGTCACTAAAATTAGGACAGTTCTTAAGAGATTATTAGCAGCAGGTCACATTTCCAAATTATTTATTTCCACAWTATTTTCCACAAATAATTTTGAGGGTTTTTTCTTTTCCTTAACAAAATGAACTAYTTTGATAGCAGAACCATTTAAAAATAATATAAATGCAAGTTTCTGTGAAAGTATTACAGCAAATCTACCACTGCATATGTGTTTCTCTTCAGCTTGCACAGCCATGCCAGCCTCTTTGCTGTAAACAGTAACAGCATGTTGTATTTTCACACTGGGAAAAGGAAAAAAGCATTTTCAACAGCAGTCTGAGTAAGATTGTAAACAACACAACAAGCTGTGGAAAGACTAAAGTGATGCTCTCWTGCTGAACAAAGACCTCTAAACACAGATAAGCAAGGCAAGATACCTGGACAGCAATATGGCTAGTGCAGATAGGGGCTGAATCTGCATTTCTCTGCCATGGAACTACACATACCCTGTGAGATGCAAAGCGTGACTTTCATACACTGACAGCCATTCTGATTCAAACTAAACATTGTAACTCATTCTCATTAGAAGCGAATTAGGTAATTTAGATTAGTCTCAGGTAATTTAGAYCCCCAAATCCAAGGTTCAAGTGACCAAGAAAATGTCTTTCTTCTTTTCAGCATCTTGCTTTCATATGCCTCTAAACACTTGGAAAATGTGAGCTAGTGGAAASTCTGTGTTCAGAGACAAGGAGGCAGAAAAACCCTCAATGTTGTGACTCTGGTGAGCAYGTAACAGGGCAATTCCAGATATTTAGATTGCCAATGATGTTGACATCAAGACTGATTTCTCTTTCTCCAATAGCTTTTTGCATAATTTAAACTTTGGGTTTTTTTCCTTCGGTACTAGTTCTTTAGAGTCATAGGTAAGCTGTTACTTTCTTGGGGAATCTAGTCCTCATGGTGGTAGCACTGGACAGTCAACCATGTTTTCCTGAAAGCACACTTCAATAAATCTTTATGCCAACAGAGCTYTTGGATCAATCAAACCTTCACATGCTGTCCAAATAAACCATATTTGCAGACCTTTTGGRCTTGATCCAAAAGAAAAACAGTGTCTGAAACACCTCAGGTATTTTGGGAGGTAAGTTCAAAACTCCCACCCCTAATGTGGGGTCACCTTTAACAACTTTATTTATGGAAGCAAAATTCTTTCTGATTGAGAGCATGGTCCTGAAATCTATAATGGGATCTGCTTTGTATGGTTTGATTTCATCTGGGATTTAAAAGTGTTAGTTCTTATTTCCTTATGTGTTATTGATTTGTGTTCCCTGACAGAATAAGCACCAGATTCATTTACATGAATAACCCCTGAGGCTTGAAATGCCCCAATACTCTAACAGAACACCTCATTTTCATTTATTTTTTGTGGCAGTGTTTTTTTCCCCACTGGTTACTAACTGCTCTCATCCTAACATTATGCCATTGTAAAACTTGGGAGCTGATTAAAATCACTCCCCTAAAAAGGGATTTTGTCACACACAGCCTGTCTTATGCCCCAGTCTGAATGTGGGGCTCAGTCTGCTGCCAGCAGTGACTCTTGTGGCCTGACTTCAACCTTGGCTTGTGCTACTGGAGGCTCATGCAGGATGTGCTGTGGTGCCTCACAAGTGCTCTGCTGCCTTCTGATCCAGCTGCACAYGTAGCTCATGCCCATGGTAACCTTCAGATAAGAGACAGCAGTCCTCACTGGCCTCCTTTGAGAATGAGGTTGGAACCATGGACTGACCAGTGCCAGATTTGGGRATTCAAGCAAGGAAAGCCTCTCCAGTCTGCAGTTTCATAGTTATGAACTGGTTCCTCAGTCAGGCCCTGTTCAAAGGCAGACACATAAAATAAAGTCAGATAGAAAAAGGACCCATCTAGATTCAAAGAGCAGAAAGAAAAATAAAATACAAAGACACAGAAAGATACAATGCAACAAAACCAGGGAGATTTAGAGTAGACTCATTGTAAAGAAGGAGGGGATGGGAAAGGAAAGCTGAAATCTAGACAACCACTCAGTATTTATATATATATATATATAAAGAGCATGTTGTCAGATTTTAATTGTCCTTTAGTTCAACTTTTATGCTTTTATTGAGAGTTAAGACAAGGAAACTGGACTTCTCAGTATTGAACAAGATACTTTTGGGGCTTTTCTCTTAGATCTGGCAGATCTGGGGATAATATTTTCTGTATTACTTGTGGACTAACTTATAGCACTCAATTCTGATATAACCATGCCACGGAATGCAAAAACTTGAGTAAGTCCTGTCACAAAAATGAGGATTGAAACCTTGGCTTTTCTAAGGTCAGTGAAAAAAAACTCCATTTCACTTCAGTGAGAATTCAGGATTTCATCTCAGACATGAAGTTTGTTCAATATTGAGAGCTCTGTGAACTTCAGGTCATCACCAAAGCCAAATCTTGGGTTTCAGGTGTTTTTTTTTTCACTAGAAACTAATGTAACTTGGCAGGAGTTTCTCCRATACCTCATAAAGCAGAGAGGTTGTTCCAGGGTTAGTAAAAACTAAGCTGCAACTCTTCTTATTTTGAAGAAGAATTTCTCTGTGTGGTGTAGCAGGGGTAGGTTTCACAAAGGTGATTAGAAAACAAGCAATTGTACACAGGACTTTCAATGAGGACGTTATCTCCTCTAATCCGAGAATTTTTTTTTCCTGGCTTGGGGGCACAGCGCTTTACAGACAAACACAAAGGCAAAACAGCCATGTGCTCCAAATAACTTACATTCAAATTAGATTGACAACATAATGAAAGCTTATATTTGGAAGTCATTGATAGAAATCATCCTCAGCTCATATCTCGAGAGGATAGTAGGATGAGTGGTTATCTATGCCTCTGCTACTTTGCTGCTTCTTTCACAGTCATTTTATTTTCTCATCTCGCCTGGCACTCTTCAAAAATAGCCTCTTTAAGATACGAAATTTATCTTTATTCTTAAAAAAAAAAATCCTCCTAACTTTCTGGATGGACTCTTATAATGCTCTGATTATGTTTTAAAGTTGGTGTACTCAAATCCTCACTGATTTCCAGGATGGGTTTTAAATCACACATTATATACTCTTATCCACCAATACTCTGCTTTGGATTTACAGTTCCAGTTAAAGTTAGACCTGTGAAGGAAGATGACATCTTGCTGCTCCCTATCCTTTTAAAATACCAAATCGATTTAAGGGTTTTAACTTATTGTTATAGTTTATCCTGAACCTTCTGAATCAGTTCATTGAATTTTAGCTGTAGCTATATAAAATTCTATACAGTGAAATTGTTTGGCCRTACTGAGAATGTCTATGCCATGATCCATCACTGCCACTAACTGCCAGCAATAAAGAAATCCTCTTTTATGCTCTAAAACTACTATTGAACACTAAGAGTTGATCTTACTAGATTTTAATTTTTTTCTTCTTCTTTTAAGGACCACTTAATATTTACCCAAAAGGGACTTCATTGTTAAGTGTCTTCAGCAGCTGTCAAAAAGAGACACTCRGAAGGCCCAACAAAATACAGACTTGTAAGACTGACTGTAGTAGTGAGCAAGATAATGGAAACATTTATAAGGCAAATTACAATTCATTTAGGAATGTGATTTAGTAAAGGGAAAGCTGCCTGGTAGTGCTAAAAGAAGATCATGTATGACAAATGTATTAGGGTCGTTTCAAGGCATTGCTGAATTGATAAAGATGAAATCGTTGACATAATTCATCCAGATTTCAGGAAAGTATTTGTTACAGACTCTACAGGAGATCGATTTACAAGGTCAGAAAGCTGAGCATAGGGGACAACTCTTGAAATGGAATACAAATTGGTTGAGGTGCAAGAAACAGATGGTGTCAGTAAAATGAAACAATTCAGGGTGTGATGAGATACGGATTTGGCTGAAKGGGAATACTGAATACCACATGATTCAGGTCTCAAATAATTTGTTGTGCTAGGAATGTGGACATGGGCAGGTCTTCACTGCCTTGGAATGAAGAGCCTTGCAAACCTCTCTGAGGTGACTGATTGAAAATAACCATGGAAATGCAAATCATAGTGGAGAAACCCATGCAGCAAATGCACTCCTCAAGTCCCTATGAACAGCTGAAAAATGCCTAAAATTCACAGGTGATTAACCACTTCTATCTGCTTTTTAACACCATCTGTGCACCTTGTTAAATACCAAATTGAAACAGATACATTTTCCTGGTGTGTCAGAATCTGCCCAACSACTAACGCTGAAAAAAATGACATTGTGCTGTTAGTGAAACCCATGCACAGCATGAGTGCAGAGCTTGCTCTCCATCAGCAAAATGTCCAAGCAAGGGCCTTAATAACTAGGCTTGGACTTCTTACCGATTGGATTTTTTTCTCCTTGTTTTGGGAATAGACTGAGAAACGACCTAGAACTGAGTACGAATATGACTGAGGGCAGCAGGCTCATAGGACGGTCCTAAAACCTAGCGATGTTCCAATAAAGACTCATCCTCTGTGTACACAGACTGGCTCAAGCATGAAATGAGGAGCCACATAACTCAATACGCTATTAGATGATATGTTACTGCTTCTTTTAAAGGAGAAAGGCCACACATCTTAAAGTTTTGATGGGAATTAGGCACCTCACAGCATTTAAACTTACACCATGGAATTCAGCTTCTAGCCCTAAAGTTGCTTGAACAATGTAATGCTTTTGGATCCCACCTCCAGTGATGAAAGCATCAGTTAKTTTTCTTTATTCCACCCTTTAAATGTATTTCTCAAAAAACGAAAACACTTCTACTTAATGAGAATATTGATATAAAACCTTGAAGTCTGTGACAGAGAAAACCCTTMATGAAGGAAATATTTTTGGGAAAAACTTGTAGAGTTTGACCAATTYAGCTGAGATCTGAGTGTCTTTATCTCCTAATCTTTGGATACCAACCGAATTGTTAGTACACACCCRCAAAACTACTCGAGGTGTTCTGTTGGCAGGTTTCAGGAATCTCACTTGCTAAAGAAAGTAGATGCAAATCAGATGGCTAAAGAAAGCACAATAGATATGCATGGCATATACAAATTAATTGAAATCCATCTTTTCATTCATTTCAGTACACTTATTTTAAAATTGTGATTCAGAAGCTGTTTTATAATTTTTACTTGTCCCTACAAGCAGCCTTTGGAGGACAAGGCAAGGGCCCGGGAGAGACACTTCAGCTTGTGATTTCTGCCCACTGCTGAATATAAGTCAGAGCCCTCAGCCATTATCTTATCTAGTTTTATGGAGTTCTTCTTGGTACAGATTGTTTGATGTCTCCATTTGTCAGAATGAATAAGTAAACATATCCTCCACATATGACTTCTCACTGGGACCAGGAGATCATATTTTAAATTGATTCAGTGACCAACAAGCATGATGAAAAAATATCCTATCTCAGTGAAAGGAAGTTTATTTKTAAAATAAACAGTAACAAACCAAGAATAAAAAGGAAAAAATGTGTGAAATTCAAAGGTAAAACACACAGTAATAAAAAAATTAAAGGTATAGATCTACTTTGACTGGAATGAAAGAAAGCAGCAGTGGCAAAGAAAAGAGACAGTCACTCTACAACAGTGTCTACTCCAATGGCTCTTGTGATAATTAGAAGGTTCTGTTTCTTTCCATTTGATTCAAACCTGGGACATATAAACAGACTCCTAAATTACTTCTGCTAAATCTGTTGTGCTTTATAACTAAGTATTTATSTGAAGTTACAGCCTTTCTATTATGGTCTTATCTCATATTTTATGAGAAATAAGGCTTCAGCTCTTTGATTTAACTGGTTTTACCAACTGGACAAGTTTCTAGGGAGATAACAGAATGCTCACCAAAGGTCACTAAAAAAAGGCTGAGGCTGAAGCTCCAAAAGTCTGCATGATTTAAACATAAAACAGGCAAACTTATGCCATTGACATTCTAAAGGATACAGTCAGGGTTTGATGGGAAATTTCCTCAAGAACCCAGAGAAATGCACACCAAAGCTAAAAGATTTTGTTTTTTTCCAGACATACATTTTCAAATGAAGAATTACCTAGCTATAATAGTCTCAATAAGTTCTGTTTCACTGACATTTTTGCTGTTTGCCAGTGGGCTCGCTTTCTTTCTTTTCTCTAAATTGAGTAGAGAGAACAGGATCGAGCTGGCAGTACTTTATGTATCCCACCTTGTTCTTTGCTTACAGTCTGCTGAGTATTGACCACATAWGTAAAGTGATGGTCTTCGTGCTGAAGAGTGTGTTATGGTCACAGCAATAAAAGACTCTGCAACTGTGTGACAGTTTTCAGGGATTTGACATAACCCACCAGTTGAAAATTGAACCTACACATCTGAAAAAATCACTCATAAGTCAGATTTGATGGCAGTACTATGGTCACTCTTCAACTTCATAGTAGCAGAAAGCAATGTGAGTWTCCCACCTGGATTTTTAGTAAAATGAACTATTTTTTATATTTTTCTAATGCACTCAAAGGAACATAAAATGCAGTACATGTTTCCTGAGTATCCATCAGTTGTGCCTGTCTGAGTCACTTGACAATATATCTTCTCTGATCTTATACTCAATTTTTAGTTACATCAATAGCAAGAAAATTTTAAGGAAAATAATAATAATTYAGGAGGGCAGTGAGAGACTTTCAAGTCTCTCTTGAGAGACTGTCTTGACAGGAGGAATTTGATGCCTCTGGGAAAACAGAATTCATTTACACTAACTCTATTCAACTGTAATGACAAGCCTTAAAAAAAGCTCTGAGATKTTGTACTTGTTTTCTTTATTGCTATCTTTTAGTTCTTATTGAGTTTTCCTTATTCTTAGGGTGTGGGGAAGAGCCACAAATTCTGCTGATGAACGTAAAATAACTAATTCTTAATCTCTACATGGTTATTTGCTATCACTAGGAAAGACAACAGTGCCAAATTTTTCCAATACAGCCTAGATCAAAYCAATAAATTTTACAGATGCTTTTAAAGAACTTAGAGAGTTCTTGTCCAAGTTGGGTTTGAACTGCTGCCAGCATCCTGCAGAGCCCCRTCCACAGCCTGGTGTTCCTCGGGGACTTCAGTGAAGACCATACTTGGTGTCATAGTGTCATATGGTCTACATAGTAGACCATACTAAGTATATTCACAAAAGAGAGTGTTTGAACTGAACAGTTCTGTATAATGGGTGTTTGTAGCAAAATCTAGGGACTGGTTACCTGCTCCAACACCTCTGCCCACCATCATTTTTTGAGCATTTCAGCCCTAAGCAAGCTAGGAACAACCCAATCAGTTTTTTTTCCTGTGAAGACTTTGGTTTTGCCTGAGGCCAGAGGTTTCTCTAGAAGTGTGCCTAAGAGTTACATGCTACAGTATCACAGGGTTTTGGAGAAACCAGGCTTTAAAACAAAATTATTCAAAGCACTTGCACATGAACTTATACGTAATATATTACTCATAGAAAACTAATACAACAGAACATTTGACTGAATTTYCAGTCACTCAGAAAATCTCAGTTAGGACAGTTCTCTCTATGTGTTCATTCATTTTCAAAATTATTTTGTTTTCAAACTTGTCATCTCTCCTCTGCCCCACCATATTACAGCTTTCCCCTCAATTCTTTCCTGAGCATCCCACCCACTACCTGCACTCCCTGCTCTTAACTGCTGTTTTGCCTTGGTTTTCCCCTCTTCTCTGGCCAAACCACACCACCAAGCTTCATCCTAGAGTTGGTTTGTGCAGATCATAGTCTGCTCATGTCTCTTCCCCGAAATTCTCTTTTTTCTACTCTCTCTATAGAAGAGAGAGATACTCTCCTCTCAACTCCAGTATCCAGTTGCACCAACTAACCATCATAAGACAGGTTAAAATAAGTGAAAAAAAACCAAGAAGAAAATAAAGACTGCCTTCCTCCAATTTTAAAGTTACARGAAGCATCTAATACACAAAAGAAAGCACTGTATTGAAGGTCTGAAACCGTTGAAGAGGAAAAGAGAAACACCATCACTTTAGCGATCTTTGTTGCTTGCCTAAGATGTGTCCTTCACGGACTTGACTGACCGGAAAAGGATTCAACACAAATTAATAACTGCTAAACTGCTTCTGATCTGCAGATCTTATTGTCCTGCTGACAGATCATGCATGTGAAGTAGAAGAGCTGATACAGGACAGGGAAACCAGCAATGAACCTGAGAAAATTGAGAAGGCGCAGCTGGAATATAAATGGACAAAAAAACAGCCTCTTAAAAAGGCACAACAAAAGGAAAGAAAAGAAATAGGGAAACAGGTAAAATCTAAAAATAATGGTAACCTCCAAGAAACACAGTGTGCTTCCTCCAAAATGTGTGCATGAGCTTTTGAGCATGTGGTTATCATCAGATTAGCAACAACATGAAATAGAATAATGCCAATATAAATTACCAAGAGTACTAAAATGAATGTTTTATCTTTGATAGGTTATATCCCCATTCAGAGGTATTTAAACCCTGATTAAATGAAACCCTGAAACATCCACGGACAGTCAGACTGAATCATCCTTCAGGAGAAAAGCACTATATGTTTTCATTACATTTCAATTATGTAGCCTGTCCAGACCTTAARGATTTACACTGGGATTCATATATTTCCTTAGAGTTGGACACAGATATAATGATGATGTTAGTGCAGCAGACAAATGTTGACAAAAAGAGGCAGCAAAATTTGAAGCAATCCATTCATTGGCTTACCTGTGGATATAAACCCAGGCTATTTTCTTTCTTAATTTATGACAAAGACACTCATTCCTGAAAGCAGTGTTTTAAAACTGTTGATTAAATCTCCTACAAATGAAAAYTGTTGTTTAAATCTTCTTAAACGTATGTTTACTTGAGTACTTCCATCAATGAGCCACAGTAGCTTAGATCTTATGCTGAATGTGTAATTTGTCCAGGCAAAAAAAAAAAAAAAAAAGTTTTTTAAAAAGTTTGGAGCCTTCTTAATGAAATGTAGAAAATGCTTAGAGAAGTAGAGGGTAATCTGGTGAAAAAGACAGATGAAATCAAGATACTAAGGGAAAGATTGATCACAAAGCAGAATTGCAGAGAAGGAAGATGAAACACTAGAAGCAGATAAGTTTATCTAGTGAATGTGTAGAGGAAGAGAGCGGAGAAGATAACAGATCTAGAGACAAAGACAACAGGATGGTAGTTGAAGAGTAAGGTTGAGAGATGATTTTTTGTCTCAGGCATTCACTGTGCTCTTCTGATATTGGCAAGGCAATGGTGCAAAAGCAGTTATGCAGCAGGTAGGAGAAGAACCAAGACACCCTGTTACTTTTGCAATTAAACAGCAGACTAGTACTCCTGAAAACTGCAACTGTGCTTCCTGGTTATGTTTAAAACTTTGGTCTTTTTGGGCAAGGCAATCACTACTGTCCTCAGTTTCCTATTTATAAACTAGGGTGAATTATTTTGTGTCCCCTTCTTCCTAACTTGGTTATCTGAGTTACAAGAGGATCCCTATCTCAGTATGTTCCTGCCTAGAGGCTGGCAAAATAGCCTGACTGGGACTGTCACACAGGGGCTTTGCAGTAATCACAGGTAAGTAAGGCAGAGARGAACAGGAAAGCTGAAAAAGCTGCCAAAAGTCTTGATATCAGGCACTAAAAGTGATTACTTAAAATGTATATATTTGGGTTCTTTTATTTTCTTTCTGATCCTATCAAATTACTCAAGTCACATTTCAGCTTATTTTGTATTTATTTCCTTGAATCTTACTCTTACTTCAAAAGAAAGTGATTATTCTCATACAAGAGCATGAGCTTTCTGAAAAACACCAGCTCTCATCAGCCCTTTGATAAAATCATAAGAACTGGAAACACTGAGAGTTCCTATTGTTTTAATAACCTCTCTTTCATGAGYACTTACTTCTTATTTGAATACTTATCATCAATAAAAATTAAAACCTTATGTTTGTGAGGAGTGTGAGCATATTTGGAATTAAAATGAGTGACATCCCTCAAAAGTTAGRGCTTTTGAAGGAAAGCTCCTTCTGCAAGAGTATTCTGAGTTCAGCATGCTACACAACCAAGAAAACAAAGGAGAGGATATCTGCAAATGAAAAGCAGAACTGGAAAAAAGATTCTGTTTGGTTCATCTGCACTAGCAGTTGTATAATTTTAACTAATAACAACACTAAGAAAATGATTGCGTTTCTAATATAGTCAACAATACTTTTAATCAGTGGTTTAAATTACAGTTCTTGTTAATTTAATTTTCATTATTTGCTATTTGCCTGTGCAAATAAGGTGTAGTTTTCAGAAACAGTTCGCTGTTCTGAGAAACCTCTGAGGAGATGCAGAATTGTGATATATCACAGACATGACAATGTAAACCACAGAAAAATATGAACAAAGGGGAAAGACAAAGGTATCCTCTATGGCATTAAAGTTACAGAATGCTTAGAGATAAGGAACAGCTAATATAGGAGAAAAAAGTTTATAATTTGGAGAAAATGTCTGTGTTTGAATTATAATTTGCAAGTGAAATGTATGAACTTTACAACTATCTAACTAWAGTTCCATACTCAAACTAGATGCTCTTCTGGACTTCTTTTTTTTTTTAATATGGAGATAGCCACAGGCATTTATTAAAATTTATAATCTTCCATTCAAAGAGCATTCCTGCTGAGTTTAGCTACAGCCTACATTTCTATCCACATAAGACATTAATTAAACACCTGGAACAGAAATGTTGTCAGTGGCAAGGCCAAGGCATCACCTGTTCAATGGGATGTGAAGTTGTCAAAGGGGGCTCTAAGCCATTTTGGAGAATAGAAGGACATTGTGCCTAGACGACAAACAAATCTTAACAATGGGTAAATTGTGATAAGGAACGAGGCATGCATATTTTATCATGTTGTCTTGTGCTGTTTATGGTGTTATTTCAAACAGAGTACTTGTGGGTTAAACTACTCAAATACTTCACACAATTCCGCTTGGACTCTGCTTGGAAAATTTAAGTCCTGGGAATGCTCTCYGTGTTAGGAGTACAACAAAGATGCCATGGTGTGCCTCAAGGTAGACCTGGTCCATGGGGATGTGTACTCACAGGAGCTGCGGAGGGTATGGCTGGAGCAGAGGTGTTGGAAGGGTGAGGAGCGTTGCCTGGGTGCCATGCTCGCATCTCAGTGCTTATGGAGCAGAGTCTGTGCCAACGGGGAAATAAGAAGCCGGGTCAAGTGCTGGTTCACTGCATTATTTACACCTCCGTGGACTGAGTAACAACGGAGATCTGTGCCAAAGTGGGCAGTGGTCACGATCGTGTTTTCGGAAAATGGTCGCCTACCTCCTTGTCCGCTGTGTCTCACATGACATACACAACACAAGTTGTGTTCGTAATTCTATTAGACATATATAATACTAAAGCCTTTCCCATGCTGGTCCGCTCATGGATCAGTCCTCACGGAAGTCTGGCTGTCCAGAGCCTGACATGGCAGCAGTGCCAAGCTGTAATGCAGGAGGCGCACGTAAGGAGAGGAGGCCGTTCCCTGGGACACGCACCCCAGACACTCCCGCACAGCCCTCGGCAGGTGCCGCTCGGCCCCACCGCTCTGCCCGGCCCTCCTGCCCCGGCCCCGGGGCCCGGCCCTGCCCGCTGCTCGGGTCCCGGCGGCGCTCGGGGGGCAGGGCGGGCCGGGAGAGGTGGCCGCAGTCCCCGCCTCTCCCGCGGGCTGCTCGGCGCTAAGGCCGGGGCCGCAGGAGCAGCTCTCCGGCGCCGCGGCCCGCCGGAGCCATGAGCTCCCACCGCAGCGAGAGCGACTGGCAGGGGCTGCTGAGCGAGGTGAGGCGGCGGGGAGGCTGCGGGCCGGGGCAGCGGGCACCGGGCAGAGCGGCGGGCGGGCCCGGCTGCTCCCCGCGCCTCGGGGAAACGCCGGGGACAGGGGCACAGCCGCCGGCAGCTGAGCCGGCCCTCGGCCGAGCGGGGGCACGGCTGGAGCGGCGGGCGGGGGGCGCCGAGCTGTGCCGGTCACGGCTGAGCTGTGCSGCCACGTCTGCCCATGGCCCTGCCCTGCTCGGGCTGCCGCCCCGGCCCTGCGCGGCTGCGGAGCACCGACAACAAGCGCCTGCGAGCCTCTCCGTGTATGTTACCCGCCCTGAGGCTGCGGAGAGCGGGTTGTAGGCGCTACTGCTGCGGCTGATTTGAAACTGCCGAGGATTCCCTGGGCTGCAGGGTTGGCCGAGGCCTCGGGCCGCACTGCTGCCCGCCCGGAGGAGCAGAGCAGTCCGGCTGCGGCACCGGCCTGGGTGGCCGAGCTGCCCCTGTCCCATATGCCTTGTATTCTTACTTACCTTAAATCACATATGGATGGGTTTTGAGACCCATGGTGACATTTATACAATGGGAGAAAAGAATGTGATAGCACGGTGCYTATGAGCCTCAACAGGTGGAGGATTTCCCAATTACAAGAATAGAAACTTTATTGTCCACTGCGTCCCCATTAAAAAATCCACAGTGTTTACAGGTACACATTTTTATGTAGGGTAAGTTCCCAAACTCAAACCAACTTGAGGTCAGTATAATTTCGATGAGTATTATTAAAGCTGTTTATTAGCTAAACTGGCCAATAAATGAAGTAGGCTAGCATGTTGATTTTTACATTGCATTACTATAAAAATAATATTTTTATGCTTACAGGCAGCTGACAAAATATCTGGGCAAACAGAATGGGCCTGGATAAACCTGGTTCAGTCTAGTGTCCTACAGTACGATGTACACAGGTGAATTCCTCTGTTTTCAGAAGGACTTTGCYTCCATTATGTTAACGGAATGTAAGGTTTAAAGCCCTGATCTGTCAGAAAGATGTTTGAGTTTAGGGTGTTGAACTTGTGACTAATCCTAGTTATTTCAGTGGGAGTTTGCATGGACATGGATCTGTGCTAGTATATGGTACATCCACAATTGGAGTCTGTCTATGCACATAGTACTTGCAAAGACACAAAATGATCCAGGAGAAAGTGAAAAGTGCACTTTTAGTAGTATCCTGTTTGTGCAGTGTTGAATCTGATGTCTCAATTCTCAAATAGAGTTTTATTTGGGCTGGGGGTGGTTTCACATGGGAGGGAAGGGTAAGAGATGAGAGACAAGTCACGAGGTGTGTTCAGAAGACATGTTACTATTCTTTGCTTTAAAAAGTAATTTAGAATTAGTTTGGAACATTTTTAATTTTTATATAGTTTAACCTTAAATCTCAGTCCTGAAATGGCACACTTGCTTCAGTTTAGGGGCTTCTTGATTGTAGCAAGGTTTAATGACTGTGCTAAGCTACMGTCTTGTAGGTACTTAAGCATACATATAATTAATTTTGTTCAGAAAAAGTCAGAGGTCTAGTGACTCTATATTCCACCTCTCCTTCCTTTCTCTCTGCTTCCACAGCAGGCTTTGCCTTCCTCTTCCTTTGGCTTTGTGATTCACTGCATGTGATTTATCCATTAACTCCAACATCCTAATGGGTCTGTGATGAAGTGGCTCAAAATTCTGAAGTACTTTGTAATAAGGTTTTTGAATTTACCCATCTCTCAGTGGTACAGAGTTTCTCAAGGCCTATTAATTTCAGTGTCTACTAGGTATTTTGTTTCCCCTCTGCATTTCACAAACGTTTTGAAACTTTCAAAATACAAGATAACATAGGCAAGAAAAGACATGGTAGCTCTAAACAATCACCCTCCCATTGCTGATAGTAGGCAGTTAAAAGATGGTGTTAAAAATCTTGGTGCAAAAGACCACATGCTGGTGGGTTCCAATCTGTGGTCACATTCATTCTCATTTGCAAAAGCCCAGTCCTCCAAGTTTGAAAGTGAGGAGAAATTAAAGTACTTGTCAAAGCAACTAATTTTCAAAACTCTGGCACTGCAGATGTTAAGAAAAGGGATAGGTTACATGCTTGGTTCTTATCCACAAGCACTTGTACGTATTTATTTTTGTAGGTTGTCTTTTTATTTTATTAGATAAAAAGACTTTTTTTTCTGTTTTAGTCTTTTTCTGTATTTACTTTTCTTTTTCTTTTTGACTTTTGTTCCACTTCAGTGTCTTTTCCTCTTTACCCTTCCACATATCTTTTTCTACTTTTATTATGCTCACCACTAACCTCTTGCTTGCTTTTTTGCCTCCATGTTTGTGTATTTTTCCACTTACTCTACAGCTACACACATTTCAGCCCCAGTGTGCACCTGGTACTCTGAACAATCTCTGCACCACATGTACCTTGAGCATTCTTTAAACTCACTGAATAGATGACGTGGGTAAGAATACTGGGACAAAGCCAGCTTAGCAAATACTGAAGAAGCATAAAAAAGTCATTATTTCGATTGATAATCTCACAAACTATATGTAAAAGAACTCACTTCAGAAGCAAAAATCCACATAACTTTTACCTGTTCCTTAGCCAAATTCATGTATTGGTGATGGATGGATATATATTTAAAAGGTGAATTACTTTGTTGGGTTACCGTGTGATTTTTCTGCTTGGACTCCTGGTTTTCCTCTAATGTTTATATCAGTCAATGACCCATGTTTAAGGTATTTAAAAGCTGGTGTAAAGTCTTAGGGTGAAGACTTGATGAATAACTGCTTATGTGACACAAGAGACTGACCTGTGGCAAGAACTTTCTTGCTGGTGACCCAAGTCCTCCATAAACAAATTATTTTAATAAACCTAAAAATACTATCCAAAGAATGCATTTCATTCCTCATCCCCATCCCTGAGTTGTTCAAGGTCAGGTGGGATGGAAGTCTGAGCAACCTGGTCTAGYTGGAGATGTCCCTGCCCATGGCAGCAGGGTTGGAACTAGATTATCTTCAAGGTCCCTCAGATTTGCCAACTTCTAGTATTATATCCAATGTTAAAATGCTTCTCTTTTGCTTGTCACCTCCCACACGTTAGAGTGTTTAGTGTTTACTATTCACAATTACTCATATGTGACTGCACCTCCTAAAGTTAGTTTGAAAAGATGTAGTTTCTGTTTAATTTGTCATTCACAAGAGACTATTTCTTGGCTATTCACTGTGTATGGTCTTCAGCAGCACAGAGGGAGGTGATGTGCTTGACTCTTGAGCTCCCTTGCTTAGTAATTTTGACTTACCAAAGTGTTAAGCAGTAGCTCTAGTTGAAATAGCTAAATGTTCCAGACATGAGTTCTGAAAACTGAGATACCTAGCCCACTTGGAACTGGTAGAGCACACCTTACCTTGGTTGCATAATTTTTTATGTGGACAAGAGAGAAGAAGAAGGATAACCGGTGAGATTTTCATGTTCGTAATACTTCTATAATATTGTCATGTTTCCTTYTCAAAAAAAGTATGAAATGTAATTTACCAAACCTATATGAGGGGACCCAAAAGGCTTTGGAGCCACTAGTTTCAGAACTTTTTTTAACATTGACAAATGCAGTGGCTGTAGAGAAGAGCAAAGCAGAGTAGATACTCTAAAGTTCCTGATTGGTTGGGTTGGCATTGTAATGACTTTGACATTTGGAAAAGGAAGTGGAAGCACAAAAAGACCTGGCACTGTGATATATTGCACTCCAGAATTCTCAGGAGCTATGGGAGAGTGCTCTGAAGACTTGCATGCTGGACCTTTGCACARCAAAATGAGTATTTGCTTTCCCTAGTTTCCATGTGTCAGGTTGGACTGAGACCCACAGCGATGTGAAACAATCAGAGAGAAATTAATAATGTAATCTGATKCAGAGCACACTAAACTTTTAAGGGCTGGGCCACATTGCCCAGTAGCATTAACTATTAAACTGGGGTAATTCCTAAATGGTGAGTGAAGATGATGTGGTGTAATATTGTCATCAAGACAATCAAGACAATGGCATTCTGAGGAGCTGCTTATATCAATTCTATCATCAGTGAATTACACCAGCCTGCTTTGTGTTTCAGCAGCTGCGAAGCAGCCAGTGAAGCAAGAGATGGGCAGCAGGAGAAGCAGAGTTGATATGGTGGGATAAAACCAAGGTCACTGCATTGTTTCAGGTTTTATCAGAGATGAGGAAGTGAGATGGCAAGCGAATGGCCAGTAATTGTGTATTTCTCTGGGTCTGAGTGCTCGACTGCTGGACTCTCTCAGATAAGTTAACAGTTTAATCTGAAGTCAAAGGGAGCACCATTATTGAAACACAGTCAACAATATATCCCAAACAGTGAGGTTGCAATGCGCTTTGGGACCCTTCAGTTTCTACAACAAAACTGTCTCCAAGAGTATAATCAGAAGAAACTTGATTAAACTTAAGGCAGTTTGKTAGCAGTTGGATCTCACTCATGTTAAAAGAGGGTGAGTAGAGTTTCATGATTTCTCAGAGAGCATGGCAGATTATAGGTTTCATGGGCCAATGTAATGTAGTAGCCCTTCAGCATTTGAGGGCACAAGGTCCTGGAGTGCCAAGACGACACAAAATATGATGTATAGTGGTTCCAAAGCGCAGTTTGGGCAGTATCTCTGCTTCTACTCTCAGAAAATGAGGTGTTTCCCTTGACATTAATTGCCATTAAATACCAAAATATAGGCCAGTAATTTGTACAAAGAAAAAAAAAAACTCTGATAGGAATTCAGTGTGTTTGTTGGTTTAATAAAAAAAGTCTAAAACCTTGACTGTGTCCCAGCTTCATCAGATTATTAGACCATGTCTACAGCGTCATTAATGAGATCTACCCAGATTTGTCACTAAAAATAGCTATGGACAAATAGTAAGTGTTCAGTGTAGAAGGTCACCTTGCAGCACTTACACTCTCCTGTAATGTCAGTCTCCTTTTACTCAATTTCACTAAAGTAGTCATCTGGCTGTAAAGCAGTTCAGACAGTAATGTAAGATGTCATATATATTCCTTTAATTATGATCTTCCTTAGAGCAATTATAATTTACTTTATTGCAGATAACAGCACATTGGTAGATAAAAGTCACTAGACAGATAGGAAAAGTTGTACATTGTAGCTTTTAGATTGAATGTATAACAGCTGCTTGTGTAATTTTTTTTAATTCATAGATTATTTTGAACCAATAATTAAGAAGAAACAAAAGACAGTAAGAATATTTCATAGCAATTATAGTGCATAACAGAGTTCACTTATCTGTCTCACTGATAGTACCTGAAAGTAGGYTTTCCTTCAGTTGCAGGGGAAGAAATCTCTATATGAGTGAATGCCAGAAGCAWCTACTGAATACTTTTTTCCAGACTGAGAAAATTTGCCTTACTGCTTTCATTGCTCCAAAAAGACTTGTCACACTCCTGTGTTCTTTTTGTCAGCATACCAATTTTATTGCACTTATTTGTCCATATAAGGGAAATTGTTGATGGGACTCAGTTATTTCYGTGAGTAAAAGCCATTTCTGGTGTACAGTTATTAGGTCAGTTTATGGCCATTATCGGTGCATTATTTTTTAACATTCATATAYTGAATGACTTCTTTGAGGTCTGTCTTTGTGAAATTTGGTTTTTCTTCAGTAATGGTAATAGGAACTGCAAACATAGCTCTGTTGAATAATTAGATTCCACAGAAATGCTGTGGCTTTATTGTTTCTTGTACCATAAGCCCATGGAAACAAATTATTATGTTTTACTGGTTTTATTCTATTTATTTGGGAAAGTCAATATGTGTAAAAGGCAAAAATTAYTTCAAAAAGTCTTTTATGTGGTCATTTATATAGTAAAACCTAAACAATACATTGAGGAGAGATGCCAGCATCATCAGTATATAGTTCATCTAGTTAAAACAGATTTTAAACAAGGAGGCCATCATTATTCCTTTTAAATTAGACCCTGAACATTACTGTTCCCACAATCTGTTTATGGTTCCTTATCCTCAGCCTAATAGGTAGTGGAGAATTCCCCAGCCCYTGCCAGTGCTACTGTAAAGGTGAAACCTTCTTGTATGCTCTGAGTGTGTCGTTTGTGGAGGGCTGTGACTCGTGGCAGAAGCAAGATTTGTTTAGTGCCAGGTCTGTATTAGGGTTAGTGAGTACTGGGCTTTTTTACAGTCTTATGCACATGCTCTAGTTCACTTCTGACTCTCATACACTCTTTGACCCAGCAGCATTTGAGACAAGGCTTGCAGGCACCTGCGGGTGCTGTCTAAGGCAAGRTGTTTGGCTTCTTTCCACTCCCATTGTGTGCATGGTATGGGCTGCTCCGCTCCACATTGGTGTCAGATGGATTGGCCAGCTTCATTCTTCCTGGGATTCTTCCTGTTAAAGGAGCAGGACAAGCTACTTGGTTCAGGGCTTGAGGCTGTTAGGGTTTTTTTTTTAAGTGATTGTGAGGTTTGCTTTTAGTAATTTTTATTTGCAATTACTCTATTGGATTGTTAGTATTTAAAAACAATTTAGCAAAGGCATATTTTATAAAATATAAATATTTAAATTTATTTAATTAAATATATAGGGGATGAAACAGGGAAAAAAAGAAGAGAAATTGACAAATATTTCACTGTAAGAGAAGGAATTATTTTATCATGTTTGAAGCAGTTTACCATGTCACTATAATCACTTGCTGACAATATTAAAGTTTGGCTTCTCATACCTTTCAGTCCCTTATCAGGGGATTTGACATTTGTGTAAGGTATCAGTAAGGACATAAGTACATAGGTACACTTGCCTTTGTTGATGCCAAGGCATCATAATCCAGAAAATTTATGGCAGGATTTCAACTTCAGTATTGCCAGAAATAAAATTAATCCAAGGTGGAAGTGTCCTTTTTGAGAGTTCAGATCCTTCTTGGAACTGCTTTGCTCATTCCCACTTTTTTGCAACTAAGCATTTGCCATTTTTGGAAAAGGTTGGCTGTACTAATATGCCAAACTCACTTTTCCCTTTCTCATTGACTTGAAATTGAGGTTAACAAAGTTAATTCCCAGCAAGTAGTACATAGGAAGAATGATTTTTTTGTCCCAAAGAACAGCACTGRCTTGAATAGTATGGAAGTGCTGATGTTCTTGCTTTGTGCAAGAACCCATAATGACAAAGTATTCTTGTCAAAGGATATAATGAAACTATAAATTGTTTTCATGACTGCTGTGGTATTTGGTCTCTTGCAGTGCACATTCAGAAAGTGTTTAGAGCCATGTCTTATGTCAGTAACATCAGAAATAGAAATATATACTTTACCATGAGCAGTGTCAAGTGATGGGTAATAAGAATCGCCGATCGAACGTCGTGTTAAGCGAAAAAAGTTACCTGAAAGTTCTGATAGCTAACATTGATGACATACGTTACTCTTACTTTCAATGAAAGACAATGAAGCAGATCAGACTAATGCAGAACAGCTAAGATTTGCAAGTTCTGCTTTGCTTAGTGCATGAGCCCTATATATAAGAGGTGGTGGCTGCAGGAGAAGGCTTATCTCTCTGCCTTGCCTCCCCTTATAGGTGTTTGCAGCATTCCTGCATTATTTCCCRTTCATTTTCCTCTAACGAGCATGTGCCTGTAGTATCACAGTGATTAAGTTTCTTTAACCTGTGCCATTAAGGCGGAGCACTGTAATTGTTTCAGACTCAAGGCAGATTYTGGTTACCATTCATGCTGCCCCTTCTGCTGTGACATGGTACCATTGCTGGAAGGTTGAGCCCAGAGGCCATTGCTGGTAGTGGGGAGAGGGTCGGCACTGGGAAGTGAAGCAGGAGCTGAGTACTACGAACACATGTGGAAAAGGGAGTTTGCAAGTCCTTCTTCCTTCTAGCAGCCTTCCCAGGGCTGCTGGCCAAATTGCAAGGTTCCTCATGCTATTGCATATGAGGAAAAAAAGGAAAAACTCAAATTGCTAAATTTTTGTAACTCACAGTGGTCAGGTGAACACGTGGCCTTACAGATGGATTTCAGGCTTTCTTTACAAGATAACTTTCCCGTGATTGTTATTAATAATCTAAGATGACTTAYGGCAGACTTCAATCTTGTGCAGTCTTCCTTCAACTTTTCAGGGAAAAGCCTCTTGTATCCAGTACAGCTTGGGTAGAAATGGCTTGTTACATGTATATTTTCTTTTCTCTTCTYCAGTATCTGGTGTGCAAAAGGAAGCTCGAAAGTAAAAAGGAGGCATTGCTAATCCTGTCCAAAGAGCTGGACACCTGTCAGCAAGAAAGAGACCAGTACCAACTTATGGCCAACCAGCTGCGGGAACGACACCAGTCTCTGAAAAAGAAGTATCGGGAGCTGATTGTAGGTTGTTCTTTATGAAGACTGTATGATTGGGGGACAAAGGTGAACCTCAAAAAAAAAAAGGAAAAAAGTCCATAATGGCTGCTGTAAAAATGTTTAGGTACTTGTTTGCAGTAGCCCTGCAGTTGTACAGCCCTGATCATATTACTCATTTGTTCTGCATTGATGAGGCAGTGCTTATTATATAGGACACAGAAAGACAGTTCATGCTCTGAGGAAATTAGTTTCAGTGATAATTCCATTTAAAAACTGACTGTGGAATTATTATTCCACAGCAACTTAATGTACCAGTATGAAAATTAATGCAACACAAATTTGTAATAACCTGCTGTTCTGGAAATGTAAACACATCTTCAACTTTAGAATTTTTTATGTTGAAGTTACTATTACTGGTATTAAACAGTAGTATTTTTTTTAAATCGATAATATTTTAGTTAAAATAAATGTTCTAAAATTATATTTGTGGGATTAATAGACTTTCTGGTTTCAGAAGTAAGCTGCCAGTAAAATATATCTGTTTATTTGTAGGATGGGGATCCATCACTTCCACCTGAAAAGAGGAAACAGGTAGGATTTATTTTTCAGTTGATGTTATTTATCTGCTACAAAAGTACTTTGCAAAAGAATAAAAATATTAATTAAGAAATCTGGTAAAAAAGCAAGCATTTCTGAATATTGAAAAGCTCAGTCTTTAAACTGTGATTTTTGCTTTTGTCTGCACATTTCACTCTGAAATACCTGAACTATGATTAATTAGAATATATGGCTATTGCTTTCATGTTCACCTGAGACTGAAATTGGTCAGTGTACAGAGACTTAAGACTGCTCTTCTTSTTGTTTATTCTTCTGTATTGAGTCCTAAAATGGGTTTGTGACAGGACTTCTCATACTTAAAAGTAAGCTGAGAATGCACAGTCTGCATTCCATAATTGTTAATTTATTGTTGTGAGTGCTGTTTTCCATTAAGTGTTCTCCCAGGCCACTTGGACTCTATGAGTTATAAATGGTAAAACAATGATAATTGCATTTTATGGTTCCCCTGAAAAACTTTTAGCCTGCTCACATGCATTTTTGTTCCCAGATATCCACGTAGTGTGTCCCAGTTGTGGAATGTTGGTTGTCACATCTTAAAATTGTCTTAGTTTTTAGAGAAAAATGGCACCCAAAATGCATTGTGTGGAGCAGGGAGATGAGGACAACCTAAAAGAACAAAAATAGTTGCTGTAACTGTTAGTTCTGGAGTCTTTTAACTATGCTTAAAAGATGGTTATTACATTCTCTTAATGGATCAGAAGTTTTACTCATCACCCTTTCCCTGAGAGTTTGCATGCAATACTTGCTATTTGCTTAAAATTTCACGGCTTRGGGTTTTGGTTGCTTTAAACTAAACTTCCAGAAGCAATATAATTACTCCTTCAGGCACTTAAACAAATAGCTGCCAAGAAGTCAGTGGCTCAGTGTAGAATCGTTTAACTTCCTCATTATTTAGCATAATTTATTTGCAATTCTGTTATTTCAACAGAATTCTAATAAAAGTTTATGACCAGATACAATTTTGTGTATTCGGAATGCTGCTGAGGAATATCCAATTGAAAGAAAAAAAACCCAAGGCAGTATATGGATCATTACAGAGATAAGTAGGAAGGGAGATTTGCCATCCCATAGCTATTCCAATTCATCTTTCATCTTTCAAAACAAATAAAACTGACACTTGTTTCTAAAATACTAGCCAAATTCAGTCTAAATTCAGAAGCTGTGATTATATTAAGTTTTGGCAATTTGTCATACCAGGACAAGTGTCTGGAAAACCTTTAATAATTTACCTAGGAGTCATCTTTTTTTTTTCTCTGAGGAAGTTACGTATTCATGTTAGGTAGCAGGGAAGAAAGAAAAATCTTGTCTTCAAATGGGGTCATTGATAGGTTCCCCTCAAGAAAAATATATATGTTAGGTTGTACAGTAATAGACTGTTAGTATACTTCCTGAGTTTTCATTTCCCTRAGAAATGTGTCTGTAGCCTACAAGGTAGATAACCTAGAGTAGTTAGTGACACGTTTCTGAAGAAGATTATAGTTYTTTGCTTTGAGAAATGTATCAGAGAATAATAAAAGAACGTTATGAATATTTTTCCATTATTACTGTACATACGTTTCTTAGCATTTTGTCACCTAAGAAAGAGTAAGGTTCTCTCTCCCTTTTGTGCTTCTTCCATTCCCTTTTTTCCTGGAACTCTAGCTGCCTGCTGGGAGAAGTTTGTGGCCTCAGTCACTTTATAAAAAGAGATCCTGATCCTCCAATGAATTCTACATGACACAAAAGTGCATGCTGTTTTCATGGTCAGAAATGAGATGAAAACATGATATGCTTAGCAATTTTTTACCTGTTGCACTGGTTTGCCACAAGTGAGAAATTATTGCTTATTACTAAAATTTCAATCTAGAACCTTAAAAGTTGTTTAGAATTGCTACTGTTTTCTCTTGTCTTCATTTTCCCCCTTTATTAGGTTTTGTGACAGCTTAAAACATCTTGTTTTCCACCATGCCTTCTCATTCTGTTTTGCAGCATAGATTTTTCATGGTTTTTGTGGAAATTTAATGTAACCAGGCATTTTCTGTCAGCGCGCAGCTAACTCAAAATCTGTTTTTGTAAAATTGTTACTTAAAGGTATCTTAACATGCAGTGCTCTGTAGTGTTTTCACTCTCAAAGCTGTGTTTGTGTCTTGGATCTTTTCCAAACTATACAAATCTATGATACTTTGATGATTCTATGCAAAGATTGCTCTGTATATATTGCCTTCTGTCAGCCRGCAAAAGCAGAAAATGAAATATTTTTCTACTGTGGATGTTTCACCATTAGTGTTGTTAGCATAGCTCATGAGCTGTTATGCTTTCCTGGCCCTTCATGCCTAACACACTCAAATGGTGTGGTTGAAGGTAGTTTTATAAAGTCTTATGATGTCAGCTGTAGAGTAATTTTTGGGTAAGTAATGGAGGAGCAAAATGTTTCAGGAGAATAGGAATTAGGAAGAGTGTGTTTTATGTTAAAATTCATTCAGATATGGTTCTAGTGGTTTAATCCCAGCCAGCAGCCAAGACCCACACAGCCACTCACTCACTGCCTCACCAGTACGATCAGAGAATTGGAAGGGTAAAAGCTAAGGAACTTGTGGGTTGAGACAAAGGCAGTTTAAGAGCGAAAGCAAAAGCTGCTCACATAAGCAAAGCAAAAACAAGGAGGTCATTTGCCACTTCCATGGGCAAGCAGGTATTCAGCCATCCTCAGGAGAGCAGGGCCTCTTCACACATAATGGTGACTTGGGGAAACAAATGCCATCACTCCAAATGCCCCATCCTTCCTTCTTCTTCCCCCCACTTTATATACTGAGCATGATGTCACATGGTCTGGAATATCCCTTTGGTCAGTTTGTGTCACCTGGCTGTGTCTCCTTCCAACCTCCCATGTACCCACAAATTCCTTGTCAGYGTGGCAGTACAGAAAGCAGAAAAGGCCTTGGGTCTGTGTAAGCACTTCTGAGCAATAACAAAGCCATCTCTATATTATCAACCCCATGTTCAGCTCAAATTTAAAGTGTAGCCTCATATCTGCCACTGTGAAGAAAATTAACCCAACCCAGCTGAAACCAGCACAATGGTAAACTCCCCATTTTGAAAGACATGCTAGAAGTTTTCTCTGTCTACATACTCTCTGTTAAGCATTCTATGTGAATAGAAATTCTACCATTCTACTGTTCTTCAATGGTATATATTTATATGCATTAACTATGATACAAGACATTTTAATGGAGGCTTGCTAGGTATCTGTTGGCCTGTGTTGCAGCACTGGGAAACTTAAAACATACATGGGATTTCTAAATTGATGTATACTGCCTATTATTTTCATCTACATTGCTTACATTTTCAATATAGCTTCAGTTTGGGAGAAGTTTTGCCATTGAAATAACMAATCAGTGAATCCTTTGAGCATCTAAATGAAATGGAAGTTCTTTTAATACAATTAGATCCTTTGAATAAACAAAGATGAAGTAAAATKCGTGGTTAGGGAAATGACTGTGCTGGGCCACAGTCCTAAATRTGTTTTGCTTAATTTGATCTCAGTGAGACCACCCAGTTGAAGATARTGGGTTTGCACTGGGCCTGTGTGTCAAGAATAAAGCCACAATGCATATGTTACTGGTGAGGCCTTAGATTTGTATTTTAAATAAATAAGGAATCAAATGGAATTGAATGTCACAAGACTAAAGAATAGTTGATGTGGGAAGACAGCTTTTGAAGTCAACTAGTCCAATCCTTTTGCTCTAACCACTTAGAGCAGGTTGCCCAGGACCATTTSCAGTATAGTTTTGATTATCTGCAGCTCCACAGCCTCTCTGCGCAACCTGTCCAGTGTTTGAGCACTCTCACAGAAGAAAGGATAAGAAGGCAAGAYCCCTCCTCACCTTCTCGCTGTCCTTTCTAAGGACCCTGTATCCCTTCATCACAGCACTCCAGTTTTGTTACCTATCCCACTGTTTCTCCATGATTCCAAAGAGATTGTAACCCTGTAACTGCACACAGTCTTCAAACTCCTYCTGTTTATTCCCCCTGCTGCATGTATTGGAGACCTTGGATGGGCATCCAAGTGTGCTGGTTCTGTGGTACAGACTTGAGAGCATTCCTGCAAGGCTATTCTATGGGAACCTCCTTCTCTCCATGCCTATGGGCAAAGGAATTACACTTCAGCTCAGTTGCTTTGTGAATTGCTATGTCCTTTCTCTTACCATCGTCCCAGTCTCTTAGCTTGCCTACCTTATCCTAAGCTTCCTTATTCTGTCCCAAATAATTTTGAGAGTAAAGCTCTCCTGAAGTTCTCCAGCCTAGTGGCAAAGATACTTTTGCCTCATGTAGTCAAGTGGATCCTGTGCCTTCCAAGCAGCTGTTGAGCCTTAGAGAGGATCCCATGGTCATAGAACCATCTTTGAGACTACCAGTACCGAGTCCCATAATGTAATGATAACATAGTCCTAATGCAGAACACAGCTCGATGGTTAATCTTCCTAACAGTCAAAAAGTCCCACCAAAGACCCTGAAGGTCGTGGTCCTTAACACTGTTACAGTTACCCATAGGTGTTCCAAGGTGATCATTCAAACCAAGATTCTGACTGCTTTCAAGGGACATTRGTATCATAGCAGCATGGTACCCACTCACCGAGCTGTTGATCAGACAGCTTGTCTCCTGCTAATGAATATGTCTGTGAGCATGACTTTTTGGGGCAAGCCTAACATCACAAAGACCAGAGATTCCAGACAGGAGTATTCTGTGGCATGCCACAAATGGACCCATTTTGATCCCTTCCACTTTCAGCTTCTAGCTCATTGTACTTGGCTATTGCAATTCACTTCTGGAACAAACTTCAGGGATTATTTTATGACTGTTTTTGACATTGTCATAAAAAATTACTAGTGTGTCTGTTTCTTGTTAATTAATGAATTTGTGAAGTTTTGCTAGCATTGTGCTAAGGCACAAAAGCTGCWTTCACAGTCCTATGAGATAAAATCTGCGAATAAAATACACTACAGGGTAAGCAATAATTTTGTATTTATCTCATAGTGGTGCTGTGAAGATTAATGTGATTTCCTCCTCTCTTCAGAGGGTTGGAAGATGAAAAACATTGACCGGTGCGCTTTGCTTTGGTTTGTAGATGCATGTGTTTGGCTCCCATAGTGTGAAGTAGCAGTTGGAAAACAATGACATTGTTTGTCCTTGCAATGCATAGAAATGTTCCCATGAATTTCAAAATGTGCCCGCTCCAAGAGCATAGCCAGTAGAGAGATTTTTGTTTCTGGACACTGAAATCTTCTATTCCATTGGTCAGAGCAGGTGGTAGTATGCAAAACCTAAAACTTGCTAGCCACACTAGGAGTCATGCTTTGTGAAGTGACACTGTTGTTTCTTCAACAAATAGGTTTTGCACTAATACAGAATCAGAATCCTTTAGCTTGCAAAAGATCTCTAAGACTATTGAGTCCAACCATTAACCTAGTGCTACCAAGTCCACCACTGAAGTGTAGGAGAGAATAAATGCTCATTCTAACAGATTGTGGTAGTCCTTCAAGCCTGAAGGCTGTGTCTTACCTTAATGGAATAGGGGGACACTTGTGCATACCTCTGCACCTGAGTTCTCTCTATAAATATTCTGTCAATTAATCACAACACTCAGAATGTTTAAGGGATTTTGATTCTTTTTGTGCATTATCTCAAAGTTTAAGATGTCTTTAGGAGCTCAAAATGTTTAGGAGAGGATTTTCTTATTCTCCTGTTTTATATCAAGAAACTGCTTGGCAAGGTTTTGATTTTTGGTGTTGTTTTTCTGTGTGAAAATACAACCCATATTAAGTGTATTATGTTTTGTATACCCAGGATCTGTAATTTTAAAAGTCTTCCTTATTTTTCAATTCAAAGAGAAAAATGCAATTATTTTGGGATTTTATTTCACGGAAGCTGTTGCTGAGGGAGGTTCTCAGTTCCTCTGTCTTGGAGTGAACAGTTTTAGTTGGTAAGTAAAACAGGTTTTTCTGTATTAATTCAGCCATTGCGTTYATATGAATGCATTGGAGGCAAAACTGCACTTAAATATGTGATCAGTCACACCCATCAAGTATGCTTAATGTTTCATCAAACTTTTTTTATGTCAACTCTTTAATTCAGTGTTCCTCTTTGTTTGAAGGTGTGGCTGGAACAAACATAAAAGACTGTAAATTGCGATACAGGAATGCTAGTTTTTATGTTAAAATACTTTTAAAATGTAAAGGAAGTTTACCCCTCTTCCCCCCTCCCAAATTACTTTTTCAGGTGGTACCCTAAAGGCAAAAAGGTAGTTTTCTTTTTTTTTTTTTAAGTGTCGGATAAGATTTATGTGCAAGAGAATTGAGAGCTATATTAAAGACTGTTACTATCCATCATTTTTAAAGTGGGGTGAAGAAAAATAACTGTGTGTGTGTGTAGTTAGATTTGCAAAATTGTTAAAGRAGCAAATTCAAGCATAGTGCATAATGCCAGGGATGACTATTCAGAATAACTTTTTTTTTTCTCATTTGGTCATTGGTCACCAGTGAGCAAAGGTCTGTTGCTGCCTGACAGGTATTTACTGTCTTATGTAATTAAGTATTTATAGATATTTTTGTCAGTATTTTTTGATGCTCATCTGTAGCTAAAAGTGAAGTTTTTTTCCTTCTATCCCAAAAAGTGTTCTTGCAAATCTTAACAAAGCTTAAGTGGAAAAGGAAGAGGTCTGTGATCCTATCCTATTCAATCTTTCACTTTCTGGTCTGTACTGATCTATTGTGCTTTTTTTCCTTTATGTAATAAAGGTAGGCACATCCTGCTTGGCACTCTCAGATCCATCTTTTTCTCCTTTCTYCTTAGCTTCTGATGGGATTGTTGGCCATGGTTGCTCTTGCATTTGATCAGAGGAAGAAGGAATATGGGGACAGTGTCTTCAGTCTAGCACTGTGGGGGTTTAAACTGTGCTTAAATCATGCTCCCCTGAGAAGGTGGTYGGGCCCTTGCACAGGCTTCCCAGGGAAGTGGCTGCACCACCCAGCCTGCCAGAGTTCAGGCAGCATCTGGACAACGCTCTCAGTCATATGGCTTTGTGTCAGGGTAGTCCTGTGAGATGGAGGGAGTTGGACTTGATCTTTATGGGTCCCTTCCAACTATTCTATGAGTCTATGATACATGCAAGCTTCCCATGACAGATGGGTGTAAAACAAATAGCTTGTCATGCTGCAGAGGCTTCAGAGAACCTGCCAGAAATGCAATGTGGATAGAGCTCTGGRAGCTTGTCTGATATTGGTCAGTTGATCACTAATGGGACTGAGGCAGTGCTTGTTATTTAGTTTTAGAAACACTTGCACCGAGAGAAGGTATGTGAAACAGTTTCCACTGCTGCAGGTTGTTGCGGACGGAACACAAGAGAAGGCAGGAGGAAGGTAGAGACTTCTGCTTCTTTCCCTTCTTCATCCATGGTTCAGAAATCTTGCTTCATGAGTACTTTAGAGTTAGTTTTGCRTAGTATGAGTGAAAGAAGTAAGTCTTTCACAGTTTTAGGAGTCTTTTTAAGGCTTCACCTAAAATCAAAAGAAACTGTCAAAGAAATTGAGTCTAGAGAAGCTGAATTTGGCTAATTTGCAAGGAGTTGTTCTCTATTGCTCAGGTAAATGATATGAGTTTTATTGTCTGCTGAAGTAACTTGTCTTGGATTTCTCAGTGAATTCTGTGTTTGTTCTATGAATACTGAAAAGAAGTTGCCAAATGGAAAAATGAATTGCCTTTGCCCTTGCATAGATTTCTCCCCTTTCTTCAAAAAGTACATGCTTGCAAGTTCATGAAGGCATACCTCCATTGTTAGTTTTATCATCTTTCAACCATACGGTATGTTTTCTTATGAATGCCAAAGAAATGGTACCTAGTCCAGGTATCATTCAACATATTCTCTTGGCTGGCTCTCTTTAAGCCCAGTAGAGTACTTTTGAAAATCAAACATTTCTCCTTCTATCCACATTTAACCAAGAGCTTCAGTAAGGTCTTGCCAAAACCTTTGAAAGTTGGAACAGTCTAAATTATACATTGTATGGAACCTGTAAGCCAGGGAAATGACTAATTGCTGGAAACTACTTCTGTGACATTGCTTGTTGTTTCAGTTTAACAGAAGTATAATACAAGGCTTGCAGTAAGGAGCAAATCTATACTTAGCTCATTGTAATGCTCTTGGCATGGTCAAACAAGGCTGGTTTATTTTGTTGTCTAAAATTCTTTGTTTCAAGTTTCTTCCAAAATCTCTGTCGTGAGTATAAAGGTTTTTGTCACGTTAAGTCATTTATGTGACTGACAAATAAAATTCAGCTTAGAATTGCAATCTAAGAGAAATGGTTTTAAAAGAAATAAATCTGAGCAGGAAGATTTACTACAGGAATGGTAATGCCTTTCCTGCCGTTACTGGGAGCCAGGTTTTAACTACAGACTGCTGAAATCCTGGTGTTATGGTTGTAAACACTGATTACTGAGATTGAGTTCTTTCCAGGTGTTGAAATTACATGTGCTGTTGCAGTGTTAGGAGTTGTTCCAATTCATCATGAAAGGAATTTTATGAATAGCAATGTTTCAGAGAGGTTTGTGCAAATCATGTTCCTTTTAACAAACACAGGCTTTATTGAAAGTCAGCTTTCTTAAAAAAATTTAAAATTGCATCTAAGCAGTAGACGTAGATATCAGTTTAAATACAATTTCCTGCAAACATGGGTTCTTTGTTTTCTTTCTTTTAAACAGCCATTAGGAAGTATTTCTSAAAACCATTTATTGAATGTGTTCTGAAGCTCCTTGATTCACTCATTATGTGAATGACTATTACACTATTTGTGTAAGATTTAGGAAAAAAATAAGTCTGCCAAAGCATACTTGAGGAATCTTTTGCATTGCTTGAATGGTTGTTGTCTTGAAAGTAAAATTAGGAACATCCTATTTTTGCTCCTGTAACTGGCTATTTATGGGAGTTCTTTTGCTATTACACTTTTCCCCCAAATTATTTATTTGCTGTCTTCACGTTTGTTGGTAGTTTCAAAAATTCTTTAATCTCTTCCAAAACTGTGGAATATTTACCTGACTTTCTTCTGAATTTTTGGTCTCAAAGCATCAGAAGTACAGAAACTGTAGCAGTGACTTAGGCTCCTTGGTCATCAAGTAGGATGTTGTCAGTTTCTCAAGTTATTTTTCSTGTTTAAAAGTTTGAAGCTATTGCTAATTTAGACCAATTGGAATTTGGAGTTATCTTCTTCAATAGTAATATACAAAAGTTCTAGTTGATGATAGCTTGATAGTATAATCCTGCAAATGATCAGATGCATGCRCAGTTATGTTCATGTTACTATTCACATTAATACATTCCTCTTAATAGTTATCTTATTTGTGAAGCAGGACATGTAGAAATAGCAGTTGTGAACAAGATTGCAGTAATGGCTATCAGATACCTTGTTGGTTTGRTAGTGTATGAGTTGTTAAGATAAAATTAATGAAAACATCCTATGAGACTCAAGTGGTTGTAGAATCACTGGGTAAAAGAGTCAGGTTGAAAGAGAGATGTCAGAATAGAGAAATKGGGGTGGGGGGTTGAAAGAGAAGCATGGCAAGGAGTGAATCTAAAACTAAACCTAAAATACCAAGAGAGAACTAGGAACAGTCACTTGAAGAATTACAGTCAGTTGATGCATTGGCCTCAAACCCAGGGAGGATGTATAAGGTGGCTCAGATATACTGACTCATGAGGCTTTACCAAGTCATGCTTAGAAGATCTAAAAATTATTTTTTCATTTCTTTTCATACTCTTCGGGTTTATGGCAATGGATGACACACCGAGCTATCCATAGGCAATGTCTTGAAAGGTTGCACCTTAGCCACTATGATTCTAACTCTTGTAGAAGAGCTGTCATCAGTAGGCTTTTCCTGTGCTGAGTCAATGTTTGTGTATTCGAGAGACATTTTTAGGGTAAAAATGGAATAAATTTATCTGTAGTATTTRCTCATTTTGAGACAGCATGAATAGGAAAAGAGGAGATTGCATATATTTTTTGATTAGTGATCAAGCTGATGGAATTTAATTGTAGGATTATAGACCAGACTTCTCGCCCTGTGAACTTAGTAGGTTAATGGGATTGATTGCTTTTTACCTGGATTATTGGGTGGGGAGAGGAATAATTTATTTTTAAACTCTAGCTTTCACCTGTATTTTTCCAGAATCTAGGTGATATCTAACAACACAAAAAAGGTCATGTTTGAAGTTTTGTACTAGTAGATATCCATGCTAGACTTAATACAGGGGCAGGGACTTTGGCTGGCAATCTCTTCACTGGCTAGTAATCTGCTCTAAACACTATTAAGGACTTCATTTGTATCATAATTATTTCTCAGCTGTGCCTTTTTTATAATTACATGCAAGTTTAAAGCTATTATTTTGGCAGCTTTGTATAAATATTGGCAAAGTACTCTGAATTTAATTCTTCCCATCAGCCATGATACTGGAACTAGCATAGATGTTTACACTTTGTCTTGTTTGGGATTTGTGTGCAGTTCTGGGAGTCTGTATGCACACATGCCATATGTATTTTCTACTATTAAAGATAAAGGAACTCAGGTGACTTTTCTTGTTATCTCTCTAATATCAAGTGTGAATTCTGGGTACCACCAACAATAAAAGTAAAGATTGTTGGTGGTAAGGAGTAATTCAAAGATTTCTTTTCAATCACTGTTATGCTTCTCTTCACAGACACTGACTTCTGACTGGTATTTACTCCTTTTCTAGGCAAATCTTGCTCAACTACTGAGTGAGGCTCAAGATCGAAATAARCATCTTGGAGAAGAGATTGGAGAGCTTCAGCAGAGACTGGGAGAAGTACAAGGGGACAATAAGGTATTAAAAACTGCCTGTAAATGGTTTGGAATGTGTAAACTGCTCTACAGTTTTGCATTTACTTCTTTGGAAGACAAAATAATGGGTTACATTTGACTGCTTGTAGAATAATTAGAACAGTAGAAGAACAARAGCTTGTAAAGGATAGCAGTAACTGCAGCTTATTATATATTTTTGTATGCTGCTTTTGCTCTTTTGTTCTTAACTATCTATTTTGTACCTAGCCTTGTTTTAATGCTCTCAGACTTTCTATGTTCCTTCCTTTAAAAGAAAAAAAACAAACCATATCTTATTAGTGGTATTTCCTCTTCCAAATAAGTACAGATAAACATGTCTTCTTCATGTAGTAATTTTCAGGTTTTTTTCACTGAAATGTAAAATTTTAGTAGATGCCAGAGGAACATCATTTTTCCCTTAAAAATATGGAGTAGTTGATCAGAAACAAATATGGTGGGCTTTATTAAGCCCTCATCCCATTACCCTTACATAACCAATTTATTTCATTGCTAAATTTAGCAAGTTATGTGGAACATTGCTCAAAATCTGCCATTTGGTATTAATCAAACTCCTGTTGTCTCCATTAATTGAAATATTTAAAGTCAAGCCAAATGTGTGTAACATTCACAGCTGGAGCTTTATGCAAAAGTACATTCAGAGATCAAACCAGTGAGAGATTGAACTGGGGAGTCAATGTGGTTAACAAAGTGAAAAATTGAAACAAGTAATGCTAACTTTCTTCCCTCAACTACAGTTTTAAAATTATGGGGTTTTAAAATGTGAATAAGAATGACGTGGCTTTTAATTATTCAGATGGGGTTTGTTTCTTTCCATTTAAGTTTATTTTATTTATTTTCTTTTAAACATAAATATATTGTGATAATGCAGGTTTAGAGTGCTGGGAAAGGGTCGAGTGAAACCTGAATTTGTAGTATGCAGCATAACTTGCTCAAGTCTTCAAAGACCAGGTTTCCCACTGTTTATTTTCATTTGCATGTTTGAACTATATTACAGTGTAGAAGTCAGAGCCTTGCAGTTCTTCAGTACTGATATTAAGCCTTTCCCAAGCCACTCCTGAACAGATAGTGAGGGTTTATAAGTACAAGCAGAAAAGAAAGGCAGTAAAACTAACCCACATTTAAAATACCAAGGTTATGTACCTATTCTATTTCCTTATGGCAATATATGATTGTCTTGGGGTGGATATTGGTGACACAGAGCCTACTTCTTTGTGCTTGAGTTGGCACTGTTTAGGTCCACCTTTGTGGGTTAACTTTGTATTAGCTGCTCATCTTCGTGACATCTGTATTCTCATAATGAATTTAAATTCATGCTGCTCAGTATGAATGGAAAAGTACAAAAGGAGTTATTCTGCCCAGCATGCCTCTCTCCAAAAGGTGCAAAATAGTGCATCACTAAATAAAGAGTGGGAGGAAAGAGCTGCATCAGACACGGATTAATTTAGACTAGGATTTTCATTTTTGGAACACATTCTTCACTTTCCTAGTAAATGAGAAATTGAGCTTATTTTAGAGTCAGGTTGCTGRTTTTCAAAGTGCCTAAAAAAGCATTGCCTTCTCTCTGAGGGGTTTAACACTCTCCTCCTGTGTCAGATTTTTCTCCCTAMAAGCTTTGGTGATAAAATTCTAGGCTTGTTCTCAAAGCCATTCCATTCTGCTCATCAGTTCTCCTGTATTGGCAGCTGGGSTACCTCAGGCACTGGAGTCCAGATAATGCATGGTATATACAAAAACAAAAAAAACTATAGTAATTTGCTTGTTCTTACGTTTTTCCCCTGCATTCTTCTCACTGCTTTTTCCAAAGTGAGGGAGGGCATCCTGCCCAGCTGGTCTACGTCAGCCTTACTTCTGGCAAGAGATGAACAAACAGCTGCTTTTGCAGCAAGTGAAGCTGCTTATGGATGAACAATTCTGCCTGTGTCTGAGCAGGGGTGACTCATACAGGCTTTGTCACTGAGTGGCAAGAGCTTTGCAGAACTAAAAAAGAAAAAAAAAAACCTCTTTAAATATCACACATTAGCTCTATTGATAAAGAAATGTTTTGATGGCTTGGCTTGTTTTTCACCACTTTAATGTTTGCTACAAGTAGGATACAGTCACTTGGATTAGCAAGAAGACCTTGAACTGTAGGTATTTTATTTGTTGAAATCATGTTAAACACATCATCAGTTAGGCAATAACAAATTGCTTGCATTTGGTTTAACTGGAATAATTTTTTCCTCTCATTTCAAGTAGAATTTTTGTTGGCACAAGAAGTACAACTTCTTCAGTCTCTGGAAGGATCTGTTGCTGCAGCTTGAAAAATACAGCARCAGTTAGACTGCAGCATTCCAGCAACTGATATCTAAGACTATTTATTTTTATGATTGATCACAATCTTACAAGTTCTGACACATGAAAACTCTTCTATATTTGTGGTAGTTATTGGTAAATCTTTTTCCTTCCTAATGTTTTGGCAGCAATGCTTGGAAGCAATTACTAAAATATAGAAGGAGATAGTTAAAAAATCTAATTCTCTCATGTAAARGGGTAAAAATGGAAAGCTTAAGAGAAACTGGAAACTTCTGCAAGACAAGATGACTCAGTTGCCTTCACCKGAACTCCTACCCACGCAAAGAATTGCTTTTGTAAGCTGCCAAGAGCAGTGCTGAGCTAGAGGAAGGTGCATGGGAAACAATGGCTGTGGTGTTACTGTCAGTTCCTTATTGCTAGGCAGACAGTCATTCATGCAGCAAAAGGGAGAAATGTTAGATGTGGTGTGTATGTTTTGGCTAAACTGGAACTTGAGGTAGCATGTTTGCATAGTTCTGTTTCACATTTTAAGATTTTGTAGATAACATGGGGAAGACAATTGCTGTGACTGTGGTGAAACGTGATAGTTTCTGCCTTYCATGAAGAATTGGTTGTGCTTGTTTCCCTTTTCCTTCTGCATGTTTAATTGATAATCAGGAGTGTCCAGCTTTGGTGCGGGCTTTGTCWGTGGACTCGTAGCCTGCACAGCAGCCATCCCAGTAAAGCATTTTTTGAGCATTATGGGGCTGATACAGTGTTGCTACTTTGTAAGTAATTGTCTTAGTTGAAAGTGAAAAGGAACAGAAAAAGAAAAGAAAGAAAAACCTGTGATACCAAAATAAAAATTGTTCTGGTTAACATTTTATGTGTTCTTGACAAACTGGAGTTTTCTCTGGTAAGGTGCCATTAATTTAAGTCCATTGAGCTGTGAATGCTGGTCACAGATTCGTGAGGGTAGTGTTAACCTATTCTCTAGCAGAGAGGAGTAGTCTTTTCTTCAGTGATTTCTGAATGACAGAAATAAAAATACAGCAGCTAGAGGGCAAGTGTATAAAGTTTATAACAAAGTACTAATATAAAAAATAAACCCTTAAACCTCTGGCATARCAGTGTCTCTTTGGGTCACAGCATTTTCAGGGAAGAATTTTATAGCAGGTGGTGCTGCCTCATGAGACATTCGCAATGCAGAATTAAACGACTTGGCCTGTTCTGCCCTGTCAACTCTCTGATTGGCCAACTGTCTGGAAGAAGCACTCTGTTGTTTTATGGATTGGTATTTTACTGTATTTTGTGTATGTTAATAATTCTGCTTTTACTGGATGAATTTGGAATTCTGAAGCATTCTTTTCATAGGACTTTTTTCGTTTGGGGGGTGCCTCAAAATTCATTGTAAATAGAGTTCTTTTATTGACAGACTGCTTGACCTTGCAAATTTTAATTGCTTACAGTCATATCTTATGCCTCACCCCCTTCTGGGCTGGAGGAGAATTGGTCATAGTACGAATGACAGCTCTGGTCCAGTTCCCAGCCTGATGCCAAGCATTGTGCAGAAGTTTCTGCTGCAGTCACTGGAGGCATTAGTAAACTGTGATTCCTCTTTCCATTTCCAGGCTTTTTTTAACAAGATATAAACCTCAAAATGTTATTACATTTGTTTCATGTGGTCTTTGTCACTAGAGAGACATTCTAGAAATTAAATTATTCTGTCTGAATTAAATTACATGACCACACCTTTTGTTCATCACCACTTCAGCATTTTAAAAAACATCCAATAGCTATGAAGCCTTTCTGGGATTTGCTAGTTGCCTTTTTGACTTACTTGTTTCAATAAAGAAATTAATAGGAGTTATATCTCTTAGTATCCACTCAGCCTTACTAACTGTACAGTGGTTTGTGCTTTCCCTGTGGGGATAGGGAAATGTAGTTTGCCAAAACCAGTTACTTTTGCAGCCACAGCTTCCCCTGAACAAGTGAACAGCTTATCAGAACACATTGTACTAGCTTCAGTGACTTGCACTGAACTGGAGCTGAAATTAGTGGGGAGGATGATTTTGGTAGTCTGTCTTGCATCAGCAGGATTTTAATTGGCACACTGTAGCTATGGTGACTGGCATCCCATAAATACCAAAGATAGATTTTAATGTACAATCTTCTACTTCATAAGATTGATTTTTTTTTCCTAACTCTGCAATGTAATGATGTGCATTAATTCCCTTGATGCAGTCAAAGATACAGGGAAAGTCAAGCTGGCTATTGTGGTGGGCTTCCCTGGTCTCTGTGGAGCTCCTAAAGATGAAGCCTAGTTGTACTGAGTATAGACAACTGTAACTGCTGAATGTCTTATAGATTGGTGTTTAATACTCCATGGTTCTTGAAAGGTCATTGCTTTTTGCTTTGGATATTGAATGTAAATGTGTATTAATTCAAGTCAGACTGTTTTCATCAGTCATAAGCTCAGGAGTTCATTAACTGCTTGAGCATTTTGGCCGAGTCTTTTTGGTTTTGGCCCTTTTTTTTTGTTTTTGACGTGAATTAGTTTTTGTGAGCGGACTAAAAAATAATGCAAATGTATTAGCAGCTGTTAATACAGATTCTGCACCGATGTAGCACAGGGCACGTTTTATGTAGTATCAGTAAAATGAAGCTGGACAAGCCACTTAGTTCCTTTTTATTAACTAGGAAGAGTTTTATGCTGCAAAGAATTTTAATATGTACTTATTTATGAAAAGGCTTTCTGATAATTTTCTAGTTTTAGTCAGAGTGGAATTAGTTCCTGTCACTCCTAAAAAACATAGACCACATGTCTGTGTTTGCTTAGTCTTTCAKCATTTGTACACTGGTGACTGTTCCAGCAACAATGGTTTGACTGTTCAACTGAATTTTTTCACTGAGAACAGGATTGAACTCTCAGGTCAGAAGACTCCCTCTGGTTTAAATAATACCAACTGTTTGACCTGGAAGAGCTGAAATCTATGACAGYTTTACTCTTTCTAATACAGATGTACTCTGCTGCTACAGCCTATGCTCTCCYGCTTACCATATTCTGTTTTTTTCGTGGCAGCTCCTTCGAATGACCATAGCAAAGCAAAGACTGGGAGATGATGAAGTTGGGGCTCGCCACTTTGCAGCACATGAACGGGAGGACCTTGTTCAACAGTTGGAGAAGGCTCGAGAACAAGTAATAATTAATGGGCGTATAGTGTCATGTTTTACAGGGCTATTGCAGTAGCAAGTAAATGACTTCTGTTGTGTTTGAAGGGCTGGTAACTGATTGGCGYTGGAAGTAGTGGTTAGAGTGAATTCCTAATCCCAGTAATTTCTTCTCTAGATTATTGATTCTCCTTTTTAATATCCAGCAACAACTTGTGACAATTGAGTATTGCCAGTGAATGTCAGTGAAAGGTACCCTTTAGTGAAGGCTGTTACAAGTATTCTACATGGTGTAGAGTGGCTGATGCATCTCCTAAAGATACCCTCTGAATCAAATTTTCTGTAGGAGTATTATTAGTGTCGTCTTCCTCCTGCCTCCAAGCTATKTCTTCTCTTCTGAAAAATTCTCACATCAGACCTCTTTCCTCTTCCTCAAGTCTGTATGAATGCTCTTTACCATGCAGCATCAGACTTTTCCCCTAATACTTATACATAAATTTCTGGACAGTTTTATGAGTCTGTGTTCTCAGTTTTTCCCACACTCATTCCTGCCAATGTCAGTTCCAACCTGAATGAGCCATTCAAAGATCCAGAAGAGGTGTGTATTTCTGGTTTTTTAGGTCTTCACTCAATTGCAGCACCATTGTACTTACCAGAARTGCTGTTGGTCTTTTTCCAGTGTGATCCTCTCTGCTAACTCTGTTCCCAAGCTTGTRTTCTTTCTGTTCATCACCCAGCCTCTTTTAAATGATGGTCTGTTGTCCTTTCTGGCTTCCGTGTTTTCTGGGGAGATGAAGACTTCTGTCACTGAAGGCTTTTCTCACACTCACAGTTTGATCTCTTTGGAAGTTTGAAGCTCTTAGTCCTTGRGTATCTTGCACACTGCACTTCTTCACTCTTTTGCTAAATGGCAAAGCTCACCCTGTTGCCTCCATAAGCCCTGTTGGCTTATTTTGTACTTTCTCAGTTCCTAATCTGTGAAACTTCATTGCTGAAGTTCCATAATTGGTATAAATTCCCACACTTTTTGACAAGTTCTTATTCAGTTGACTTAATTCTCGGAGTCTTAGAAATTATATGATAAAAGCTTAATATGTTTGTAGCAGAATTGTGGTAGTAGGGACTGAGGTTTCTTTTGCTGTTACATTTCAGTTGTTCTCTAGAAATTTTGTAAAACAAATCTAATTGGTAAAGCTATTTAATTCCAAATTAATGAAATGTTACTGAAACTTGAGTAAAAATACCTGGGGTTATGAGCTTTTAAAACACTTYTGATTGTCCAAAATAAATACTGTTCAGACATGTGCTTGTTGCTGTTTTCAGGCTGAGTGTCATGTTAGCTATTGTTTAAACTTACACTGACACAACTCTCCTTTCTTCTCAGATTGAGACTCTGAGATATGATCTTCAGGCTGCACTGGATGAGTTACAGGATGTGAAAGAGGAACGCTCTGTTTACCAAGATAAGTCTGACAGACTAAACCAAGAACTGAATCATGTCTTAGGAGGACATGAAAACCGTATCATTGACATAGATGCTCTGTGTATGGAGAACAGGTGAGTGCATTACTATTTCTCTAAAAAAACCTGTGTTGTTGTGATAGGAATATCAGGAAGTCAGTCAGAACAAAACTTTAAAGAAAATATATCCAAGAATAAAAACTAAGAGGTTTTGGTAATGTGTTCTGTCTGTTTTGTTTATACTGTAACTAAGCATTAAACAATATTGAGAAAGCTAGGCTGCGGGAAATTACCAATGTTGTATTTGGCTACAGAGATGTTAGTGATGTTCCCAAATAAAGCTAAACAAGGAAAAGGAAGAGGAGTGAAGACATCACTATATGGCACCAAAAGCAAGAATATTAAAAATTTGTGTAAACTCCTAGTGAGCTGTAATGGGCTATTCTTGAATTGGAAACAGGGACTTGGAGTACCCTGAGTTAACAGTTTCAGACATAATTTTCTCCRTAGGGAGAGGTTGTCAGCATGGAGTGATTTGCCAACAAAAGTTGCTGGTGAAATCACCCATGTAGATATTCTTGCTGGTTTCTTGGGAAAAGAATGTGTTTTATGGTCTCCACTAAGGATGACAGAGAGGAGTCACTGACAGAACCATAGCAGGTATCTCCCTTAATGTCAACAATTTCCTTAAAGTGACACAGAACTTGGAAATCACTTTCCATTTASAAAAACTTACGCTTCAGGCAAGAAAGTGTAATACCAAAGGCATTACTTCTTCGCAGCAACTTCACAGTTTTTTTTTGTTTTGTGTGGCCTACAGAGTTCTGTATGAATTTAAGACCCCTGCTCCCCTGACAGTGATATGAAATTTTTTTTTCTGAAATAATTAAATTGTCACAAACCCTAATACAGCTGCAGTTGTACTACATGAAAGAGGATATTTTATAAACCCTTTGTACATAAAAGAGATATTTTCCTMTTTGGAAATAACTGTCTCATCCAAATGCATAAACTCTATTAGGAAGAACTGTTCTGTTTCATTTAACTGTGTACCATTTTTCAMCTATACTGTTAAGTTTTCTACTTTGTGATTGCTAATGAGAAGTGCCAAGTAAGTGATGGATATTGCAGTGCAAAAGTTCTGCATAGCTGAGTCTTGTGTTGACATATATACAAGTCTTCATGTGTCCATCTCACAGACCTTCAAGTACAGAGGACACGCGTAAATGCTCTAGACATAAATATATTGTTTTAGCTTTCTTCCCCAGAAACCTGACGACCAATACAAAATAGTTGTGCAGCATGCTTGACAAATCTAACAGGAGGGCAGCCTCCTGTTCCGATGCAATTTGTTTCCCTACTTAAAATTTTATGGGGTCAAGAGCAGTAAGATTTTGTTTTTCATCCCTCACAGAGYTGCAGAGGGAAAAGAACTCTCAGTAGTTCAAAGAGAGGACGTGCCAAATAGGAAAGAGGACCGCTTGAGGCAGTACTTGAAGGTAACATGAAGTAAAGGATTAMATTTCTTTTTCAGGTATCTTCAAGAGAGATTAAAACAACTTCAAGAGGAAGTCAACCTTCTGAAGTCCAGTATTACTAAATATAAGGTAAGATCCTCTCAGTATATCATCTAAACTGTGTTTCATTGTTCATGGAAGTTACTGTTCACTTTYATGTTAAATGTGTTTAGAGAACAAATTTGTGTCTTGCAAGAAAAATCCACTATTAACATTGTGACAATATTAGTATGTGTACGTAATTATGTTCTCATTCTTCCTTGTAGGCTTCTTAGCTGAGGGTAGTGCAAAGGGATACCTGTTAAGAGTATTTTGAAAAATTATTAAATACCTTTTTTAAGTTCTGCAGGGGAACCATCCTCCTGCTGAGGGGCAGGTGATCAGCCTTCCAGACAGCAGATAGGTGAAAAGTAGCAGATCATGCAGTGGTGAATGACTGCAGCTGTATTGCCATCACAAAAAGATCTTGTCTCCCTGTTCTCTGGTGGCTGTGTGATTTCTTCATGTAGCTTAATGAGCTTTCATTGTTCTTCCATTCCGGAGTTATGGTTATGCTGTTTGATACGAAACCTTCAGGACTGATTTTTGCTCTCCCCAGAAGCTGTGCACTCTTACTTCCTTCTGCAGGTGATTTTGGAGAGTGGGAGGGGAAGGCTGCTTGTCAGACCATGAGAAGGATAATCTTAGGATTGTCAACATGACTTCTTCATTTAGGTCACTAAAAAGTAGCCACAACATTGATTGGTTTTTGTGCAGGAGCAAAGATTCACAAAGTACCACCTTCATTTCAGTGTCTGTTCACACTTGCAACTTGGGTCTCTGGGTATGTGAATTAGTTTATTGGGGAGAATTGAGCATCTTGGTGGTCTGGTTTCATAGAATTGTATTTGAAAGACCCAGACTTCTGTGGCAGGATCATTCTGCTTCTAATTCCTGAAAGTCAGTATTTGCTACTAAAAGGGCTTCTAGAAGCTTTGATAGAGGAGGAACTTTCCCTTTGAAACMTATCCAAAGAAATATTGGGAAAAGCCTGATTTTGTTTCTGGCTGGTGTTCTCTAAAGGATACTGCAGTATCTTTGCTGGCAGTCATCAGATTATTAAAAACTAGGCATGTCTTAAATATGCATTGGGAGGAGTGGGTGGGAGAGACTGCAGTAAAGTGATGAGACATATGAGTCTTTGTAACATTGCAAAGACTTTAGGCTGGAGAATAGTAATCTAGGAGAATCACTAGTTTCCTGTRGGTATAAGTTCCAGGCCCTGCAGAGTTGCTCTGAGACCAAAATCCAAAGTTCCAGATTCTTTCCTCCTAATGACAGGATATGTTTGCTACTGTTTTTCTAAATAAGGTGTTTGTTGTTTCCCTAGAATGCACTAGAGAGACGAAAAAATTCAAAGACTCATAGTAGATCCAGTAGCAGTGCTCTGACTGGAGTCCTTTCTGCAAAGCAAGGTATTGCATAAATGCAACATGTTGTTGCATATCTCATTGAATTCCTTTCATCTAACCTCTGAATTTCAGTAACCCCTTCCTTACCAACCAAACAAAAAGCTCTCTCTTCTTTCCTTGTTTATTGTTATGTGCTAATTCTGTCCTCAGTTACTTGGCAATATAAAATTTGCCTCTGGATTACTGCTTCTTCTTTTGTTAATTCTTTTGCCATTCATTCTCTCCTCCTTTAGTTTTATCAAATATTTCATTATTCTCTAGGCCCTTAGAAATCACATCTTTATTCATCTCTTTGCTCTGCTAACAATGGCAGTCACAATTCACATTCCAATGAAGAATAGACTGGGTCATGGAGGAGGGTCTCTAAGTCAGGTTTTCTGCTACTGTCCTTGGAAGTTTTTATGTTCAGATGTTTCACGGGAATCTTTGTGTCCCATGTTTTTTCACGGGCAGCATAATAGAAAAATCTCTTTTCTTCATTTCAAAGAAAATATCTAGATTAGGAAAGAAAGGGAATGAAAAAATTCTTTGAAGCAAACAGTATACCTTTAAACACCCTATTGTTTAAATGTATGTATATTCATATACACACACATGAGATCAGTAGTGTCATGGTAAGTTGAAACTAATTTTTCTCTTTTGTCCTCTCCTTTTCTCACGTGTGCTTGCTTACGTATATATATATATATATATGTAAAGAAGCAGAGCCAGATTCTAGTTTCACATTTTAATAATGCTAGTGAACTTCTGATTTGGCTGAAAGGTACAGACTCTAAGTTGCAGATGAAGAGTTTTTGGGTCACTGTGTTTTCACATCAGTCTTAAATAACCTGAAGGTTATAATGGTTCTAAAGATTAATATAAWATAATCATTGGAGGCTTTGGTTTTAATGGCTATTGCTGTGGAGTAACAAGCAGTTTGGAAAGCCACCATCTTTACACCAGCTAGAATTWACAGTTGTGGTCTTTTGGCTTTGTTTGTTACCTGAAGGAAAAGTGCATGTATTCATTTAAGTAATTGGAATAGTTCCTTAATGCTAAGTAAATGTTTATGTTGCATCTCTGTGCACAAGAAGCCAAAACTCATTTGTGTTTTTAACATTATAGTCCAAGAGTTGTTGTCGGAGGATCATGGATGTAGCCTACCAGCCACACCACAATCCATTTCAGATCTCAAATCACTGGCCACTGCATTACTGGAAACCATCCATGAAAAAAACATGGTCATACAACACCAAAGGCAAACCAACAAGTAGGTGGCATGACTTCTAAGTAAAATACCAAGCTATGGAAAAGTCAGTTTGGTGACAATTTAAGGGAAATGGGAAGGAAGCTTGATTTTCATAGAAAATTCATCATCATGATTAAGTTGTATATTCTTTTGTTTTTAAKACCAGATATATAATTTGAGAAAAAATACATTTTCATCTTAAATTCAGGGGTTGACAGCAACCTGTCTGCCACTGCTAGGCAAGGATTGGTTTGCTGCTCAGGCTTAAGACAAGCCATAATAACAGAGCAGACTTCTAGCAGGAAGTCTGTAGAGACAGCTAAAGAAAAGCTCTGGAGAGGAAAGACATCCTTGAACCAGAGAGAAGATATGGGGTAATTGGTTGACAGTATAGGAATTTTCTTATTCCTACACTAGTGGGGTCAGTAAGTGTTGCTCCTAGGAAAGAGTCTGAAAGGGTTAATGTAATGTTTGACACACACTAAGTTTCCTGTGTCATATAAGTGATACCTGTTGTTCTACAGTTACTTAGTTGTTTTTTTTAATTGTTCCTTTAAAGGAGAATTTGTTTACTCTTAGCTGTTCTGCTCATCAGTAGAATTCTTTGTGGCTTGTACAGTTCCTATCATGACAGAATATATTTTTGTCCTTATTATTGTCCTTAYACAGTGTATAAAAATCAGAGCTACGAAGTATTCCTTGATTTTGTGCTCAGTTTCACCGCCTCTCTTTTTTTGTTGGCTTGGGGTCGGGTTTGGGGTTTTTTTTGTTTGGTTGGTTTTGTTTGGCATGGGGTTTTTTGGATTGTTTTTTTTAACCCCGAGTCACTACTGGTAATCAGACGTTATTCAGGCTTCTCAAAAGCTCTTCAGGACCAGACAGACACCTTTCCTGAAAAGAAGTAGTACTGAAGTAAACTGTATTACACTAGAATGGATGATTCATTTTGAAAATTGATAACTTACATACTAGACAGACTCCATTGCATAAGTCTTAGTGAGATGGCAACAGAAGTGGAGGAACCGTTTATAGCCACTCTTAATACTTTTGAGACAACAAATGCCTRATCAGCTAAAGGGAGACCAAAGTGGTGAAAATGTAGCCCAGATCTAACTCAGTCAATTCTTGTCTTGTGATGCAAGGATAGTTGCTGTACAGAACAGTGCTAAGGAAGAACTAACACCTGCTTAGTCCCTTCTTACTGCTAAAGTAACATCAGAAGGAAAACATCCATAGAACAACTTTTGTTGTTCTAGGTATAACCAATCATTGCTATTTACATCTGGATACTGTGTCACTACCCAGTATTTTATTTTGAATAATCATGCTTTTTTTGCAACATTCTTTCTTAATTTTGTATTTCCCTTTGTTGATATGCAGTCTCTTGCAGCTCCCAAATATCTTTGTGATGATGGCTTTGTTTTCTGATACTACTCTTCTGCTTTCAACACCTGTGTATGGGTTGTCTTGAGATAACCCACACAAGGAGACACAATTAGGTCTGCATGCCCAAATGGTCACATAAAGCCGTCAGAGTAGAGATTGGATTTATGCAAAAATTACTATTCTATGGCCAACAGAAGATCAAGTCTTAGAGGGAAGTGACAGTCCGTATCAGTCCAACACTGAGGAGTGTTCTCAGAGTTCTAGTGTTGTATTCTGTTCAGGATGCTTCGGAGTGGGGGGGAGCGGGGAGAAAGAAAGATAAATCTTGATCGAGTTGAATGAAGAGCCTCAAAAATATTCCTATGTGGCATTCTCCTTCTTTTTGTCACTTTTGGCTTTAGCTGGATTAAAGAAACTTTTAAGGAGCTAGGATGAATGGGAACCACTACAAGTAGAAATAGTTAAGACATAAAACTTTAAAGTAAAAAAGGGAAATGCAGGTAGGACATCAAGCAAAAACATCCTTTATTTGAGATGCAAATAAATGGGAACACYTAATTACCATGTAAAACGTTAAAAGACTGCTGACTTGTAAAAATGGGGAAGAAACTGCCCACCTGTTGGAGAAAGTTAGATGTGAGAGGGCTGTCAGGGTACAAGTTAAACAGACAAGCTCATAAACTGGTACTAGTAGAAGATGCATTCTTTTGTTGAAGACATTTCTCCATTCAGAATAGGAAATTGAGAAGAATGTGAGGCTAGAGAGAATTGAAGTGACAGGAAGTTTTATTTAAATCACAAGGCAGAAGTTTTTCCCTGTACAAAGAGCATGTTTGGAGGACACCTTTAATCTTTCAGATTGTTGTTTGAAGAAAGTGAGATTTATTGGGTAAAGAACATGAGATTTTGGGTTGGTTGTTTCATTCGTGGAGGAAATTCTGCATTTTGTATTCAATAGGTGAATRACCTAGTAGTGATTCTCTTAGTATCAGTAAATCAGACTTCAGACCACATGAACTTACTTTCCTCCATATAGTTAACCTACTCTAGATTCTAGACCTCTTTCTTTGCTTGCAGATTGTGAGTTGACTGTATAAGTTTACAATAGCAGGATGGTGCCTTTGCTTTCCAAATAACTGAAATAATAACAAGACAATGGGTTTTTTTAATGTAGATCAGAATTGGGATGTTGTGTTGACATTGACCTTTTGTTGTTACACAGTTGTTAAAAACATGCACTGCCACTTGTTCTTGGAAAAGACACACTGCTATTATTGCCACTCTTCTAAAAATGTGGCATGATAGAAGGAACTGTGGGAGCATGTGCCTAGGAACAAGTAGGCTAAATCCAGTCTTCAATTTTTTTAGCCCCAGTTTTCAGAAAAAAAGTTGTTGTTAGGGAAGAAAACAGATAACTTTTCCAAGGTGGTTGGTAGCTACTAGTGCTAAGTWTAAGTACCATCCTGTGGTTTTCCTCAGAAGCCGATTAGCTTAATTTGAAAAGTCAGTTGTAAATTAATTCTGTATGCAGTAGTGTGTTGTGAGATTAAACAGTTACATAAATGCAAAACCAAACAGTCCTAACTCTGCTTAGCAATGAATAAATATCCTTTTTTATTCTACCAGCAATAAACCATTTATTAGATGTTCTTTTTAGGGCAATTTGTTCCTGAAATTGTCAGTACCTGTGCAAGCTGTATCAGCATAAAAGGTATTCTGGTGGTTAGACATATTGCACTRATTTTAACATTTCTAGCTTGGGCAAGCTCAGGCATGTCCAAAATCACAAAAAGGATTRTGTCAGTCTGTAACTTGAGCACATGTTTCCGTGTGACGCGTACAGCTGGATACAGGACCGTGACAGACCTGTTTACAGGCATTTAGGTGATGGTGTCTGTATGAGGGTGTGTATCTTCTGTAGCACAATCTAAATTAAAGTGAGGTRAAGGGAGCTCAGGTGCTGTAAATCACTACAGCTCCCTTCAGATTATGGCCATGCATGTTGGAAAGCATGAGAGAGCCAGAAAGAAGCTTTTAAAGTCAGRTGGGAGCATTGCTGCTGTTACATGTACAATGGATTTCTGTAAAACTTCATCCTGGAAGGAGGTTTATGCTAACTCCCTTTTTGCATTAGACACAGGGCCAGAGAACAGTGGAAGTAGCTRTCAGCACCTGTGTCTGTGACGTGATCCTTCTGTTGTAGTTGAAGAATCTGTTCCACTCTGTCTAGAGATAAAAAAGGGGTTAGGGAATTGGATGCTACCAACCCATGCTGCCCCTTTAAAAATACTCACCCAAGGAGGCCAACCCAGGCCACCACAGCTCAGTCTTCCTGCAGCATGTATGGAGGTCCCAGGGGAAAGGAAGAAATGTGATAAACACACTGTGTTCAGAATAGCTTAAGCATTTATCTTTCAAAACTTATTTCTGTAAGAACTTGCAGCTTTCTTTAGGGTTTATTTCTCCCATACTGGTCTTGAGATAATGGGTTTTTTTAAGCAAAGTAAAATCATACTCATCRCTGAATGTATTTTGCTCTCTTCCTGAATGAGAGGAGTGGGGTTAAATACTGTTTTCTGCTGTTGCCAACCATTGTTCTGAGACGCAAAATGATCCTTCTATATGAGAAGCTGCAATGAAGATTAAAAAAACAACTCTGTGCCTCTTCTGAGAATTCAGTAGGTATAATCAAGATATAGTCTCTCCAAAACCTTTAGAAATAGTGTGKTACAGCTGATAAATAAATTACAAAATTTAAGAGAAGCACCTGAAAAGTGACTTTTCTGTTGTTACCTGAATAACAGGAGCACAAGCAATACCTTTATACAAGAGTTATCTTGTGTACATCTGTGGTATAGCTAGCTGGCAGGGAGAACASCATCCTTCCTGTTTTCTGCCCTGGAACTACTTAGGAAAATAATGATTAGAAGTGCTAGACTTCTGTCTCCTTTGTGGTGACAATCTTTAGCCAAATCAGTGTTGTTTTGCCAGCTCCCTGCCTGAACTAACATGATGTAGAAGAAGTCTTGCATCATGTCTGTCTGTTCCCTGCCCATTCAAGCTTGGGTAACTCCACATTGTTCAGCTGACCCTTGGTGAGGCCTTAGCAGGAAGGTGGCAATGGGCTCCCCGTATACAAGGTGCAGTTTCCTGGAGGYTGTTCCCTGCCTTTTGCTGACAGTTGTTGTGTCACACTGCAGAGCACAACTGCTGGATGTCATGGTTATAAAAACAGTTATTACAGCTGAGTCTCTCATACCAGATGGAAGCATTCTGAAAGTGAAATCTAGACGTGAATAATTTTGCTTTTAATTGGAGAAGACAGTAATAGATCCATCATAACTTTCTAACCTACTTGATTACTGAGTTTCAATGGGGAAATAATGATAACTACTTTCARATGTCTTTTCTCCTCTGCTTTTGAATGTGATGGACTGTTCATTTTAGTTGATACACACCTCTGTACCTCTGATGTTTATAATAAGCTTTCTGTTTTATATTGTCACTCATCTTGATACTTTTGTAATCTTTAAAAAACTGATAGGCTTTTATTGTGTCATTGCAAAGCTCTCACAGTGGAGATTTCAAAAATACTTAGTCCTTGTTAATCAGTTTTTCTAGCCCCTTTGATATTTGCTGGGTGTGCTATTCTTCACGTCCTTGCCAGAATCTGCCATCTTGTCAGTAATGACATTCCCAGTGTGCTCAAATGTCTGCACATAAAGCCCTTGCTGGAGAGCTCACAGTGCAGTATTACACAGCTCTGGTGTGCATGGGAAGATACTATTGCCTTGCTGGGGTGGGATATGCTGCTTCTCAGCATTCAGTTCAAATTTAACTGACTTATCCTGTTGCTGTAATTTGATGAGTAAAACTTGCTGTCCATAATCTCTGCTRTCATGTTTAGAATTGCTGCCTTGTCTAGGTTTCTCACTCTATTGAGTATTGTTTGGGATTTATTTAAAGTCTTTTGACTCTAGCAGACTTGCTGTGCCTATGAAACACTTGCAAAAACTCATTGGATAAAAGAGCTTTCTTGGCAAGATAGAAATCTCTCATTTGATCTGGGGAGAGAATTAAGACTAAAAGTTAAATCCTCTAGGAGACCTAACTGCAAATAGTATTTATGTATGAAATCAGATACAAAAGAAGAGATGGCCCAAGAAATGCAGTGAAAATTAAGAGTGRTTGATAAAGGCACTAAAGAGCTTGAAGCTTTTTAGTAAAGTAGGAAGCAGTTCAACACTAAAAAGAAGGTGTGGTAGAAAAAAATATTCCTTGTCATTTTAAGCAATCTTAGTGATAGAGAAAACTCCCTGAATAAAGGACTAGCAAAAATAGTGTCTTGGAACTTCAGAATCAATCTAGATGCTGTCTTGAGTTCTCCATATTTTGTCAGTGTAGCTTTTACCTTCTGGTTTTAGCTATAAAGAAAATAATGGTATTTGCAGACAGAAAGATAGAAATATTGTGAGTTGATTTTCTTTGTCTTTACTACAAAGGTTGAATGTCCAGTACATCCTAGGCCTTTTGCTTGTTTAAAAGYGTGGGATAGAATAGTCAAATATATGTCATTTTCTTTTAACTCTGGGAGAGGTTGTCCATTGCTGCTGGTGAAAAGAGATGACTGTATACAGGTTTACTGCACTAGTTAAATAGCAATTTAAAAATTCAACCATAATAATGTAAGTAATGAGGCTTTGGTTACCTGGGTATAACAACTGTTCTTTTTCCAAAGAATTCTAGGTAATCGAGTGGCAGAACTAGAAAAGAAATTAAGAACTTTGGAAATCGCTGGCTTGTGGAGTCTTCCAGGTTAGTAAAAATTCAAGAGAATATCTTGCATTAGTTCATTTTAAAGGGYATGTTTGCATTTAAGAGAGGTTTTTAAGAGTAATTTTTTTAATTGTAGTTATTTTGTGAATGTTCTATTCAGTACATTTGGGAAATTAGAAATGTCTAATAATTGTTAATTGAAAAGCAAAAATCACTAGACTTTGTAAACTCTTAAGTCAAATATGTATTGAAAATWACATGAAAAGTGCTGGAAAAAAGGTTTAAATTTTGAAGCAGTCAAATTATTTCCATAGACAGCAGACAAAAAAAAAGTGAGCTATTTTATTTAAACATTACATAAAATGATACACAGGTTATTGGCCATTATGTTTTTCAACCAATTTTATTCATTAATTTTGTACTTCTTCTAACTTCCGTGGATTTTTTTTACTGTTTTTTAAGTGCTTTTCTGTAGAATCATAAACTCCTAGAAACTGAAAATATAAATGCTCCTAAATTTTCTAGTCCATCTCTCCAGAATAGGCTTATTCCCTGTAGTGTTTTAAGTCCTGTATTCGCTTTTGAATTACACAAGTAATGGGAGATTAATCTGCTTCCTAATAGATGTCGTTATTAGGAAAATGTGCAATATTTAATTTACTTTTACTTTTTTACTTCTTTTCTTCCCATTGCACCTAATTGTGTCTTCTAACCACTGTAAATTATGGTACTTCGTTGTTGGTGTTTGCATCATTAGGCTTTGTTTTTTACAGATTCCTATCAGTGTAGTAAGARTGGGAGAGAGTGGTTTAGGTTGCTAGTTTTTTGACTCTGTTTTTTCTACCTAACCTTCACATCTAGAAGAAAACATTTGACAGAGCTGAAGAGCCCTTGTAACAAACCTATGCTGTCCAGCTGTTTGGGCTGATGTGTGTTTCTAATTGAGCCTGCCTGTTTGGGCATTCTCAATCCTGCTTGATCTTTCCAGAACTAGAGGTCCAAATCTGTTTCCATGGATTACTCCCCATTTAGTCACCTAACATGTGTTATTTAGTGCATTTGTCCCTCCCCACATTCTACAAAAGATGAAGATGAAATATTTGTCTGACACCTTGCTAAGGCAGATTAGTACATTGCTACAAAAATGTCTCATAAACTCACAGGTTCAAGGTGCTGTAGGGGTTTGTTTGTTTTGTTTTGTTTTGTTTTGTTTTTCAAAACCAGTGTTCCGTTTAATTTTTACACTTATAAATGCAGCATTTCTCATGTTTGCAAAATGTATTTTAAAATATGAAAGTGGGAACTTCTTACACCATATTGATCTAGGTAGGTAAGACATCAAATTAATGTTTATACAATAACGACTGTCTCTTTCCTTCCTTTCTTTTGCTGCCTGAAGGCCTGAGCTACAATGTCTCAGTGGGATTTGGGAGTAGGTTCTGCTTAATGTATATTTTTAGTAACTGATCTTAGCAGTACGTTAAATATTGTCATTGCATGTAAATAAATGGAAATGTTATCTGAACRTTTTTATATCCAGTAGATTAAGGTGTTCAGTCAAATGAGTTAGATGACCACAGGAGAAATAGAGGCTGCTGTATGTGAARATTAATTTGCATTAATGAAAATAGTCAGAGAGGATGATCTTAAATAGTTCTAAAGGAATTTAAAGGGTTGTGAGTTCTGTTGAGCCCTGAGGTTTGTTGATCTTTTGCTTGCCGTTTAAATCAGGAGTGCACTTTTGTTTCCAAGTGCACTCTAATCCTGAGATGGTCAAAAAGAGCATTGCAACACCTGGTGGGTCACCGATTTTCTTTTCAGAGCATGTTAAGCTTCTGCTTCATAGAACAGCAGTGTGTAACAAATAGTGTGGTAGTACCACAATGGATTCTGCAGCTGAATGTTGGCTTGGGTGAGGAGCAGAACATGGAGAGTATCTCATCTAGTCAGTCTTAAATCCAGAGCAAAAAAATACTATTTGGTTGTAAGTGGAATTTTTTGTCATTTAAAAAAAAAAAAAAACCAAAACAGATAAAAGCTTATGTTCATTCTAGCACTGAAAGGAAAGCACATTATAAATGGCAGGATTTTAATCTGAAGTTAATGTTCCTACTTAGTCATCATTGTTTATAGAACATTTATAATATCCACTGTCACCATGATAATAATATCTTCCAAATGCTGTTAATATACTTGATCCTATTGAAGAAAGATCTTAAACGCCTCTAGTTTTTTGTTAGGTGACATTTTTTGAGAAAGCCATGAATGAACCATGGGGAACCTAATCAAGAAGTGCATATTTAATTTTTGAAAAGGTGAGATCAGTAGCATAGTTCATTTTCTGTGGAAGTTCTGCCTGCCAGACTTAATATTGCCCTGCTTAGAAAATGTGCTTTAGTTAAATGAATCTCTTGYGAGGTTCGTTTTCTTTGCTGAAAAGGAAGCAAGTTTGTGCATAGATTGGCTTTTTATGATCCTACTTCCCTTGAGAAGGAAGCAGAGAATGTTATGTTCACAAAAGCATTTAATTTTTTGCTTTATCTTGGCTACATTGTGGTTGAAATATGCACACAAAAAGTTAAGTATATTCAGTAATAGTGCACAATAAACACCATGTTATTCTTTTGGCAATTTGATGTCACTAGGCATTCAAATGAGCAATGCTGTTTTTTTTTTTTAATCTGTCATTTCCTGAAAATTCCAGATTTTCACTGAAAAAAAAAGTCTAAGAAAGAGCTAACCATGAGTCAGTTTTTTTCTGTGTGGGATGATAAGAGACTTTTGGTGCTGCCTCTTGCCCTGCAGTAATCAGYACAGAGCAGAGGGAAGGTAGAATTAATGGACTCTGCAGCTGCTGTGTTTGTAGCCAGTTACAGTGGAATGGGGTGCAGCAGAGGTTATAAGAGAATACCCAACCCTGGAGAAGAAAATGAAAAATGTGCTACTACTGAAAAMTTACATGTATTTTGAGATCTGTAGTCCTCACTATAGTCCTTRAAAAATTCATTAGAGGAACATGAAGCTATACAAGTTATGAAATTGAGCTTACACAGTAGCTAGTTGAAATTCCTTGTGTGTAATCCAAMTTCAGATCATGATTCACAGAATGTAGTGCAGCAGTATCTCTGTGTCCCTCCTTCATGAATGGGTGTGAGTCGCTGTTARTAAATAAATATGCATCAGACTCTTTGGGCCACATCTATTGTTAAGATGTGTGGATACTGAGCTTAGCTTTATTTTCTGTAACCAGGTTGGTTTTCAGAGAAAAATGTGAAAGGAAATGTGTTTACTGTGTAAATGCTGACTGAAAGTCAAGAAGTATCTTTTTTGAAGCTTGTCTTACAATCTTCAGAGACTTCAGCTCAGGCTTTACTTTTTTTTTATAAAATAAATAAAAAAGCCTCAGCTTTCTACTTTCCTATTAAAACTTCTACCCAATTTTTTTATTCATCTTTTTTTTTTTGCTTCCTCTGTTGAATTCTTTTGTATCTTTTTGGATATGTAGCCGCTTCTGACTCTGTATGAATATCCGTTGGGTGTTTTCRTACCACAAGTTCCCTGAATGATTTAGTTCTTCCAACACAAAATTCCTTCACTGTTACAGTAAAGTACATTCATCTAGGGGCTTTTGCATTTTGAAACCTTGGTTGGATTTGTTTTGCCTTTTTTAATGTTTTTAATTAATTTTGTCTTAAGTGGGAGGGTTGTCCTCTTTGCTGTTGGTTAATAGTGGTTTTTATTACTTACTCTGGTGAAGGCAGAATTCTGATCCATACTTGACAGAGGAATCAAAGTTTGACAAGATCTGTGCTTCAAAAGTATTAATTGCATTCATATTGCTGCAGTGTATTGCCCAGCATGATAAGGGTATAAAAACATCATTACTACCTTCATGATCAAGATATTTGCAGCCAATACCTTTAAAATCGGTTGGGGATTAGAGTAGTTCGGTTATAGACTCCGTGGGAACAGCTTGACTTTCATTATTCCTTAGTATGCACCAGAACTTTCTCAGAGCTGGATTTATTCTGGGTATCTCCTGACCTGGTGCTCTTTTGAAAGTCTTTGTCTTGGATGGGTGATTAGATTTAGGATGTTGCCTTAAGGTGAAACGTGCAAACAGATTTAGAGGGGCGAAGTGGTTGTTACATAAATGTCGGTTCTCATGGAGATAAATAGAGCAGTATCTTGCTGCCTCCCCAGCCATTACTTATCAGTTGGCACTTGTTCTGGAGGCCACACAAACAGCACGCTTAGCTGATCTTGCACATTTCCTGCCATTTCCCCTCTAGGTTTAAGGTAGTGTCAGTCACTAAAAACGTGAACATCCTGAATAGTGGAGGACTTCCTAAAGGATCTGCAGGTGTTGCTTTCTGTATTGCTAAAATATGTAAAGACTAAGCATCTACAGCAGAGTCCTCAGATGAAGGGTTTCTTGCACTATTTTGTGCAAGAAAAGAGCTGGAAAATTGCCTTTTCCATTTGGTTTAAAACGAAAATGCTCAGAAATGTTTTGGGAATTTTCTGATTAAAATCCCTCCTGTTCCCCAGCAATGTATGCTCCTTCAGTTCTTAGTTATGCTAAGCTTTTAAGATTTTTTTGAGGAAGCATTGCAGGATAATATGCAAGTCTGAAGTGTAAAGCTTCATAATGATGAATGCTTGTATCACATGAAACAGAATAATAGACAGTTAAGAGTYGGTGCTGAACGCTTGTTGGTAATGGCATGCCAGTGATCCATTACTCTTTGTAAAATTTTTGGTATGATCGGATTATTAATATTTTTAATTGAATGCTAATTCCTAACACAATTTAGTATATACAGCACCTGGTCTTTCAAAATCGGGTCTTTACTCAGTATTGCAGATAAAGACATACACCTCTTCTCCATTTGCCTTGCATATTCTGGCTCCAGTAGAGAGTATTTTTTTCCATGCTGTGAAAGGATCATTTGAGATGCTTTTCCTGTTCTGTACTTTTCAATAAGATTGTTAAAAATGTGTAGGGTATGTTTGAATATCATTAGTGCACAATGGATGTRGTTGGTGGAGTAGCAGTTCTAACACTGTGATTGTTCCAGGTGGGAAGGATACGATAACGTTCAGTGACCCGGCCCTGCCCGTGRTACAGCGCTCCAGGTCACCGTTAGCGTTTCCTGATAAACCACAGAGAACYGAAGTACAAGGTGAGCATCAGGAACATGAGGAACACGATGAGAGCTGAGCACTCATTTCTTTCCAAATAAAATGTCATCAATTTTCATGCTGGGATAGCAGAAGGCAAAGTTTCAGTAGACACAGAGATTGAATAAATCATCTACAAGCAAAACAGATAGATGGTCCCAGCACAAATAGCAAAGARACAACTGAAAAGTTACTATTGAATAGATTGCACAGGGCTAGGGATCGTGTCTTACACCTCAGAGAATTTTCCTGCTAGATAACTTGATACTGTGAGAAGTTATTCRTTCCATCTGTGTTAGTTAACTGATTCCTGCACTTTTTCCCTCAGTCAAGGCGCCCAGTAGGAAGCAGTCTATGGAACTGGTTTAGCACTTTGCTGCATTATAGGTGCTATCTAGATGAATGGCTTCCTGATTGCACATGGTAAATTGAAATAYCCAACTCATTTTCCCAGAGAAATTGATGGGTTTTTTTATAGTCTTACACGTGTTGAAAACCCTTCTCCAGGAGCAAGCTTTAACATCTCTTCAAAGTCAAGCTTAACTTTATTTGACAGTTGCTGATAACCTTGATTTTTTTTCCTTAGTTTTTTATAATGGATGGGAGATGGATTATTATACTTGCTTATTGGCATTTGGATAAGRTCCTTAATTGGCATAACATTATGATATGCCCAGATCTTTTTCAGCTAACCATGAAGCATCATAAACAATTTATTTGTTGGTCTGAAACTAAATAGATTGTGGCTTAATTTTGACTTTATAGTCCATGCCATTATCTGATAAAACTTGACAGCCAGACTGATCTTTTTTATAATCTTGATCAGGTGATATTTTTGTTAAAAATACAAAGTGAAAATGTAATGAATCGTTCTCTGGTGARTAATAATAACTCATAAATATTCTTATTTTTACCTACTTAATTGTTGATTTTTAATTAAATCTGCAGTTACTGTAAGTATTTACTTGGTGGCATTATGCTCTTTTCTTTCCATATTTGTMCTAGGTGGGGCTGGTATTACAGTTGTGATTACAGGCTGCTCAGACAGGCAGTCTGATCTGCTTGTCACATCTCATCAGACCCTGTTGTTGTTGCTTTGTAACACTGCCAAACCTTAGCTCTGGGCTGAAGCTTTCCATRCTGTGTTTTCTACTTCAGCTGATTTTTTTTTTAAGACAGCCAAATAATATCTTTTTTGTGTCAAATACTGATGACCACGTGAGGTTTTTTGTGGGCTTTTTTTTTTGGCTTTTGTACGTTTGGKTTTTTTTTTCCCAAATATGCAAGCATTTGCTATATCTATAATTATAGGAATTTGACATCTAGGGGAAAAGTTTCCAGCCTGAGAAAACGGTCTGCAGTTTCCACCCCATTCTACGAATTCACTTAAAAATCTCATCTGCTAAATATAAACCTGTGATTCTGTCGAGCTTGCTTTGTGCCACCAGTGCTGGTCATTCCTTTGAGATAAAGTCAACTTAGAGGGAAAAAAGCCTGGAGCAGAGAGAAGATCAGGACTCTCAGGTTGTGGGAAGACTAGAGTATATGGGGATCCACAGAGTCAAAGGAAGTTTGAGTGAGGAGGGAGACTTGCATGTGGCTGAGCAGAGGTCAGAGCACAGGAGTGAGGAATCAGAACCCTGGCAGTGAAAGCAAGTTGTGACAAAAAAAATAATGAAAGGTGGATGAGAAGTGGGCAAAGTGAGTATAGGGACTGAATAAACAAAGGGATATAGAGCAGTAGCAGAGATAGGTAGGGGAAGAGAAGAGCCTTGGACAGGAAAAGATAGACAAGGATTAGACCTGTGGCAGTCAGAGGAACAATCAGCTCCCAGTAGGTCATCTCCTTCTTTCCTCTTCTCTGTCCCATGACTGTAATGARAACCAAGGTCAATCACAAAAATTCTGCTGTTAAACTGGAGTAGGTTAAGAAATTACTGTTCTGCCTGCACCAACAGCTTGGGTTTTCCCTTGCGTGTGTCACAGTATATCCAATAACCTGCAGCTGGAACTGAAACAAAACCTACCTCTGTGAAAATTAAACTAGGCCAGATTTTTGGTGACATAGATGAGCACATATATATCACCAGCTGTGCAGGGGACACGATCGTTTCTAGCGGTAGGTGAAGCAACAATAACGTTCTGCTGCTCCAGATGCTTTTTCTGAATGATGTTTGGRGCTGTCATCTTCATTCAAAGCCTGGAAAGGAAGGAGAGTGTTTTCAGCTGTAGGGCATATCCCTGTGCTTGGAGTCACACAACTCTGCAGTCAGCATCTGTAAGGGAATGATGCACTGCTACCTTTTGTACCGCTCTGCACAGAGAATGACTGCTGCTGAGCTTTAGAATTTGGTGCAATTGCAATTTTTCATCTATTCCATGTTCCTGCAAAATAAGGGGACATTGGCAAMTGGGAAGAATGTAGGAATGTGTTCATCTGCCTTCTTTTACCAAGCAAGTATGCTCTTATTTGCCTATTAATCGAATAATAGTTGAGTGAAAACAATTGATAATCAGAATAGCAATGAAATTCCTACTTACAGTTAATATTAGGCCTCGTATCACATTGGTCAGTTGTGGTCTTTTAAAGGGTAGTACTGATACTTGGTGCCTGTTCGACCCGACAAATTTTTTCAGCTTTTGAATGAACATTTATTCTTGAATGAACTTTTTGTAATGCATCAACTGTTGCTCTAGCTAGATCTGCAGATAATCAGAGGGCTTTTTCAGGCTTTTTTTATCTAGTCTATCTGCTTACCCTGGGTCTCATCAAAGCCTCCTTTAATCTGTACTTGTTATCATTGTTTCAGTTAAGCTGGATGGTGGATGAATGTAGGATCTGCTGTGAAGTTCCTGTGTGAAAATGCATAATGACAGAGTACAATCATATGAATTAAAGCCTGTCTTGTGCCACCAAATCTCACTTTATCCGATGCATGGGATGGATTTGAGCATCAGAGCTGCTAACAAACAGCTATTGGGGTTTTTTTCTGCCCCGTTGTTGAATGCCTTGTCCCTGCTGTATTGCCTGGGCACTGTTTCAGTCATTCCCTGAAGACAACAGTGCTGTTTTGTGCTTTGAAACAATTTATCTTCAGAAAATTGCAGAAAGTTGATAGGTTGGTGTTATCCTACAGTAACAGGGAGGAAACTGAGGCATGCAAAGAGGAAGGTAGAGTCCCTGCTAATTTTGAGTGCCAGTTTGAGGTACATACATTTAGGCTCTTTTTGGAGCACTCTGATGTACAGAACAAGCAGAGCAGTACTGCACATCARGCTCCTAGTTTTCCAGCTGACTGCTCAGATAATGAGGCTTAGATCCAGTGGGTGATCACCTTTTGAAAGTTAATTTATCCCTGCCTTTTCCGCAGACTTAAACTCCAGCTCTTCAGAGTTGCATTCCTAGCTTCATTGATGGCAGTGTCTGTTCCCTTCCAATCCCAGTCTCATTCACTCAATAGCTCCCAAATTCTAAATGGGGCAGGTCTGATAGAGACAGTAGGCTGGTGCTCTGCAGCCAGGCAGTCCCATCCTTGTGTGAGGCCAYATTCCTGTGAGAGAAAAGGAGTAAATTCTTATATACTAAGAGGTATGTATCTGCAGGACAAGAGTCATTTTAAGCTCTCAAGGCAGACTTATTTTTGGCATTTCCTAATTTTTTCTTACTCTACTGCACAAGCTTGTTTTCAGTGAGGCTTCTTGTCCTTTAATGGACAGACACTTTCACAAAGGTGTTTGCACATCGCTGTTTTCTCTACTTTGACAGGTTTTTGAGTGTTTGTCTTTTAGTTTAATGTTATATTTAAAATTCTTCTTCTGCTGCTTTGTTTTATGCTGTTACCATAATCAAAATAATCTTTTATGTTTGGAGAAATGTTGCAGGACAGATAACAAGACTTTGTTATTGGATGAAAGCCTGTGAAAAGCTCAAAATAAATGGAGCTTGTGTTAACCCCTGAATGGTAGTGATTAATGAGGGGATTAATGGTACAGTGTGCCAGAAATTTCCATTTCTAAGTGCTTTACTTGGAGTTTATATTCCTCTGAAACTGTTTGACTGACCTTGCTGTTCTACAGTATGGTACTATCTGACTCTTAAGAGTTGTTGATATTAGAGACAGGATCCAAAACAGGGCCAGATCCAGCAAGAAACTTAGTGTTGATTGTTTATTGTCTAAGAAATAGGCCTGGGAGGGATAGAGAAGCAATTTTAAAAATGCCTTACTGAGGTAAACATCTCTGTGGTCCAGCACTGGTAGTGATGGTCTTCAGATGAGATATATAACAAATGCCTCTGACTGACTCATGCATCTTGCTGTTCCATTTCTCTTTCAGCAGAACAGAAGGGAGAATGTGATGAAAGTTGTGCTGTTGCAAGTGAGCCCCTAGCTCCAGAGGGGAAAAGCCTAAATAACAGAAACCAAAATAAACATTTTTACCCTTCATTACCCCAGCTACCTTCTGAAGAGGAAGACATAAACAAGCTTGGAAGTCAGATAATTAAACTGACAGTTGCAGAACTGGAAGGGAAAAGAGGAGGCGCTCCTGTGGGGGAGCAGAACATGGGAGTTGGAGCAGAGCTTAATGATTCATCAGAGGCAGAGTTCCCACTTTCCAGCCCTGATCCATCTGACCCCACAGATCCCTCAAACTCTGAGAATGAACGAACAGGTGAAAGTGAGGCCCTGAAAGACAATAACAAAACCTCAGAGAGGGATTGTGAAATTCCAAATGAAACAGGGGATCAAAATAGCAACACCATGGATGCGGTGCATACTGAAGACGCTGGAAGGCATGGAGGGCTCAGTGTTACAACTGCAGACACAAATAACAGCTTTGAGGAGCTCTCTGARTCTGAAAACAAGAAACCATCTGATGCTGCTGAAAACCGTGAATATTTTGATAACAGTTTGGCTTGAGGTATGAAATCCAGGCCCTCGAGCATCTCACTGTAATCCTTTTGCAGTATCTGTGCTRTTGCAGATATAATCAGTGAAAATAGTGTGCTGTAGGGTTGATTATTTTACACTGAACTGTTAATAATTCTTTAAAATAGATGTTTTTCTGTTAGTTCTGGCTGTAGTGTACCAAAACTGTAAATTACCTAAGGGAAAGAATTAGTGATGAGGTTTAGTCATGTTGGGGATTTTTGTAATGATTGGAAGTTTCTACATCGATTGATGTAATTTACATTAGTGTAGTAAAGAGGCCAGTGATAATGCTTTATCTTGTTAGCACTAGGCTCCTGTAACATGTATGGTCCTAGTGCTGGACTGTATTCTAATGGTGAGAAGTRTCTCTGAAGGGTGAAAAATTTGGAGAGAGAAATTGAGAAGCGTCTTAAGGCTGCAAGCTTTTGCATTTTCTTCAGACCGTGCTCTGTTTCTCTTTACATGCATAGTTAAGTACATCCTTAGAATAAGATCACTATTCCCTTACAGGAAGTTTCAGAATACCATTCCTGCATGTATATAGGTCTCTCATTACAAATCTTTGTATTTTTGTATTTTGTCAACTGTACAAAATTTTCCTTTCCTCTCCCAGCTAATCTCATGAAAATGAAGGGAGTTACTTCACCAGATACTGAGAACCCAATTTAATGAAGCTCTGAAGGAAACATCGTCAGAGAAGCCAGAAGTCTTACTGTGAGAAACAGCGATGCTGTTCCAAAGCAAGGAAAACAGCAAGAGGAGAACGGGTCATGCCCTGTCTACCTACATGGCTCTGTCRGTTTCTGAAATTGCATTCCTCTTTTTACAGGAGCTGGAACGGCCCTTGGGCTTAGTTAATGGGTGGCAGATTTCAGCCTACTCCATCTGTGCTCTCCTTCTRAAGGAATTTTGTGTCCTTTTTATTTTGTTATTTGGAATTAAGGATAACTCTTCCTTTCCTCCTTATTTCACCAGTCTGTGGTATGATAAAAGGATTATTTGCATTGCTGCTATTTTCTTAAACTTCTTCTCTTGAAGAGGTTTAGTCATAGAAAAACATTCCTATAATAACTGGGGGAAAAGGGAGCTGCTGTGTCATTCCCKAGCTCAGTCCTGATGCTGGAGCTGTGCCACTCTGCTTCGAGGAAGGCAGCAACGAGGGAATACTTAACACTGAAGTTAGCAGCTGTTGGAGAAGGGGAGGCAGGTCTTTCCTCTCCTGTTTGTAGCATAAGGAATACTTTCTGCAGCTGTGGGGCTTCTATGGGCCAGCAGCCATCAAGGCAATTTTTTCTGCTGGCTTGGGACCTAATTGTCTGTAAATGTTCATTTCTCACTCCTAGAACTTGAAACCAATCAGAGAGAATTAAAGCAAATTTAATAAAATACTACTAATAAAAAGGAAAATCCCTCCCAGATTGAGTACTTCTTTGACAAATAACTGCCASCTGCAAGTTTTTACAGCCCACTTGTCAGCTACTGAATAAAGAGAGTTTATATTAGCAGTACTGACAACTCTTCTGTATGTATAAGATGAGYTAGCAGGTGCTGCCATAATCAAGGTGTCAGAGTCCATGAATGGTTTRTATTCAGCAGAAGAAAGGCTGTATGTAAATTATTATGTATAAATATAAGGAGTGATAGTCAGAAGGTGAAAAATGTGGCTTGTCTCTGTTCTCATGTGTTTTCCCTAGCAGGTGCATTTGTGTAGCCCTTTCAGTGTCTGTCTGCAGGATATAAAGCCATACTTACAGGGCTCCTCAAATATGTTTACTCTGTKTTTAAGGGTAATTGGACATTGCAGCATTCCATTGATGTTAAGCAGCAGTCCTTAGGAACAAAAGTTATATAAATATTTAAGTGTATWAGGGAAAGGACGCAGTAAAAAAAAAATGTTGTCCTGATCACCATTAAAATTCCTCATTACCTGAAAAAAAACAAAACAAAACAAGAGTTTAAGTGTATGAAAGACTGTTTAGCTGTTCCCAGTAATTGTAACTGACTACATTATTGACTCATTTTTGTGACAGTCAGAAGAGAAATTGCTGTAGAAACTAAAATCTCCAGGAGAACGTGAGGATTTTTTCCTCTAAAGCCTGAATATCACATGAAGTAGCATTTTATTTCAGATGTATTTTTTCTATCTTTCCCAGGCTGATCCTGCACAGAGCTAAATATCAGTGCAGTCAGAATGAGGCAAGCAAATACAAAGGTCARGATTTCCTGTGGCTGAGAAATGCTGAGGGTCTTTTATTATTTCCCTGTCCTGTGTCTTTCCTGACATAGAAATGTTCAAATGAGCATTTTGCTCACGGTCCCTTAACARCCAGTTAATGCTATTAGGTAATGAAAGCTTGGTGTAAGGTTGGAGCAGTGCTGGATCAACAGCTTTTTAGTGCCTCATTTGCTGATTCTTTTCAGTATGTCTTTTCTATGAGAGCATACTGATGTTCTACACAACAATTAGGGCATCTTGGTAATTGTCCTCACACCATTTTCCCCCTTAGATTCCATTTTTAAATCCTAGCAATCAGTAAAGTCCAGTAAGATACATAGTTCTCTGAAAACCTCATTTTCAGTGTGATGCCACTGCTGCAATACTGCCCCTWTACTTCCTGCTCTAGCAAATGTGTATTCTAGCTACATTTTTAGCCTTCTCCCAGGAATACAAGACTTCAAAGCAAGGAGACTTGTAAAAGTAAGACATTGTTGCTGCACTAGGTGATAATTAAATATTCTTGTCAGTATCTTCCTCAGATGCTGCTTTAATTGTTGTGCTATCTTAACAATTATTTTTTCCCCCCAGTAAATTTACCTGGGTTTTTTGTGCTTTTTTTTTGTGCACTCAACACTACCTTAGATTTGGGGGTAGTGGTTGTGTTTTGTTTTTTAAGACCTGTGTTCCCTTTTTTTTCCTACTTTAGAAGTGCAGAGATGACAACCAGATATATAAGCCTTTTTGGTATTGGGCTTTGGAGAAGCAAACTGGGAAGGGAATTTTGTGGCAGGGGTATGGAGAAGCTGCATCTCACAAACTGATTTTAAGGAGGTTGTCTTACCTAAAAGTGAAATCATGCATTATCTGTGAGAAGGATTTCATTTGGAAGTATGATGTTGTGCTTATTGGAAAAACGATGTTCACTGAATTTGTAAAATAAGTGTGTGAAAATGAGAGATTAAGAAGTATCTTTTAGAATGCTGCTTCTTTTCTAAGTGAGACTATTTTTACGCATATGGGAATTTGTATAATAAAGGCAGTGGAATTTCTTTAATCCCTATGAGCTCAGGAATGTATTTCAAAATCTTAACTGAGATTAAGTTGAAAATCAGCTACATTTCTAAAAGATAGCATTTTGTTTACCAGCTTCTGTTTTGTAGTTTGCTTTCTAAATTATGCAGTTTAATTTATTTGCAAACCACTCTTTTGTTGCTGCCTGGATTAACAGCACAACATGGTTAAACTATATTAATTAACTTTGTCTTCTTTAATAAAAGCATTTCCTGATATACTTGTTCTACCTGCTTGTTTCCTTTTCTCTTCTCAGTATCAGATGAGTGATAGCCATGGGGTGATGTTTTAATATTCTCACTGTGCTGTGTTAAATTTAAAAAGTAAAGCCTTWCTGAGAGTTTTAAGTCTGAAAATTATCTTACTTAAATCTTTTCACTGTCGTTTCTCCTAGCCTAAACYGATTTACTTCCTACAGTTTTGTATGAAGTAACACAGTATTTTTTGCTGTGTATAAAAATAGCATTTCTCTCTGATCTGCTAAAGTTATCATCATTGTCTAAGCAGCATTATAACTTTTGTATACAACTTTGCTACTAACAGGCACAAACTTAGAGACAAGTAGAGTAATGTTATGGATCTGAAGTTCAACACAAATTTCTGTACTTTCCCATATTTCTAGGGGAAGTGCATTACCAAGGTCTTGCAACACATCACCCAACACTGTTAACAACATCGAGACCTTTCTGCTTTTCAAGTTTGCACCTAACTACAGAATGGTGTCCAAAGAGAGACTAATTCTTACCTTTTTCCTTTAGTAGCTAACAATCCCTTAACAGACCCTTAGAGTGCACTGATTCTTTAGCCCATGCACCCTAYCCATCTCTGCTCTTACTTACACTCATTCAACTCCCAAACCACATAAAAGGATATCTTTTTCTTCAAGAAAACACTCATGGTTGAGTTGATGCTAGGTTTATTGTTGGGCATACAGAAAGGAAGCTCTATACAAGTGATATGCATTTCACAGAGGAGCAAGCAAATGGAAATGGGAATCCTTTAGCCATACATCTTAGTGGCYAACGGCACAGCCTGAGTTACTTTGTGCTGCCCAGGCTGTAGCTGGCGTTTTGGATTTCACCTAGGCCTGGTTGTACATTCTTCTGTAAAGCCCTCTCTTCTTCTTGTCCACAACCTCAGGCAGTTTCTCTTCCCACAAGTTCTTGTTGCTTATCCCAATCACACAGCAAGCCAGACGTTTCCCAGCATTTCCATTTTCCAAACTGGCCTTATTATTGCCCTTGCCCATGTCATCTTCCTGCTCGTGGATCACAACAGATCTGCCCATGATGGAATATGGACCGAAGATTGTGGCAAAGAGATTTGTTTTGTATTTTCTGATTTTGCCTTCTTTAGGAAGAAAGTTGCCAAAATCTCCAGGGTGACGGGGATGATTCACTCTGAAAGGGTTATAGTGTCCCCCTGTAGAATCACAGCCATTGCTGAGATCTCCAAGCTCGTGGATGTGGATAGCTCTACTAGACTGATTGTTATCCAGTGGAAACCCATCCAAGTAAAAAATGGCTTCCAGTCTCCCATATGAGTAACACTGCCTGAATAAGATTTGTCCGGTCACTTGTGGCTTGTCAGCATCTATTTTGGAGCTGGGCTTCATTTCACAAGTGGCATAAATCATCCCATCAGTCTCGTTACCGCGTGTTACTGGGTACAGCAAGTTCTGCCAGAGGTCGTTCACTTGTTTCTGTATTTCATGCAATGACTCTTGGTGTGGATCAGTTTCCTTGTCTGTCATGACATCAGAGGCAAACAGGGCGAGCCCAGTGACCAGAGAAAGAATCAGAAGCATCTTGGCAATTCAGAGCCTGCAAAAGGTACAGGAAGGTACAAAGAATTCAGGACATTTTGCAGCAGTATGGCTGAGAGGAAGACACACAGCCGGTGGGGAGCTGAGTGAAACAGCTGGAACATGGTCCCGGTGGACTGCTGCTTGCTAAATCTGTCAAATGTGATGAACTGAAACTAAATCAGAATGCATCTGCGTGTTTAAACACATASAACTGGCACCCATAACTACAAGAAATTCTAGTGATTTTATATTTATWCATTTGRTCTTGCTCTTAAAAAGTACTTCTAKKTCCCTGCAGGAAGCAAGCATGCCAAAATGTTTTWAAATCTATTTCTGAGTTTGTATTGAGGCTTTTCTACTTCAACAAATTCCAGCCAGACAGTCTGCCAGGACATTTTTCTTGGTCCAGCTACTTAACCACTAGTTACGCATTACAAGGAAAAAGTAAAAATCCAACAAGTCGATTACCTTGCAGAACCCCTCAGTAGTAGCTCTTCGCCTCTGCTCCCCTAAACCAAGATGTGACCGGACAGAAAGGCAGAGCTGCTCGAAGGTGATGCTTATAGGAACTGCGTGTTTGTGTWGAAATTAGGTAACACTGGCTCAGGGGAGGCGGGAGAACTGTGGGAGGGGAGGGAGGCGGGGACGGAGGGGAGAAGGAAGGGAGGGGAGAAAATTCGAGGCATTTTTGTTCTGGGCAGGGTSAGGACTTTGAGCTTTCCTGGTGAGTTTGTTAGTCTGTCTCTTGGTCCTCACCCGCACTCCCCTCCCACCCGAAAAAGGAAAAAGGCCATGAAGCTTTGAAATTAATCTGCCTTTTGGCGACTTCATGCTCTCATCGAGTGAACTTCAGCAGGCAGGGAGGGGAGAGGAAGGAGCGTTTTAAGGCACAGCTGGGCAGTTTGTTCACTTGTGTGCTGGTTGTCTGGAGCTGGTTTGCATTTTTATTTCTTCATTAATCAAAATGGAAACTGGTGCTTGAGCAACATAACATGTTCTACACGAATGTATACAGAASTTTTTGTGTATTTAGAAACTGAGCTTTAATTGTAGATGTTCAGGTGCATGTCAGTGATGCCTCTCTGAAGTTTTAGGGTAAGTTAGCATCTGCTGCTTTACTCAGCAAGACACCTGCTCCATTACAGCCCCTCTGCTTTTTTTTTTTTTTTTTTGAAACTAGCAGTGATTTCTTTCCTAAAAGGGAAGTGAGCAGTACTGAGGCAGTGCAACATCAGACTGAGGTGCAGAGAAATTGCTCAGAAGGTGGCTGGAGCGCAGAGAGTTCGCATGTRTTTCATCATCCCGTGAACTAAGAAATGCTCTCCTCTCAGGGGCATTGCCCTGCCTACAGCACTTCCCACTGTTGTAGCTGAAATGTGGATTTGTCTGTCACAAGATCAATTTAACAGGGTGAGATTTCTGTAGAGAGAAAAAGGTAGCTCTTACTACTCTGGAACAATTCTCAACACAAGAAAATTGCAAAGAAAATCCTTTTCCCCAGTTTATGTCTTCGGCCAGCTGGGTAAGGAATGGGACTGTCAGTTTCTGCAATGGTAAAATTGTGTGTGTTAATCTTACCAGTATCATACACTACATCACATCCAAGATACTCAGTTATCTGAGAGAGACAATTTTTTTTTCTTTATGTATGAGGGAGAGTAGAGCTAAAGGAATGTCAACTACTTGGATCATTAGCCAGGGACAAGAAGTACAGAGTTAACTAACTTCGTTTTTGAATATTGGGGTATTGAATGTGTTGCTTTAGCTCTGGGCTTCAGTTCCTAATCTATGAAACTGGTATTTCTCCGGGGTATTTACAAGTTTTTCAGATCGCTGTGCTCATGGGCATTGTGCAGTGTTCAGTGGGAGCTGAACTCTCAGAGAGGCGGAGCACAAGGATTGCCCATCACCCCAGGCCTAATGCTGCCTCCTTTGCAGCTCTTCCCAAGTTCATTCACTATCAGTCTCTGGGCTGGGAAAATCCATACTTACCTTGTGGTAATATTTAGAAATTGCTTCAGTTTAAAGTATTTGGAAGTTTTATAATTAAGTTTTCTAAATAGACACAAAAAATGTTCAGCTAAGGCTAGCCAAGTGCAAAGCAGACTAGTTTGTAAAATACAGGAAGCAAACACCCAGTCCAGGTACTATTAGAAAAATCATTTCTTAGCAACACGAACCATTTTTAAGAGGTCATGACAAATGGAAGAAAGGAGCATCATTGTTTACTTTTGAGTCACAAAGCAGTGAACTGCAAATGATTTTAACACTTTTACAAGGAAGTTTCTGAGCCAGCAGTCAGTACTCCAAGAAGAGAATTGTAGAGCTTTAAGTGAATTATAAGGCATTTTGAAATAAGAACTAAGGGCAAAATTTTAGCTGGCTTAAATACAGCAATGTTTCTGACTTCAGTGGCATTTGTGCTGTCTATACCAGCTGGGATTCTATCCCTGGAAAAACCTACTTGCTGCTCTTTTTTGATGTACTGCACATGAGGGACTGAAGCAGAAATGCAGAAGGTGTAAAGGAGATGATCAAAGGGACAGAAAGGACTGCAGCAAAGTGAAATGATGTATTTGTAGTGCTCTGCACTTCAGAGAATGAAAAGGAAATAGTAGCTGTGAGCCGCTGTCAGAAAGGTGTATTTTARAAAGGAAAAGGACTGATAACTACAAGGAATGCAATTGCCAGGGTGATTTGGCATTTATTTTGAGTCTGAAAGATGGTCACTTAGTACTAATCAGGTGTATCATTAAAGTCTGTTGTTACCCACTGGCTGTGTTTTAATTTTCTGGTTACAAAGAGGTGTGAATAATGRGCTTAACAGCCTTTAAAGCAGACTGCAGTTACTGGGAAGAAAGCCCACAGTGACCTGACCATGCACTTGTGYTACAATCACTGCTCTAAAAAACAGACCTCTGCTTTTGTTCCAGCTCTTGCAAGACCTTTTATATCCTGAGTTTCAGGCAATATCCTAAAGYTTCCTGGACTATACAAGACAGACTAGTTAAAACAAGTTCTCAAAGGCTCTCTAGACCACATAGGAAAAAGTCTCATTTTATGGTGAACTTCATACCAGGCTCTGCTCACAAGCTCCCAGTCCATGCTGTGACTTTCAGAGTTGGTTGGTTAGTGGGTTTGTTTCGACATCATCCTGTTGCATTACCCCAGTGTTTAACTTAATGCTGTTTGATTTGTCCAGTTAAACATGATGAGGAAAACTCTGTGTAGGAGGGCGTCCTTTTATAGCCAAGCTGCACCCTTCTTCATGTCTCCAGCACTTGGATCTGCTCTCAGAGTTTTTGTGATAGAATGATTCTCCACAAAAACGACACCCAGAGAAGAAAGCTTTTATGTCCTTGGGAGTGAGTGATGGAGCYGAATGCTTTTCTCCACATATGGTGGAAGCTGGAGCAGCTGAATGAAAGGGGACTTGTGTTGTCTGAGGGAAACAGAGTCAAGGTCCTTGAGCACCTGATCTGCTCCTTCTGTTTTGGGCTGGCCCTGGGCTGTGGGCAGCACTACATCCTGCAGGAATCATCAGGGAGCAACTGGTTTGCAATTCCTATGTGGAGAAAAAAAGAAAATAAAATGAAGCATTTTGCTGTAGGAAATGGAAAATCTGTTGTCGGTCATGACTTATTCTTCCTGTTTAATCCTRTTCCTTGACTTGGTGTTTCTATTTAAAGAAATAAAAATATTTACTGCCTGAGATAAGCATCCATTTATTATATTCTTGCAAAAGAGCTATAAGCATTTCCAACTTTTCAGGGCATTACCCATAACGAAAATCAAGTTAAAATAATAAACAAAAGTGAAACAGCGCTGTTCTCTCTGGGGAATAATTTCTCTTGAAAATAGAAGCTCTTGCAACTGTCAAACTGCTCTGCGYCAGCCAATTTGAAAAATTCTTGAAATTCTTCCTCTTTAATAGCTTGTGAAGAAATCATTTTATGAGAGTGAGGGAGAGATGATCTGTAAGTAAGCTTTTAGAAAAAGCTGCATTCAGAAACTCATTCAGAGTCTGTCAGCCTAATTTAACAGAATTTCATCTTCACATGTGAATATGAAATATAAATATGTAATGCAAAAAGTTGGGATGGAGCCCAGCTATTAGATAATTTAGGTTATTATTTGTGTTTGCATTTATTCCCGGATCTTTTATAAAACTTTTATCCCTTCCTCTGTGTTGCATTAATAGAATGAGGGGTTTGCTGTTTGAGAGGAGTCAAGAAATAAACACAAGACTTTTTTCAAGCTCAGAGCCCAATGGTCATAAATGGAAATACTTTTTTAAAAAAAATTCAAAGTGCGTATTGCACACATGGTGCCAATTTGCTGAATTTCAGCTCTGTGCTTCAAGTTGCCTCGGGAAGGCTGGACCATTAGGTCAGATGTATGAGCAGTGGTTACCTACAAATAACTCAATACAAATGGATTTCTCTTTTTATGACATTTAACAGCAGCTGTCTAATGACCATAACAGATGAACTGAGCATGATTTTCAGGTATTTCTCTCCTTAGTGTACTGAAAAGGCACCACCATTGTTAACAGGGCACACCCTGCTTCATCACCCCTTGTTTTTTATCTGTGCTGTRCTCTGAAAGGGGTTTAGAGACATCATACCAAACCTTACCCATGGAMATCAAAAGTTAGGCTTATCTATCCTGTTTTTAAAACTCTTGGCTGCTGTAGAATCTGTGCCATGGTTGCCATCACCCGTGGTGTGASAGTCCTTTCTCTTGCAGGGTCTGCAGCTCTGTGGCCTCGTTCACTCTGCAGACCGGAGCCACTGTTTTGACTGTGCCCACTGCAGACATGGGACACAGATTATTCCCTTCTTTGCATCAGCCTCCTTCAGACATGAGAATTAACTGATTGCTCTTCCATCTTTCAGCTAAACATTTCTTTTAAGCTTTCCTCCTCAATTTTGTAGACTCCTGTGTTGAGTAGACCACCTTTTCCTACGGATTGTGTAGCTTTTCCTGGAAGGGAAGTCACAAACACCCTCGTGTGCCAGACAAACAGCAAGAACTGCCACCATGCTTGTCATGCAGACTGTATTATTCGCTACATCATAATGTGGTCTTTGCCTGATCCTTTCCTGTAGAACTGCTGCCTATGCAATTATTTGCATTTAATATTTCAGTAGTTGCTATTTGTGCCACGGAAGGGATTTTACCATTGTCTTAATAGAGTTATTTCCTTTTTTTTTTTTGTTTCCCCCACCCCTTATTGTTTCTCCAGCTTATCATAAACATTTTGAGTTCTAATCCTTCCCCTTCCAGACTGGTGTCAGCTGTGAATTTAATCAGTTTRCTTTTTGTTCTGTCATTCACATCGTTCACAGGACGGCTGGCTAAAGCTGAAAAGACAAACTTCTGCTCTCGAGGCAGGCTGCTCTCCCCACTGGGAATGGACTGGTTTCCAAACTGAGTACAGATTTCCTGCCATCCCCATACCTGCCTTATAAGAGTGTGATGAAGACTTATTGTTTCCTTTGGTTTGTGTGTAAGAATGTCACATGAGACAGTAATTAAGATATTTAGCAAAGTTTGTTCAGATAATCACCTACTTCTTTTCTATATGCATGAGGATTCTCCTGYAGAAAGGAAATAAAAACTTCCTGATGTCTTTTATCCATTTCCCTTTCTGGCATTCGAGTGAATGCAGGAAGTTTGCCTCTTTTTTTGTGGTTTTTCTGTGTCTGTGACTCCTGGATTAAGCCACACCTGCCATTATAGAATTTTCAGGAACCAAAGATCACCTACTGGCCTCAAAGTATCTGCATTACCATAATTCYCCTGGGAGAAGCAGTGTCTTGGAAGACTTGTCTGGCACTAAATGATGTCTGAAACCTTAAGCAACAAAAACTAAAGGAAAGTCACCATTTAAGTGCACATCCTCACATTGCACATCCTCACAATCCTTCTGCCAAAAGAGCCAATGGAACCCATTGGATTTTCATACCACATCAGCTGTGGAAGCAAGGATGATGTTAATTCATGCTAACTAAACCAAATAAATTTCCAGAGGTCCCCATTTATGACCTTCTTATTTCTTGCAAGCAGCACCTATTTTTCAAAGTCTCCCAGTTTGTCCATGCTCCCCACCACTTCATTACAATAGCCAATACTGAAGGCACACCTTGCCAAAACCAGAAAAATTTTGTCAAAACCAGGAAGGTTAAACCCATTCCTAAATTTGCATTTTAATGTAGAATCAKAGGTGCTTGTCAAGTCACTAACTAAGGCAAAAAATCTCGATGCTTTATTCACAAATTAAGGAAGATCTTGGTGCTCCCATGCCACAAATCAGGAGTTCTGTTGGTTCTTAAATGCTTGGTGGGTCTGCGGGCACTGAGGGCTGTGTAGMAGAGCTCAGCAGAAGCTGAGGGCAATCACATTCCAGGAGGACAAAATCCCRCCTGGAATTAACACCAGGAGCAGCTCCTGCTGTGGGGAGAGCCCAGCTCAGGGTGTTTGGTTGGCAGCTCTGGATGGAGACAGCCCTGGGCTCCTGCTGGAGTCAACACTCAGCAGCATCTGGGAGGATCCTTGAACACTGCAAGCTGCAGAAGAGCCCTTGAACTCCTGGAGGCTCTCTCAGAGCAGGTATTTCACCTCAGATGATGTGCTTTGCTACTTAGAATGAAATAATTTTGAAAAGATATGGCTTATCTGTGTTGGATACCCACCTCCTTTGAAAATCGCATGGAGTAGTTCAGGAGCCTCTGAGTACTTTTCAAAGCAGTTTGTTGYAAAACCTTTGAATTTGTATCTTTCAACAGCAGAAATAATGAAATTTTTTAAATGCAACATTTTACAGAGTAAAAATAGGTTTATGGTAAARTGGCTCCCCACCTTTTTAGCCATATTTATCCCAGTGGTAGACTTTTGTAAGAATAACTGAAACCCTGAGAGGCTGATGAAGTTTACCAATGTGTGTTCATTTTGTATCCAATTTTGTTGTCTCAGTGAAAACACAGATTCCTAAACCCTATTTACACTCTGAAATTTCAGAGGTTCCAGCCCTCATCTGACCTTAACACCTCTTAGTTTTGTGCAGCTTTTGTAAGCCTGTGCACATGTTTAAATTCTCACATGGCGAATGGTTTTGGAGATCAGATGTTCAGGATTAAGAGCACAACCAGCTTTTACCTTCTTAAAATCATTTTGACGTTTTAGTGGAAGTCATTAAGATTGTTTGCTTGTACTTTCAAATGGGCCACAGTATGAGTGAGCCATTTTTAGGAAAATTACATAAAAAGATTTAAATTGCTAAATTACTGATCTTGAGAATGCTAACATAAATATTTTGAAAACTCTGAAGTTTCTGTCTGAGATAAATATTTTCACCTGAATTTCTCCCCYGGGAAGATTAATTCCCAAATAAATAAATATGTAAAGTCAGGGGCCATTCAAAGTGAAACCAAGTAGGAATAGCCACTTCTAGCTGAAGATGCTTCTATTTACATTCYTTTTTTTTCTTTCTTTCTTTTCTTTACCTATGCAGTGGAACAAAAACCTCCCCCAAATGGTGCCAGGTTTAAGGATCTCCACAGAGGTGCAGCATGCTTCTGTGGGTTCTGATTTCCAGTCAGGTGAATCTCACCAGTTCCAGCCCAGCAGCACAAAGGATTYGAGCATCTCTGACACTGGATGTTTGGCTCTAGAAAAACAGAGGATAGATAGGAGGCAAACACAGGAAGGCATTGTGTTTTTATCAGCTCCAAAGTCTGCATTAACAGGCAAGACTGAGAATGCCACCTGCTTACAGAAAGCCTTTCAACTCATAGGGCATGGAGTTCTTAATAGTATTCCATTAGATATAATGAGGTACACTGGTGCAGATTTCCCCCCTGAAGTTTGCATGCATTTGTACAAAATAAGGCTCCTGCTGGGGTGTTTTATGAATGTGGAGTCTTTCAGTTCCAGTTAAATAGGATAACCAGCTGTTTTCCAGGGCACATGAAGAAATCCTGGGATTGGTTGTTGTTCCTACTCTCAGCATTAGCATGCCTGCAAAAAAAGAATGAAAACAGAAATATTTTATTGTAACCTTCTCGAAGGAAAGGCAATCCTTTGAATGCATCAGAAATTGTTCTCATAGATGCTTGGTGGGGGGGGAGGGAAGAGAAAAAGCCATTTTCTTTGTTCCTTGATTTTATTACAAAACTTCTTTCCATCTTCAGCCTCCAGGTCTCCCTCCCATGAGTTGTCATCTGTGTTCTCACTTGCAAGACCTTATTCCCAAAACCTGCAGATGTTATTAAATTKGAGGATTATAAGGTTATGTAGGACCAATCCAAGTATTGGATGTTTTTATTAGAGGATTACCAAATTTTGTTAACAGGAGTGTGCCTGAGTAATTTTTCTGGAAGCTCTGCTGTGCTTGTTATGAAACATCTGATCCTGAAGCAGATACAGAGCTGCACCTCAGCAAGGGCCAGGTCTCTTATCACAGCAAGGACAGGAAGCATTCCTGATGTGTAAAGCTGGATCATTGCAAATGATGTATTGTGCTTTCACTGGGAAAGGTGTCATGGTCCTGGCAGAGGTRTCTCACCACAAAATGCCAAATATCCCTGTGACTTGTTCACTTCAGAACCTTTTTCCAGTGCTGGTACATGTTATAGGTGACAAAATAATAGCAGCATGCAAGGTGTGTACTTCAATGTAAGTTTCAAATACAGTGAAAAAATCTAATTTTTTTGTAGTTTTTTATAACTTGCATACTGCTGGTATATTTCACCAGGACCTTAAGCAAACTTTTTGCTCCTAAGGCATGAGATTATGATGGCATGTAACTAACTCYGTAAATGTCAATATACYKGTGTGCTTGTGAGGGGCTAACTCARACTGGTGAGCTTAAAATAAGAAATCAGAGGAGAACGTTGACAAAGAATAAATAAATAATCTGACCCTGGAGACAACATTTTTTCACAGTGATGAACTTGCTTAACTACTGAGGGGGTAACTTCTACTCTTCTTTGGAGAGGAGGGTGAGTGAGGAAATTTTCAGAAGCCATGAACAGTTTGCATAACAACTTGTACCCTGCTGTGGTGTGTTTACCCTGGTGGGAAGTTCACACCCACACAGCCATTTGCTCCCCCTCCAACAGGAGGGCAGAGATAATTGGAAGAGCAAAAGCGAGAAAACCCATGGGATGAGATACAGACAATTTAAGGAGAGGTGGGAAATAGGGGCAAAGACAACCTGCAATGAAAAAGCAGTCACTGCTCACCAGCAGACCATTGCCCAGCACTGCAACAGCATCTCTGGAAAAGCTTTGGTCCCTCTGTTTATTGCTGAGCACGATGCCACAGGGTATGGAATATCCTTGGGTCAGTTGGGGTCRGCTGTCCCATCTGTTCCCCYCYCAGCTCCTTGTGCACCTCCAGCCTCCTTTTGCTGGTGCAGTGGGGTGAGGCAGAARAGGTCTCAACTCTGTATAAGCCCTGCTGAGCAGTGGCTAAAACATCACTGTGCTATTAACAGTGTTTTGGCMATAAATCCAAACAAAAGCACCGTACAAGCTGCTCTGAGGAAAATCAGCTCCATCCCAGGCAGACCCAATCCACCTGCTGGATGCTGGCATAACCCTGTACAGGCAGGGAAAAGGGAAAACAGGGCTTTGAGTCACAGCTAATGTGGTTTAAAATTCCAAGAAAAAGTGAAGAGTATTGAATAAGGAATTTGTGTTGGACTTCCAGGTGCGCYTTTCCTTCTGCTACAGGGCTGAATTATTGCTGGCATAATAAAGTCCACTTGATTYATATGAGCAGACTCCTAATCACTTAATAAACCACTCGAAAAGTTATTTGGTAGAGTGGCAAATTATTAACTGGCTGAAGATCCAGCAAGCGGCAGCTGTTTCATAGTAGAAACTTGACTGGGAGAACTGGCCCAAGAATGCCCATGTTCAGTGCCAAAAAAATTATCTTCTCTAGTTTTAATGTTATTCCCTACTTGGATCTACAAGGAAAGGGAAAATTCAGGTCCATGTATATAATTTGAAATTGTATTTAGTGGCATAAGTGAAYGTTTGCTGTCTATACTATATTAATGTATTACCTATCTGTGAGTTAGTCACACAGATCCTGTTCCACTCTAAATCCCATCAACAGTTTGAGCTTTTCATGGAATCATTGAAAATCCTGTGTTGGAAGGGAMCCACAAAGATCATTGTCTTGTGGTGATGTTATGATGATACTCCATTTCTGATCCCTTGCTTTATGTCCAAAATGGGTCCTGTAGCTTTGRGGTGAGTCTGGGGGAGCAGCAGGAGCTGTGGGAGGTCGGGGTGGGCTTTTTTGAGCTCTCACTCTTAATGTGCTCTACTTCGTGTGCAGAATGGAGGCTACATTGGCGCTTTTAGCTAGCTTGGATTTTGTTAGCTTAAGCAAGAAGTTTTTCCCTGGAATGTAGGAGCAATTCTTCAGCAGCTTCTGTTGTTTCCTCTTGGACTGTTCAGCTTGCCTTTTGGTCCCAATCAGACCATCGATGGGTGCCAGTTTGAGTGGAATGATGGGGGAGCCACGGGSACACCCCATCCYGGCCCAGACCTGGGGAGAAGCTGARCCAACRAAAGAAAGAACTCTAAATCCACCAGCTTTGTCTGCAGCAAGGTGGAGAGAGACCAATATCAGAGGTTCCCAGGTTCCCATCTGTTTTTTTTTCTCCACCAAGCTACCACTTGGACTCTTTCKTTTCTCCCCGAGACAAACTCATCCACCATTTTGTTCTTTCTGGCAATTTTTTTCCTTCCCCTGGCATTTTGGGTTCATTTGCTGTGCTGTGGGTGGGTGTTGGGGGGTGGGAGGGTAAGGTTCTGAAGGTTCAATATCTAACAGCTACTCAGTTTCTCCCATGCCCTGTGGGCACCTTGTTTGTCAAATAAATAGGTTGTTTTGTTTTTTCACTTTCATCCAGACAATTCATTTCATATCAGCAGGAAAGGATTGCTGAATCCTTCTTTAGAGGAAACATTCATTTCAGAGYGTTTTCTCCCACACTTGTCTCTAAACCAAGGCAATCATTGAGTCCAACTCTTGGTCCTGCAGTGGACACTCCAAGAATCACATCATGTGCCTGAGAGCATTGTCCAAATGTTTATAGAGCTCTGTCAGTCATGGCACTGTGACCACTGCCCTGGGGAGCCTGTTCCAGCAACCCACCACCCTCTGGGTGAAGAGCCTTTTCCTAATACATGACCTAAACCTCATGTGAGATGGCTATGAGGCCTCCCCTGAGAGTGGTTATTCAGTTTATTAAAATCCAGTTTTCTGTTTCTGCAGGAAGGATGAGTATCTTTTGCCTGTCTACGGATATTTACTCATGTGCTTGACTTTATCTAAGATGACACAGTACGATTTTTAGTTTTCCTTTTGATTTAATGGGTAATTTTTAACTTCAAGGTTGCTCTCACAGTATCCAGCTGGGTGAGAATTTTAAAATCAGCTTTGGGAGAGTTCAGCTAGAATTCCACCATGAAATTTAGTTTTTAAGAAACTCCACATTAGAAGATAAATTTCTCTACATGGCAGAGTAGAGCATGCACGCCGTATGCAATCACATAGTACCTCATTATAGCCCTGTGGTCTTATTTTTCAGACAGTAGAAGAGAATCTCTGAGTTCTGAACACTTCTGGCRTGGTGTGACTACATAGTTTGATAATTGCTGTATGAAGCTTCATAGAGAATATTGTCACATCACAAAAGGATATATGGTCCTAAGACTAAAAAACAGATTTGGATTCTGGGAGCATTTTAGACAGTCTCTTTCTCTTGACGTGGAGTAAGGAGTCTGCCTCCTCTTACCTCCAATTTGCCCTTCTTCAAAATGTTGATAGTGATGACTCACTTCCTCATGGGGGTACTTTGAAGCTTAGATGAAGTCTGAGTTGTTTCTGACACTGAGAAAATTGATGTCAGAAACTGCAATATTGGAATACTAATCTTTCAAGGCTAAGATAAATAATTGTCCCCAAATGAAAAGYTATTTTCTCTGCACATATTTGGCCATCTCTATAATACTCTTTGAATTAGTGGAGTCCAAACTTAATACAGACAACAGAGGAGACAGTGGACACTGTTTGCTTAAGTCAACAGCAGCCAGAGCCCAAATTATTAGTAAATACCAAGGCTTCATTTAGGTTGAATAACGCTGCAATCCAGCAAATAAATGAGCCATCAACTTTGAATTTATGTAGCATACGAAACACATTAAAGCCATCTGACCATGACAAAGGCCTTTTCTGCTGTGAATAATGAGGCCAACACATTAGAATATCCTTTAGATGAGACATTAAACCCAAGGTCCTTTCTGTTTGTCTCTGGTGGCTCTTCAGGTGGAAGTTAAAGACTACATGGCATTTCACTAAAAGCRTAGAAAATCTCTGGCCACCAGTGGTATTACTTTCCTTGTTAAAAAAAATTAAATTTAAAAATTAGAATAKTCAAGGCTGTGTATGAGTTGAATATCATCAAGGAAAATGCCTAGAAAGTTTTCCTATCCATGATGGCAATGAGGAAAGTTCTCRTTTCACTGAGAGGAAGGTCAGTGTGCCTGGTATAAGACCTAGAAGTCCTTTGGCAGTGTAAAGCACAGAAAAATTGTTTTACTCATCATGAAGAAAAACTGTGGTAAAGGAGAACAAATCCAGGTCATAGATAAGATAAYTGAATGTGTCTATGCTAACATAACTAGACATGCAATTTGACATTTGTTATTTCCAAGAAGTGACTTGGAGACAAACAGAAAATATGCCAGGAAAAATTCTTTACTTGAGCCTGTACATGAGTTAYTCACTTTAGGAAGTCCCTCTCGATTTTCAGCTTCTTTTGTAAAATACCAGTGATTTTGTATCACTTGAGATACTTCAGTTATTCACTAAGTCTCAGTGAATGTTTATCTACTGAGTGAAAACCAGGCTGTTGCTCCCTGGGCCTGAATCTTAGTTGTGTGTATTTTCACAGCAGAGTTTCTTAGCTTTAGACACTGATAAGTAAGAGGCACAAGAGGTCATGTGAAATGTAAATTTCAGACTCCTCTCACAGATGTAGATGTACTATTTTATTGTTATCAAGCTGGCTGGACTCACCCATCTGAATTGAAAGGAATTATAGAGAGAACAACCCTCTTGAAAGAAACAGAAGAATCAGGTTAAAGCTGAACCCCCTTAGCAGCAGAGATAATAAAGCCTTTCATGAAGAACTGACTGATGAATCTGGGCATCATTCAATATTCTGAATAATGAGCCAGCTCTTCCATCTTGCTGAGAAACATATGGGATGTGAGGAAACCAGCTATAAACCCAGCCGTGTCTGTCTCATCAGCATCCTCTCTGCTGGAGGCAGGGAAGTGYTGCCTTATGAGGAAAGATGGTTTAAGGGACACCTTGATATTCAGTTAGAGCAAGCTCAGTCTTGGTGAGCCTTCTGTGGCTTGAAGCCCCTGTTTTATCAACAGGAATGCMACAGGGAGCTCTGGGGCTTGTCCAACAGGGATTAATGTTGGCTGGTTTAGGGAATCCATTGTGTTTCCCTTTTAGTGTGTATCTACTTGAAACTTCTGACACAATGAAAATGTSCCACAGGTCATACTTTCAGGCCCTTATATTTAAAAAAGGTCCTTTCCAAGGGAAGAGAGAGTGATAAGAGGGGAGAAAAGTTAGTATCTAACAATGACACTTCTCATTGATTTCATTGACTTTAATTTCATTCATCCCCACATTAGTGATAGGAAGTCTGATAAGGACTGAAAGCACATGCTGCCTTTTCAGTCTGATGCATGGGGGATACATGTACCCATGAATAATCAAATGGATTTTTAAGCCATGCCTTCATGACATAATTAAAGATGCTGTTCTGATCTAAGGGGCCAGGTAGAGCCTGCCCTTTGTGATGGCCACTTTGCACAAAGTGACTAAATCTTGCAAGTAACTTGTGTGGTGTTCAAAGCAACTAGTGGAGGGTTTCTTCTAGACCTACATGGACACATGAAAGTATTTGTCTCTTCAAATTTAGCTCATTACCTTAAAAAAAAACCAATTTCGGCGAGCTGAAAATTTGGTCTAATCTTCCGTTTTATCTGTTTCGGTATGATTATGGAACCTTCCAGACATTTACCTATAGAGCTTTACTCTGAGCCTTATAAAACTTTCAACATAGGCCTATTTTAAAAGTTTTTAATAGGCCTATTTTAAAAGTTACTGATTCCTAACCATCCTTTTCTTTGTCTCTTTATCTGCTGTCAAAAAAATGGAGGCAGGGTGCTCCCAGCATAGGGTCTGTGATATATGAGTGGAATGTTTGGACTCCATTCAGAGGAAGGTGTTGATAGACATCTGCCCAAAAAGCAATTAACTGCAATGTATTTAGAGAGACAAAATAATTCAGTGGTGATTTACCACCTCCGGAAAGGATTTGTCTTAGAAACAGTGTTGTTATTTGTTGTGGATTTTTTCCAGAGGTTTTACTCCCAATTTTCAAGAATTAAGAAAAAGAAAAGTTGCAAATTATTTTACCATATAACACAGACAACAATATGTAGAAGTAATTAATAGGGACATTTGAAGGGAAAACAGGGTCGCACCATTAGCCCCTAATAAAATGCATCAGGGTTGATGAATTATTTTAATGGGACAGAATGACAAAAAAGGGACTGTTTCACCTAAGCAGGGACAGCTGGTCYCTCTGACAAGGATTCATTGCTGTCTTGTGGAGTCTGCCAGCCAGCAAGGCTGAAATAATAGCACTGAGAGAGGTGTGAATGCTCCTCRTTCACCTAAATTGAGAGGTAATATGAAGTCTAATTATGAACACTTGGTATTAACTGTTTGGTGTCTGAAGGCAGACAGCAGACCAGCTGCCCTCCATCACGTCCGGGAAGGTCTGCTTTGATTTTACAGATGAGTGCACATCCCAGTGCCACCATGCCAGCTGTGCCAAGCATCATCCAGGTAACAATTGTCCCTACCAGAGGGTTTTGATCCTATTTCTGTTCCTGGGCAATGGGAGCTTGGGACAAAATTTCCATCAGGGGACCAAACTGCGTGTTTTTGAAAAGCAGAACCACTCCCTTRCCACAGCCTGCAGTGCCAGGCAAAGCTGTGGGGGTCCTTTACAGTCTGTGCCTGCAGAGTAGATTTGTGTACCTGCACAGAAATCCTCCCTGGCTGCAAATTCCGTGGTACAGGGCAGCCCTGSCAGCCTGGCAGAGGGGCTCATCCCRCCCTGACGCTGCTGCCAGGGACAGCCGCCCTGGGGAGCTGGAGGTGCGGGCACAGACCGCGACGGCKGAACCATCTGCCAGGATTCAAAGCACGACAGGTGGGATTACAGGATTTAGGCGACTAATTGCAGAATTTACTTTCATACAACATGTTTGTGTGAGGGGGAGAGAGAGGTGGATTAACTAAACAGAGATTTCTCCACCTTTAAAAGGTGGTTGTAAAATGACTATTTCATCTTGCATCTCACCTGCTTCTGAGAACAGAAGTGTTTAGATTTAAAAATATTATCTAGATGGGGATGGGATGGCACAGTGGACTGAGACTAAGGCTGCTGAGGCTTCATTTCTAAGTCACACAGCCAAGGCTAGTGAGGAATGCAAGGCAYTGACCCTTTGCTGGCTTTTGTGGACTGGAAACCAGAGTCAAATTCCAGAAGAATTAAGGACCTGATCCTACTTTCACTTCAGTGGTCCAAGCATGAGTCTTAAGTAGCGTGTTGCAAATCCTCTGTGCTACTTCTAGCAAGCATCCTGGCAGCGAGGAGGTGAAGGCAGGATTGGAGAGGCAATGTCTCCTGCACTGTCACAGCAGCTCCGGCTCGTCCTGATGCTCGGTTTCACGAGGAACAAGTGGGGAGCATCTGCTATCTGCAACACTAAGAAAAGAAACCCAAAAGCCAAACAAAAAAAAAAGCATGTGGGAGGGAGGGGAAGGAAAAGAAGGATAGAAAACAAACTAAGAAAAAACCATAAGAACAAACATAAACAGAAAACCCATGYCAAAACCAAAGCCTTTGGTCCCATGATCAAAATAACTTCGATCAAKGTATCTATTCTCAGAAGCGCCTTATTTCAAAAAGCAGCTAGCTTTCTAACAAATAAAGAATTGCTCTGTGGTTTCCTTCCAAAGCTTAAATTCAGCTTTCTAGRGTAAGATGAAAAGCTAATTTTCTAGAAGTTTAGCGTATTTGTGTAACCATGTCAGGTAAAATAAATGACATTGATATTCAGTGTGTATATAGGTGGCACCAGCTCCCAAAACTCTCTCTCTTTTTCATCTTACTGGARCATTAACTTATGCTCCTGAGGGCTATGCAGAATGCAGAGTGAGAGTGTGAACTTAAAGATAATTTATCATAGCTCTCTCCTTGTATCATTCTCTTTTCCTAAACTTTTCCCTATCAGAATACAGAGYAGAGGGAGTTTACTTTTGCCTCAGCAGCTTCTAACTGCACCCATGCAGGCTCTTATTCAAAATAAACCTCTGCATCCTGCAGATTGCCTTCCTGGCATATTCCTTTGGTAAACAGAGGAGTGGACATTTTACCATTATAACTGGGTCACAGGAACCTTAAAAATTGATCTTTTCAATAACTGTAGTATCAGCAAAACATATCAAGAGCTATAGTAAGAGCAGAGAARGGGTTTTGTAGGAAAGCAAGTCATCCAGTCCAGGAAGAGTTGGTGACAGAGAGGATCAAGGAGCACCATTCTTTGCTCCCTGTTCTAACCAGCTGTGAGCAACAGCTCTGGAAAGGCTTAGATTCTCTTTTTGTTTTGCATGTATACACTACTGTGACAGAGGTGTTCTTCTAAATGTGCTACAAAATAGAAATGTAATGTTAGTAACAATRTAAATTGTATTGCTGGCATCTGGTTTCCGTTTTCTATATTAATATTCATAAATTACTCTGCATGGATTACTTAAACTTRTAATTTGCCTTTTTAGTAGAGCTCAGTTCTGCAATTCACATTTTGCAGAGTGGAAAACTGAGACATAGGTAGGTTATGTGACTTCTTCCTGATCTACTATTGAGTTAAAAAAATTAAAAATAAAAAAACCTTCTGATTTCTGCACTACAATACTGAGCTGCTTTTTATTATTTTTTCCCCTTGTTTGATTTTTTGATTTTTTGTTTTAGTTTTGGTTTTTTGCTTTGTTTTAGTTTGGTTTGGTGTTTGGGGTTTTTTTACTTTTTTTGTTGTTGTTGATTTGGTTTGGCTTTGGTTTTTTTGGTTGTTTTTTTCTTTTACAGGAATAGCAATATTTTAATATCTAATGTTGCTGATAGGGATCAGCACTGGAGATGGCAGATTACATAGCTTTCTTTRAAAATGAAGTATTCTTAAGTGTGATATAACTTCCTGTGTTTTATTTTTCTGTTCTTTACTTGTACATGATGTTAAAGGTGGGAGTAGGAGTAGCTGCAGAGCAGGTAGCAATCAATGAGTGGGAGGATGACTGGCTCTTCAAGAGATGTGATTCAGGGTGCTGCAATTCCCCTGAAGTACTGAAATACAGAGTTATTGTTTACCTTGCAAATTTGCTTCTAAGCCTTCACTTAGAGAGCAGGTAAAGAGAGCCAGACCATGGAAATAATCTTCAACAGTCTTACTAGACAGTCTTGAGCCCATATAAATATGCAATATGTGGGCAAAAATAARCACAACAAAGAGAAGTCCTTGAAATACAAACCAATTATGCAAGGGCCTGAATGATCCTGTGCAGACTGAGGGCACCCACGGTGCTGAACACTGCTCTTCCACCTGTAAGAGCAAAGCCATTTCACAAAAGCTTCCTGTTAAGGGGAATGAAACAGTAGAAAAACAAATTCACGTGGCCTGGGGAGTGTGTGCTGCACAGAGGTGACTATGCTGGCTCTGTGAGGTTGTATCACAGCACCTTGTGAACATGGTTCCAAAAGTGCCTGATAAAATGTGGAGAATGCAGGCTCTGTGGTTGTCTCAGGAGACAGGCAGCTGACCACAGAAGGCTTTGAGAATATTCTCAGGAAGGTTTCATGATACATTTGTTCTGTTCTTGCAATTTTCCCCACTCATACGCTACTGGCCATCATCATCAGAGCATTCTGACTGGTTTGACTTGCAGTCCAAACAGGTAATCTGTGTCAAGATGTTGTACCAAGCACACCTTGATTCAGTACAAACAACTGAAGAAGTGTTCATCTTTGGATCTCCCTCTTCCAAAGGGAAAGGACTGTGAAATACTGATATTCTCAGCCTGTGAGTCAGTTTGCCCAGTCTTTGCATTATTTTCAATCTGTCCTAAAGATGACATCCTCTTCCATGACCTTCAGCTTCTGGGAAGTTTATGATAACAGGAACACACAAATATCAGCACATTTCTGTGCATGAAGGTTTATGAGGCAGGTGTTTGGAGAAAGGGAGGATTCTAGACAATCCGTCAGGGTGTGCTGGTTTTTGTGGGGATAGAGTTATTTTTCTTCATTGTAGCTGATGTAGGGTTGAGTTTTGCTGAGATGTAACATTGACACAGAGATGTTTTAGTCACTGCTGAGCACTGCTTTCACAGGGTCCAAGGAGCTTCCTGTTTCTCACCTCGTCCCATCAGTGAGCAGGCTGGAGGTACACAAGATATAGGAAGGAGAGATGGCTGGGACAGCTGACAAGTGCCCCAAAGGATATTCCATACCAACCATATGGCATCATGCTCAGCATATARAAGTGGGAGAGGAAGAAATTTGGTGGGTGGGCTACTGCTGGGGGATTGGCTGGGTAATGGTGGGTTGGTGGYGAGTGATTGTTTCAATTTGCATCATTTGTCTTCTTTTTTGGGTATTATCTTCCACTGTTATCTTTTCCCCCTCTTTTCCCTACTTTTCACAAATCATTATTATTATATCTTTTTSATTATTAAACTGTTCATCTCTCAAGACACAAGTTTCTTTTTCATTTTTACCCCTTCTCCTTCTCCCTCCATCTCACTGATGGATGGAGTGACTGAGTGGCCTGTGTGGTGCTTAGTTAAACCATCACACATGGACWCTGGTTTTCATTTTCATTTCATTTTCCATAAACAAAGGATGATTATTTATGTCCAAGGATCTGGACTGACTAGATCCTTTATAAGGAATGGAYCACTTTAKTGTGAATTAACCATMCTACATAAAAGTTGATTTCCAAGGCAAAACTGGTGTCTACAAGCAAGGGGAGCCWAAAAAAGAAAGAKCYCTCACACAATGTTCTCACCCAAGTTTTTGATTGTTTTTTTCAGCTCTYGTGTCTGGCTCACCAGGAATCAGTRCACTGGCCAAACAAAAAGAACCAAGTGTGTAACATGTCTATCTGTGTCCAGAGAACRGGGCTGGCAAAGAAGGCAACCATTCACTCAGCTCCGTGGTTTCTCTGAGCTGGCAGATGAGGCTATTGCCATTCTAACAACAATCCATTAGTGTTATTGGCTTGCTACCTCTATCAGTATTATCTATTTACTTATCTATCATTATGATTGAAATTACACAGGAATTATAACAGGAATTATATGCACTTTTTTTTCCTTCTTTGTTCCCCACTATACTTCCTATAGCATCAACACCTTGTTAACAAGAATGAGGTTGGGGCTTTTATAAATTGATCCCTGAGGAACAGTATGCTTAATGCCATGAAAATATACCAGGATAATAACTAGCAAYCTTAGAAATTAAAGTCCAAGTCTTGGAATCTGAATGTGTTCATGAGAGCGCTCTCTTATGCTRGAGGTAACAAATGAGTTTTATACCTATGTATATAAAACTTGATTTGAGAACTGTCTTGTGACCAGTGAAGTTCACATCAGCTGCTGCTTCAGGTATGGTGCCCAATCTATTATCAAGATGTAACAAAGATAGCCTTGCACATGAGCTGTGCCTACAGCTTTAAAGCATCTTTGCTATAGATGCTCTTCTGTTCTAGGCATTTGACCTCCAGGATGACAACAATCCACAGCATTGGATTGTGTGCTCATTTGTAATCTGACTTAGGTTTTCCAAGTGCAGGTRGTAGTTCAAAACTCCATGGAGGTTGCTTGGATGGAGTATTGGATACTAATGGCCAGCTGGCTCCAGAGGCAGTTTCTGTGCAAAGGAAGAGATTATGTGCAATCTTTTCTCCTTTCAAAGCAATGTAGTTGGTTCTCTGAGGCTTCCAAACTCTATGGTTACCACACTAAAATTGAAAACCTTTTACCCTTGCCTGTGCATACTATGAAATCTTGTAGGCTTCAGCTAAATTGTGTCCTGACTGGAAGGCACATAAAGATGTGYAAGGAGACAGCATGAATCCAATGCTGAGCTGACCAAAGAGACACTCATTCACTGCTTCTTATGTCCCAGGGTTCCTATCACCCAGTCCTTCTCAGTTTCCCTGTGGTAACTGAAAGATTATCCTCGCTGTCTGCAATGCCTTCTGGTACATGGATATGGCAGAATAGGTAGTGCATTGGCTCATTTGGTCCCATAGCATAAAYTAAAGCAGTAGCTTATGGACTGATGCATTAATTTCAGCCACCACTGCACGCATCCAGGGGAAGGATGACAAATGTTTTCCATGGCCCACAAAGTGCAGTTGATACTCGATCACTCTCTTCAGTTCACTGGCACCTGGAGAAAGGWTAGAAGCACAGCTACCACTAGAAGAGGTCATTGTTACTGGTAGAGGACAGCAAGATGGTTCCTCCAAAATATCATCCTGAGTGACACTATATTTGGGTCTTGGTAACATTCTCTGATTTTCAGTCTTTCAGAAACTTGCCTCCGGGCGTCTCTTTTCCTTCTGCAGGACTTCCACCCACAGGTAAGCCTGGATACTGCAGCTGAAGTGTGACCTGCACTTTGTGGCAGAAGTGACCAGAGAAGCAGRTAAGTCCTGTGTCTCCAGCAGAAGGCAAGGACAGCTCTGGCTTTACTCTGGCAGGGTCCCCCAGAGTTAGGGACAGCTGCAAAARGACCCATAGGGGAGAAGTGCAGCTCTGGGCTCTATCTCTCACATCTGGATTYATCTTCTCATGGGCCTAACATGAAGTACTCATGGTTGTTTTAGCCAGGCGAGTTTCAAAAGACAGCAAAAAGCTGGAGGAGCTCACCATTTGCAGATGTGAAAACCATTTACATGTACTTGGGCCATTCTGTATTAATGTCTTTTGATATCTCCTTCAGAAACCAAACGAACTGGGTAAGGACAGAGGCYATGTAGACAAGGAATATCATTTGCAGTAACATTCACAGTGTGCTCATTCTTAGGCTTCAGAGAGGTTTCCTCATTAATTTGAAGAGGGTAGGAGAGGCTCACTTTGCTGACCTACACTGTGTAAAATAAACACGGTTAGTAAAGCAGGATGGCTAACTTCACAGTAAGGTCCAAGTTTCTCTTCTCCCTAGTTTGATAAATGACTGTCATCAGAATTACTGTGCTCCCCTAAAGCAATTAGTCATTATTGGATGATCAAAGTATTTATCAAAACTTCAGGTGCAGTGCGATTGATCTTCATTTGGGTTGGAAGGGTTTCCTTGCTGGACTTTGCAGAAGGAATCCATCAATGGCACAGCCATCAAACAGAAGGCAGCAGGTATATCCTTGTCAGAGAGATGTATGACTATGCAGAAATTCCAAAAGGTGCCAAGAAGTGCAGCTCAGTTACGAGGTAGCTACTGTCACCTGGCAAAGCTGTTGGGTTTCAGGAGATAGAACATTTMACCCACCCACCTGCATCAAGACTGCCATAGCCTACCTTAGAGGAATTTTAATTCAAGGATTTATACAGCTGTGGAATCCTGAAATCCTCTGAGTAATGTGCAGTGGTCTGAGATGCTCCTGGGAACAAATAGCTCTCCAGTATCTGCCTCATTAAAAATCTACAGAGGAGCTATTCCAACATGATAAGTCTGATCCACCTTTTACAGAAAGTTTAGCTGTAAAGAATGCAACCTGGATCAAAAGTAATCTAAAATGTCATTGCWGCTGTCACAGCACTGTGTTTGTGAGCAATAGATGCACTTGAGAAGATTTCTCCATGGCAGCTCTTGATCTTATAAAATGCCTTTAGCACCAGTGAAAKGTTGCTGGGCTTTAGGATATTTACCTTCAAGGTTTTCCAGTGTCCTAAATGGTTTGTGACTAGACATAGTGCAAAAACTCTCCTCTTATGTTAACCGCTCTTTCAATATGTGAAAGAGGTAAATGCTTGCTCAGGAAAGGCARCTTTGCTCCTCAATTCACTGGTTTCCTCTTGCTATCCAGTAATTCAAATACAAATAAATTAAATTCTCATCTGAACTGGAAATACGGAACTATCAGTGGGAACTGCATTTGCAATCCTTCCTTCCTGGGGCAAGTATTGCAATCCCAAAACCTTAGACACCAACTCATTTTGACCGTTCAATGAGCAGACATTTTTTTTTCCGAATCAATCTGTTTCTTTTGTTTCCATTTATTTTTTTTTCCCTCCCCACTATTTATTTAAGTTAAAAGGGGCCAGTTTTTGATGGTTTTTATAGGAAAGGGTACAAATTCAGACTAATCTACTGAATACAGCTGAGTTACTCTGGACCARCAGTAGTATAAATACCAGCAGAACTTGTCATGGTGTTTCCAAATTAATAAACCTAAATGTTTTCCAACTAATGAAATGGCTTGAATATGATCAAACAGATTTTGCTTTTAATCTGTGGAAGAAAAATGTGTTTGCTTGACCTGTAAAGCAAGTTATGCCAAATTTGATCATGAAACAGTATTTATGACTAATTTTTAATGCACTGAAAACAACTGAAGTGGGAAATGCTGATACACTGGTGTAGCTGTGACTGTGGAAATTGAACTAATGTAATAACTAAAACGAATGGGTGTAATGAAAGAATAAACCCATGGAGGCTGGTAATGCCCAAAAATGGTGTGATTTTGAGAGTAATGTTTATGGAGCAAATGAAGAAAAAAGTCAGCAGCTACAGCATGTGGCAGGAGCCTTTGCTGACATTTGCAGAGCACCGTGTTGTGCCAGCACTGTTCTAAGGAGTGTCTAAGAGCAAGACCATCACAGAGTAATGAACTCTGAAGTGTAGTGAAAACCAATTACATATGTGGACATTAAGTCCAGCATATTTCTATCGAAATTGGCATCACAGCAGATTTAAAAAATAGGCTCAGAATATTTTCTTGGTGACGCACCGTATCTTCCCATTCGCTATATTTAAAAAAGAACAGAATTTAGTTGGGGACCTATGTTTTTGACAGACAACACAAATGATGGAGTGCTGACTGTGTATCTTTGAAAATGGAAATAATTTTACTGCAAAGTAACACTGGAAAAATGCAGAGAAATTCCTTCCACTGAGAGTGTTATTTTGTTCTGGTTTTAAAGTATSCTTTGAATGTTGTTAATAGATCTTATTAAAAATAAAATATTTAAGGAGGCTTATCTTTAAAATACTACTAGAATTATGATTAGAAAACAAATGAATCATTGCTATCCTGTAGCACAATTAATTTTCATTGCTATGTTTGTGACCTGCTTACAGAGACCACAAACACTAATCTCACTGRATAATTAAGAATGTAAATATCATTTGTCCAGTCCCTGATGATTGGTTTTAGAAATCCAATGAGCTCTCTACATTAAACCTGCAGATAAGAAATCCTCAGTTACATATAGACTTTAATTATCACATACCACTCATGCTTCTTAATACTTGGTTTCATATTTTACACTTAAAATTGATACAAACGATATTTTACAGGCAATTAAATATTTTCACCCATAAATTAATTTTTCTAAATGTAGCATTCTGATGCAACAGGATGTGGATACACTTTACAAAACAGGAAAATACATTTGTCTTACATTTAGTCTTGGATAAGTATTTGTAATACTTTTGTTTATATAAATGAGGTATTCTTTAAGACTCACTGCTGGCCTTCTAAATATAGTTGTATATCTCAGGATTGGACCAAAGAAATTACTTTCACAATCAAGAAAATATTTGGCTAGAAGTCATTCTGAATCAGTAATAAAATAAATTTAGCAGTTAAAAATTACACATATTAATTGCATGTTTAATAAATTACATTGGGAGTTATAACAAATGGGAAGTGGTGATAGAAATAGACTGAGTGTTAGAAGCACACAAATTAACATGAGAAGCAAGAGACAAGGAAAAAATCCACAGTGAATAATRATTTTATAAAGTATAATAGGAATGACAGAAATCCCACAATGCTATAAACTTGTAACTAGCTGAAGACAGTAAAATTGTGAATAATTATGAGGAAAGACAAAACATTATTTAATTTTGAGGGTCTTCTCTTGGAAAGAAATTGCATGACATACTTATTTAACATGAATTGCATTCAAATTTACCAGTGAACTGTGAATACTGCAGCCATGCATACTTGGTATGCCCATGTTAAATTGATAGAAAAACATGCCTTCTGTGCTTACAAATACCTTCTAAAAGTATTTCCAAGACAGACCTCGAGTCCTGTTACATGTTGGTTATTAGACTATTTAAGTAAAAGATAATTCAATCTTCATTAAATATATTATAGATAGTTCCAAAGATCAAAGATCCATAGTAGTAGTGCTAAAATTGTAGGAAAACCAGTAAATTCCAGGAAATATAAAGTTAGAGGTGAATCATGCRATGGCCCTCAAACAAGACCTCAACAGAGGGTATCAAGACTGTTGTTTTGGTGGTATCTTACTGTGCTGTTAGCAGAAGTGTTTGCTTTCTTAATCCACCTGTAATTAGMGTCTGGGTACCAACCAATCACCCTGTGAGTAACTTACATACTTTACCTTTTTTTTTTTTCTTTAAGTACCTGGAATCCAGAACACATGAGTTTCAAGACTTACCTTATAATTTTATACAATTGAAAAACATGCAAATCTTCATTAGACAAATGGCTGAGAGCTGCTACTTGCCCCTGCTTCTCTGCTGTGTACCATTTGCTCCCTCCATTTATYCCACTTTTCTGGTGCTCCCTACTCTCTTTACCCCTGGACTAACWATGCATGTTTGAAATCAATGCCACCCAGGCAGGTTTGGTGACAAATGCTGAGACAGGTCTGACATTTTGGACACAGATCTTTCCACCTATAAGGTCACCAGCTAAAAGTAGCTCAACTGAACAATGATTAAAAATTAATCTCTCGGAGCTTCTGTGTGAAGGGACCAATACAGGTATTGTTACACTGAACACTCTGGAAGCACATTAAACTAAGAATTGGAAAAGGAATTGCTTCAGCCACAGGGGAGGTTTTTACACTAGGAATTATTGTACAAGAACTGTTCCTTATTCAAGCTTGTCCCTTACCTTGTCCTGGAGTAACGTTTCTGTGTACATAAGCCATTAGACCCATCCACGAAACCCTTACTGGAAATATTTCTGCCCCTAAATCATGCTGTTGTTATACTTTGCATTTAATAATTTGCAAGGTCATCAAAAAGGGTGCAAATTGCATCAGTCTTGGAGGCCAATTAGTTGTCCCCAGGAGACACATCCTTCTCAGACTGGGGTGGAGCAATATAGACATAGTTGTATCAGTGGAAGACTTTCCTTGTAAATAAACAAAGGATTTAATTCAAAGGAGCTATTAGCTAATACTTCTAATTKATATTAATTTATTTTTAAACTGATGTCTGTAATTATTTTTATRTATGCAAAACAGTCTATTTGCATAATATGCACACAGATCTACACAAAACACCCTGAGGTTCTACATCTTCTTTCCCTGACCCACTTTGTTATCTTTAATGTTTCTKTCGACTTTTTAGGCTTCTCCATTCTCCCTTCTTTTCTTGATAGAAATATCCTTATCCCTTATCATTCTTTCCTTACTCTTTCTTTATCTTTCCTTTATTTTTTTATTCCCTGTTTTGATCTTCACCTACCGTCTTGTTTCTTCATTTTTCTGTGTTTTTTTCCAATTTTTCAAACTCCATCCTCTTCCAGGAGGTACAGATATCCATCAGTTGTCTTAGAAACCTGGCTGGCCAATCTACAAATCACTTGCTTTCACAGAGAGGCTGAATGAAACTGCTGCTGTACCTGATCCCWCAGAAGGGTGTTTTTACTCCAATTGTGCACCAGTCCCCAGACTCTCAGCAGTGTGATAAGGACAGAATTTTAGAGGTAAATAARTCTTGCCATAGTAGGCTCTTCAGACCCTAGGTTTTTCTTCAGAAAGACTGATGAAAGCAGCCTAGAAACTTTTAAGAACAATTGCAGATAAAAATATGGTAAATGATCAGGCTTCATCACCCTCAGTGTTCTTCATCTCCAGGACCTCTGTTATCAGAGTCCCCATTCCTATAAGTCTCCCTGTCATTCCTGGCTTTCAGTCCATCAGTAGAGGTGATATTCAGGCTCATCTGCACAGCCCTGTCCTGTTCAAACCATCGGGAGCTACTGCTCCATGTCCTCYATCTGCCTTTTGGTCCTTCACCCCAAGTGTCCAGCTGGCCTCATCTTGTGACAGTGCAGAATCAGTCTCTTCCCAGTCCCGTTTTCCCTCCTCATTTTCCTTCTTTGGAGGCAATAGTGCTTCTGCTGGCTAAATGCACAAACCTGTATAGAACACTGCTGACATGTGCCAGTAAAATTTTATATAAAAAGCCACAAACTCTTTATTTTACTTGATCRGTGATAGAAGTCACAGCATGGTTCTGTGCATTACTAGCTTCCTGCATGACTGCCTCAACCTAGCTTTTACAGGGGTGTTTACTAAGCACTGAAATTTCATCTTTCTCTGCAGAAAAACCTTATGCCAGTTTTATAATAAGAACGAACAGGCTGACCCTGCAAAGATACTGACATTCTTCCACACTAAGCTGAAGTGAATGCTATTCACTGCAGGAATGCTATTTGGCCACCACTTGCTGTTGCCATAGCTCTAGCAAGAGTAAGTTGTCGACACTAACTTGASACAGTAAGGGCAAACATGTGGAAATCACCATCAGAGACTATTCTGAGAGAGAAAACTGATTGCAAGCAACACAGAAGTCTGGAAAAGGGTTGCATGAAATGAGATTACTCTTTAGCATGTGGCATGCCTAAAGTAAAAAAAAAATCTATTTTTGTACAATTTTCCCATGCATTTGAAGAATTATTTTAGCAATTAAAAATACTTCTTTACCAACTAGATGACTTAACATTTGGTAAACAGGTTTTCTTTAAACTGCCTAATTAAATTTGTCTTGGGTATAATGCAAGCATAATAAATTTCAGCACTAAAGGTCACATTTTGGAAACTTTATAAGCCACTTAACAACAGAAGCTTAGAAGGAGAATGCTTTCTCAGCCTTTATGACTGCCTTGCAGTGCTGTAATAGCACTGGGACAGCAGTATTGCTGTAATTAAATACCCTTGCAGCAGCCTGGAGAAGCGGAAACACTCTGGTCATCTAAGATGTGTAGTTGAGCAGCACCCTTGGGACAGAGATGTTTATAAGGGGCAACTCTTTCTTTCTRTAATGTGACAACATCAGCTCCCACACATATGGCTCAGCCAATAAGCTTGCATTGATATAATGGTTGAATTTATATATTTTATTGAATTTATTTATTTTATTTATTCTGTATTTATGGAGATGGAATTCTTAAAGCTGTCTGGTAAGGGATTCAGGATACCTAGCTTTCGTCAGCTGAGGCTGTTCCCCTCCTTACTCKGCTGTGGTTACACTCCAAGGCCAGAGACAGTAGGATGGGATGTGCCACAGTCAAAACAGCAGCTCCAATACCCCTGGGGCAGATGGGTGGCAGAGGCACACAGAGCCCTCCCRCGGGACATAAGCAGCCTCCTAGACAGGATGGAAAAGTTGGCAGACCAGGAACATCCAAAACTGTCCCAAATGAATCCTCTTGAGCCCTCCTGTCAGGATCTCACCACCACAGGCACTTTGCGTTAGAGAAAACTGCTACTCAGCTGCTCCTCTCTGTCTGATTAGCTACAGGATTTTAGAACAAATTTGAGAACAACAGGTACATATCCATATCAATTTGAGCTTCTGTGCTCCCTGAGAATTCCTTGGTGACGAAAGGACAGGACAAGCTTTGAGAACTGCTCGCTCTTATAACTGACATGCTGTTCTATGAGAATGAACTTGCATGCAGTCACACAATCGTTACAATTAAGAATATAGCAATAACATGGTTTCTACAGTGAAAAAAAACTATAACTGATGGGATAAATTGTATACTTTTGTCAAACAACCATAATTTTAACTGAAAGCAGTTTGGTCCGTATCTAAAACCAGAAAAAGCTACACAGCCTGCACAGCAAACGATGAAAGTAAAATGTGTGAGAATAGTATGCTCTATGTAGTGACAACAYAGAAATACATTTAGAAAAGTGGTTTTCATATTTCCTTTGGATATGTATGTTCATTCTGCATATCTCTATCCCACAGCAGCTTGAATCTACAAGTAATATTTTCTTCTRTGGTGTCTCCTTGACCTACACTGGAGGTTTTCACTGCTGCAAGCAGAAGTTTTTAAAATCTGAGCTTGTAAGTGAAGCTAAGAGGTTTAGCTTAGAGTGACAACAGTCATCCTCYCTGGTTTGGGCATGGATGACATTGTACAGTTCTGACCAGTGAGTAATACTTACACTGACTGGCTTCATTGCATTTCATGGCTTGTGTTATATTCTGAGTCCAAATATAAGGTACAAAGTGTCAGATTATACTCCTGTAGTAAGTTTGTTTCCAAGTGTTTTAAAAATTAGCATCTGTTGGATTGTTTGCAGTTTACATGTGCACTTAATGTATAGAACATAGGTTGCAAACCCCAATACAGTATTTCTACATGCCACTGAAATGCAGAAAATTTCCTCATGCCCTCCCCCACTATATATTCATACTTCTCATATCTGCCAGATGGTGTGGAGCAAATTATTCTAGAACTCAGACCATGTGAATTTTAAGCAGATGAATATAGCAGTCTGTGCAGCACTTTGCCTTCTTTTATCACTGACTATGGTGCTGGCCTGTTTGATCATACCCTAGAACAAACAAATCTCATTAATCAGTGTTTTCCTTTTTTTTTTTTTTTTTTTTTTCCCCTTGGCTTTTTTTTCCTTTCTACTCTCTTTTGGAGAATTTCTTTGGAAAGTCTTGTTTTTAGAAGGAGATAAATTTTTCAGTCTGCTGGGTGCTTTCACTTGGAAGTAAATTTAGCTTTTAGAAAAAGTGACAGCATGATAAAACTGATAAAGAATGCAGTTCCTGTATAAATGAAACTTGGCCTGGACATCTCCGATGTAAGTTATCCACTAGCACTCCTCAGCAATTTACATCTCTAGAGTTGAAAGGGTAATGTGATTTAAAATCCATGTACCTTACATTACTAGAACTCTTACTGAAACTGCCATTGGAGATTCTGAATTATGGAATTCAAATATAGTTACTTCACCACAAATGTCAGCGACACCAGCCAAGCAATAATTTGATGATGTTGCTTAATTCACTTTGCCTTGACTGAACTGGTCTTGAAGCACTTCTGACTTTTTGTTTTATTTTTAGTTCACAGAGTCATAAAAATATTGGTCAGAAGGGACCTTTGGAGATCATCTGGTCTAACCTCCTGTGTGACTTGGGACTCTTGCCAGTGCTAGATTAGGTTAGCTGTGGCTTTATCYATGTAAGTCTTGAAAAGCCCCGAGGATGGAGATTTCATTATCTCTCTGGGGAAATACTGGTATGAACCTGCTCCAGCGCTGTACTGTCCTCCTAGCAAGTTCAAACTTCCCCAGCTGAGATCCTGATATCCTGTGTGTTAATACGGAGGAGAGTTTTGCTGCATTACCTTTGTGATTCCCCTTCAAGTGTTGCAGGCTGCTAAYAGATTGCTGCTTAGCCCTTCCTTAGCACAGTGAACAATTCCACCTCTCTCATTCCTAATGGCTGACCATTCTCTGATGCCACCACTGTCTTGGTGACCCTCAGACAGACCCTCTCTACTTTGCCCACTTTCCCTTCAAAGTTGGACACACACTCCTGATATGCCCCGGCCAGTGCCCCTCACTGACAGTGTCTGAAGGAATCACACTTTTCACAGCTGCCGTAGGAAAAGAGTTACTATTGCAAGCTGTTAGCTAATGGGTCCTTGCAGTAGTTTTCCTGTATTAGGACTTTGAAACATARATACCTTTATTTCTCAGAGAACTATTGTGGAATGCATAAGTTTTAGCTCAGTGTTGGTTTTGCTTCTTGACTGTGCTGGGGCTGCTTTTCATTTTCAAGATCATTCCTGTAGGAAGTTCATGTGGTAGCATGAATATKTTGTCCACAGTTCTCCTCCAGGCTAAGAAAAGAAGGCAACAAAGTCAATTTGTTTTGCTTTTGCAGGCCAAAGCACTACCAGTTGAGCACTTTTCAAATAAGTATTGAGCAAATATAAAGTCTGGTTTGTGTTTTCCTCAATAACTTCTTTGATGGGGATTGGAAAGAGCTGAAGGTTTGGGGAAATTTTTTGGGGGAAAGGGCAGGCCCCCAAAACTGACAGTAATGTTAGTGGCATGACCTAACTTTAATAATGTGRCAGTTTTTTAATGTATTTTTCTCCCTGAAGACCTATCCAGAAATACAGAAGACATGCTGGGAGGAAGCCTTAATCTCAAAGGTACAAAACCACTGTAATAACTGATATAGAAACCCCTACTTATCTCCTCTTCATAATTAGAAGCCCTTGTAATATTCCAGCATGGACCTGGTTTATGGAGCTGCTGACAACAGCAGCAGATCTATTTGAATTGAGATGAAAGCTGATGGAAGAAATAAAAAATACATTGCAGCAGCTCAGTGTGACACACCACACTGAGAAAAGGGCAGGAAGGAAGTAGCACTAAGAGCAGTGTTACTGCAGACTGGATGTATTGCCTCACAGGCTTCTCAAAAGAAAATGCGATGAAACTCAGAAAGCTGCAGTCATTGAACAACAGCAAGGTCAGGGTTTAGGTGAACATGTTCTGATCTTGCCTCAGTTTAGGGTATTAGATTTAGGTGGCATTTAAGACTCAGAATCTTTCTTTTCCTATTTCTTCTTWCTTTCTTATTCTCACTTGCCTCAATGACAAAGTCAGAATTACATTCCACASAGCATCTGGGCTCATCTCCTGGGASRTTTACAGTATTGTACCTAGAACATATGGCTGCTTTGCACTTTCCCTGACCAAAGTTTCATCTGCAACCTTCTTTCTAAATTTGTTCTATATTCTTTTCCCTCTAATGAAATATTAACTCTGCTCCTCCCTCCTTTGTCATTTAGAGTTGGTAACTTGCAAATTACTTGCAGTTGACAGTAAATGTTGGTTTGTGGGTGTATCTACACAGCCTATGCAAGCCCGTGCATGTGTGCAGCAGAGAGGAAGACTGCTGAGGACAGGCAGAGCTATGTAGCCACCAGCTGTATGAATTTTAGAACAGTAGGATAACAGAGGAACAATGGGAAAGAAATGGGTCTGAGGTTTGCAATTTCATACCAGTGTGCCGATGAAGATACACAAGCTTTCACATTAAATGCTTGATGGGGGCTTTAAGCCAAAAAAGAGGTGATAGCTTTCCTTTTCCTTAAGTGGTTTGTCTTTATTTCTTACTTCCTGTGACTGTCTTCACGTGAATCTTTATCCCGTTAGAAAGTCTGAGAAGAGGTTTTGTTCAGAAGGCTTATTTTTTCTTCTTCTTTCTTCTGTTTCTGCTTCTCTTTCTGCTGTACCTGTCAGCTCTTATGTTCTTCTCTCCCTTTGCCACTACTGTTTTTTCCCTTGGCATTCACATCTTTTATACACTCTGCTCTTTTTCCTTCTCCCTGGGGGAACACAAGGTTGGAACTGAGACAAACCTAGAGAAGTAGTGTTCCTCCAGGGAGCATCCAGATGATTGTCATGAGCAGAACTGGATGATTTTCTGAATGCAAGTGTGCATAGGGCAAACTATATCTCAAAAACTTCATGCTGAAGCAAATTAGGATTTTGCATACTGACCCTATGAAACAGCACAATTTTTGGATTAAGTCAGCAGAAGTTTTTGAAAGCAGTGACACCAATCTCAATCTTAACCCCTGCAGAGTTAGCACAGGAATGTGAYTTTTTTAAGCTATGACAAAGCAGATTATGGACGTGTCTCTTAGCTTTTCTTAGTATTAGCTAAGAACATTTATATCAAACATGGCATTAAACTGGGGTGACATTCACTGTTAAACATAATAGAGACAGGAGATGCTGTGGTCACAAATAAAACTACAACAGGCCACCTGCAGAATCCATACCAGTTATTGTGCAATGGCATTCATAAATCACAAAGCAGCAAACCTCTCCTAGATCCATCCTGGGGATTAGAAGACATTATTACCATCAGCTTCCTACCAATGTCCCTCTGCTGGACTGTTAATGCTTGCCTGCTACCCTAATCTTTCAAGAAAGCAATTTATGTAAGTGTTCCCTAAGTAATTTCTGTCCAGATGAGAAAGGTTAACTTAAACCAATGCAAAAATCAGGTCTTTGTTAACGCAGTTTATTTGACAAAAGTAGATCAAAATGCTTGTAAAAACTGTACCCATGGGAGAACTTTACAGTTAAAGGATGTGTAGGAGGGATATTAGAGCTTTCTGTTGTATGAATAGCCATCAATGGACAGTTTTGTTCTTGTTCTGGTTATTTTAGGGTTTTTTTGAGCGTCCAAATAGATACACTGTTAAAAAGATCAGTACATATAGTCTCATTTGATTTAAAATCCACTACAAGGTCCACAGTGTTTTAGCTATGTMTTGGAGGATTTGAAATGTTTTTTCCTACTTTACTGTTCCCAGATCAATATGCTTCACTCTAGGATACTGTATGCTTTTCATAGAATATGAACACTTTTCTAAGGATATTTGTACTGAAGATTCAGTCCTTATCCCATCACTCTCCCACACAAGGTGCTAAGCAGCACTGCCTTCTTTTGAAGGAAATAAAATTCTCTAGGATTCTCCAGTATAAATTTGGTTCAATTTATTCATTAGTTTCCACTGGAATCTGTGAAAAATTAAGCTAATGCCAAATCAGTGAATATTTCTGCAAAGAGTGCTGAATAAGTGGAGCCAATATTATTCATGTAAATGTATCCAAACCAATCGAGATGTCACTTTAATGCAGGATCAGTTATTTGGCATGTAAAAATGTGTATTAAAAATTGCTGTTACAAAAATTGTAAATACTATTCTTTGGTTCTGATGCTTCAAAGACATATTCAAGTACTCAACTTTATTCACTATGAGCAGTGTCAGACTGCTATGTCATGGACTTTTTCAGGTGATCTGGCAGCTGACRGTGTCCTGTCTCCAGTTGCTTGTCTGTGTCCTCATGCTACTCCATCTGTTGTCCTTGTTGGGAAACCAAACAGGCTAAGTAACTCTCTTTATGTTGTTGTTGCTAGGTAGGTTTTTTAGCCGTATCAGTTTCACAGCCTGATGCACTGCATGATTATCCGAACAACTATGCCACAGTGAGGGAGAGGGTACTGCAGAGCAGTCAGCATCAGGAAGGTCAGGGACTGCTTAGGTCATGCCACAGCACAATCTTGAAAACCTTCATTTACTCAGGGAACTGCTTACTGCATGTTAAAACAACTTAAGAATGGTCTGTGTGTTAGATATTGCATGTACCGTTGCATAGACAAAAAGTACTTCAAAGGAAATGTCTAAATTGCAGAAGTCACTTCTTTACCTGCAATATCCTTAATTCTGCCTCCCTTCTCATTACAGTAGTATTGCAGTTATAGTATAGTGCTGCTATAGTAGTRGAATTTCACATTCATATTGTACATGAAAATAATACACATGATGCTATACAAGATTATACAAAACATAGTGGTATCACATATTCACAGAAGGCAMAACCAAGTTTGAATCAGTATTGCTTTATTTCAGCCATATAGTATGAATAACACCCAAGAAGCAAAAATGAGTCCCAACCATTCTCTTTTCTRGAGGAATCTCCTACAATGTAGAAATATTCACTGATGAACAAGATGGGGCTCAAGAAAACGAAGTCTGGAAGCAAGGTGCTGCCTTCAGAACAAGATACCCGCTTTGGAGTCCAGGCCCAAAGAGTCTGAGCAAGGCTTWGGCAACAGCATGTTCCCCCCATCCTCTTTCCTAGTACTTTCCAGATYTGGGCAGAAAGCAGCACTTAGATATTAAATCCAGCCTGCATATATATAGATCTGCTGTCCTGTGTGCCTGTGGCAGGTCCAGTTACAAGATAAGAAAGAGGCCACATRTATGGCTCACCTTTGCAAAGGCAGAATTATGTAGAAGACAAGGTCACCACTACTCTAATTACAAAAATAAGCCTAAGGGCACATAAGACAATTCTTGTTCCAACCTAGATATGATTGTTATAATTTTAATAAATGCTGCAGGTATAGCATTCTCTGGCTTCGCAGCTGAGACAAGTTGCTCTGTCTACAAACATCACTCACCAGAGCATTGTGTTGGTTCTTTCATGTTTACAAGGAGCAGCTCTAGCACCATCTTCTCCTTTACCTTTGGGAACAGTCCTGCTCATTACAGACAATATCATTTCATTCACAAGGCAATAGCTTATTAATCCCCATGTTCCCCTCAAAATCTCAAGGTCTTCTTTCAGCTTCTTTTGGAGACTTACACTGGTTTTCAGATGATACTAAGGTTGTTASTCCCAGATGGGAACTGGCAGTAGAAAAATGATGCAACTAACAAAATARCCTTGCTTCTGCAAGGCTGGGGGTTTATTGTAAGAAGCTGTAAAGAGGGAGGTTACACAGCTGCAGAAGTTTAAATGCACTTCTAGTGTTTTCATCAGCTGGTGAGGATTTTTCTGCAAATGGACTTTTAATACAGTTGGAAGAAAAAGACTTCATCATATGGAGAAAGTAAGGCCATTTGTTAAAAAATGTCACCCAGCTGGTTATGACTGTTAATAATTAGAATTTGTTACAGACTAGTTCCAGGATATGGTAGATTTTTAGTGTGCTTAATTTTCTATGGCTTTTATTTTATAATTTAGTCAGGAACTCATTTTGAAAATAAGGATTGGTATTTACCACTTTAGATGTTAGTAGCMCATGAGGTACAGGTTATTAGAACACCTGTCTCACTGCTCATTAGCTATTTTGTAATCTTAGCTACTTGAAACTATGAACGCTCTATACAGGTAGTAGAAACAAAGCAAATAAATTTCCTAAGCAGTAAGCAGATACACAGAGTGAAGATGTACCACTGGTAGTTCCAGCATGACTAATCTTGGGCAATGAATTCATATTCATTGAATATGAATTTCACAGACAGAACACTAAAAAAAAATCTTAAGGAGCTAATGCAATAGTGCTCAACACAAAAGGAATGAAAAATGTATACTAATGTAGTCATTTTTCCTTTTGCTGATGTGAAAAGTCTGTAAAGAAAATTCAAGAAAGGATCAGATCTTTACAAAAGAAGTGACAACTGAAAAACTCGCATTAGCCCTTCTTTTAATATTCTAGCACAAGGTCAGACAACACGCTTGAAACTGTGATCTTCTCTGGCTTTAAATGGTTCTTTGTTTAAACAACACTACTTCCTAAAACACCTCATATTTAGGGAGCTTCTTGCAAGATTTCAGAGTTGGCACAGAAAGAAGTTAGATTTTAAGATGTTTTAAAGATAAACTGCCTTCACATCAACATGTTAGCCTTTAGTTTCAGATGTTTCCGAATGCAGAAGTCATTAAACAATGCCGCTTTAACAATGAAAACCCAGAAGTTATGAGAACAATGCACCCTGTGTGTAATTCATGTAAATTAGATACATAATTTTATTTACTGGAGAGCGATGATTTGCTTTTATACTATTTCTTCAATTTCTATTCAAGGCCCATAATGAATACCTGCTCTTGCAGGGTTTCTCTGACGGGATTAAAGGTAATCATAAGGCCTTAACAGGTGACTGAGGGGCTCAGAATAGCAACTAGTTGTCTACAATATGTTTTCTTCTAGAGAATGGGGTTTGTTTTAAAAAGYGATTTCTTTCTTCGGTAATGTTCAAGTAGATACAAAAGCTGCAATGTCTCTCTCTTTCTCTCTCTTTCTCTTTTTCTTCTCCTTTATGAAGCTTTGCTGAAGTTATTGAGGTCTTTCTGACCTGCAGATTCAGTCACCTGAATCTGTGACCTGCAGATTCAGTCACAGGGGTGTGTTCTGTATGGGATAACATTCAATAACCACTCACAAAATTCAGATGGGTGTCTGTATGGCTGATAAACTTTGCTGTCACGGCACTAGTGCTGTTGCCATGCTGCCTTCCTTCCTACAGCGTACTTCCCAGAGCAATTCAAAGTGCYGATTTATATATACTTGAAGTGTTGCAAAGTTTAGCTTCCGTAATTACAGAGAAGCTGCCTCTTTTCTTCACTGCAGAAATTGAGATCAGTTCATGTATTCATCTTCATATTTTTAATTTGAACGATGTGGAAGTCTGACGTTTTTAAACATGCTCTGATTGTGGGTTCTTGTCTCAAGGATTCTTTCCCTGATGATATGACAGAACATGAGGATAATATCCATTTAGTCACATGGGCTTGGTGGGGGAGGATAGAATGAGATCTTGTCTGTGATAAGCATTTGCATTTAAGACTCCTGGATMATTTTCTAAGGGTATTACCCGTTTGTATATACATATATAAAATTTTAAAACTGTGATTGCAATTATAATTATCATAAATACTTCATTTTAATATTTTAACTCATTTGCAGGAAWTTTTTCATTTAACATTTTGTAGCTCTATTAAAAAAACCCAGGAGTTAGATTTGTTTTTACAAAGGAAACTACTGTTTTTTAAAAAGTGGCAGCATATGTCCATGGTGTTGAGACCATATATAGACTGTAGCTTAGGGTCTACTGCAAGCCAGCCAGCCATAAAAGAAATACATATTGCACAGGTTTTAGGGCTCTAACACACAACTTTTAGAAGATTTAACCTCTCCTACCTGTCTGTGTTACCACTCTGCTCATTACTATGGCTTCCATTGCAGCAGATTTGTGGTTTCTCTTCAGCATCCCCTGTTTTGGCTTAAGCCAATGGAGAAGGTGAGTTTTGACTGAGAATCKAGACTGGATAGATTTCATGTGCTTTATAGACTCAGTAATCTCTAGAAGGGGTGAAGCAATTAGCCTCAGGCAATAATAACCTAAACTATGACACTATGACACCAGACTTCTACKCCAGAAACTTCATCTCACCCAGGTGAATGTTCCAGGGTCTTTGAATTACAGCKGGTCTGAGACCCATGTTTATTCTTTGGGGGAGAAGGCAATGTGCCATCAGGAAAAGAAAATAGGCATGACATTATTCCCCTAAGCCATTGTTTCAGTTTTAAGTGTTAATACTCCTTTCAATCCAAATAGCAGAATAAATATGCCCATGCCAAAAGTAAAGAAATATTCACTGGAAGTTGGCTAAGAGGATTTTGATACCAGTGATTTTAAAACTAGGGTAAGAAACAGAGGGTAGAACAGTAGATAGTCAAGTGGCAGCTCATACAAATGTGTCTTGTTTCAGTAACCAAAGATTTTCACTTTTATAGATGGATATAAGAGGCCTTGGGGGGGCAATAAAAACCTCTTTCTTAACAAATGCCTTTGAAAAGGCAGAAAATATGCTTAAATGTGCCCTATTTTACACATTCCTTTCATCCTTTAGGCTTTTGACGTAAWGCTTATCACTTTGCCATTATGTCAATTTGTGCTTACCAGTCTTTTTTTCTCRTCTCATCTTATATTTAGGCTGTGATGCTGCAAACACTTACCTACATGCTTAGTTTTGCTACTCCTTCCTTGTTAATCCCTTTGAAGTTAAAAGGATTATTTGCATTAGCAAAGTAAGGCATGTGTGTGCTTTCAGGAGGAAGGTCTTATGTTGTAAACCCTTGGGGGTGGGACCAGATCAGTTATTATGCAGTCAGATGGCTCAAAGCAAGGTTGGGTGGAGGATGAGTTCAGAAGTTTGTGGAGTTAATAACKGTTAACAGAGTGAACTAGTTTGTGGGATATCAGTCAGGGGCATAGCACACAAGCAGTTGTTCACCCTGACTAGCACAAAAYCTTCTTCCCCTCTTTTTGCATTTTTTGCTGAGCTGTAGCCTCAGACTTCATACCAGCTGAGACATCTGCTCCTTTTTCCTTACCTCCTAAAGTAGAAACTTCCCTGATATTTGCCATGGGGTAATCTAGAGCAAGATCATAAGTAGATTTATGCTGCTGTGCATAGGGAGGAGAAATAAAGATCTGAAACAGAGCTGCTGAGTTTTCCAGGCTCCCATTGTCCAGGCTGTAGCCTTCTCAGAACCATCCAGCACTAGCTTCTCATSCCAGCTAACGCATGTAATGTTTCTTCCCCTCTTTTCCCACTTTCCAGGGAGACCTAGCCACTATATCTTCCCTCCTAAATTTGTCCTATTCAAGTACTCTATTTGAATAAACACTTTTGTTTAAGATAGACATAATGTAAAATTCATGGAGGGATGTATAGAAGGTCTCCCACTCTCTCTGCATTCAGCCAGTGCAGCTCTGTGCACATTACCATTGTACAACAACAGGTAAACTTGATATTTGTGGTAGAGAGAATTACTCTGTAGTGTTTATCTCCTGGAAACCTCTAACATAGATGTTCCAGTGATTTCTGTAGTGTAACTTTAAAAATTACTTCCAGCTTCACAGGAAAAGTTTAAAATCCAGTTTCCAGAAATATTTATTTTTGTTGGTAACTCTAAGCAGAAAAATCTTATTTTTATTACATTAACATCTAGAATTCCAGTGGAGCWGTGTGTGCTATTTTGTTATATTATCTAAAATTAGGAACAGAAATGCTCTTCTATTAAAGAACATAATCTAAGGATTTGTTTTCATTAAATATTTTAATAGTTTTGGAACATGAAGCTATGGACAAAGACCTGGTTGTTGAGCTGGCTGTACTTGTGGAACAGGCTAGATGATCTTTCCTGTCTGCTTTCATGTYTGTTAGCTGAGCCATTGATGTGAATGCACCCCTGCTCCAACAGCAATCATTCAAGTAGCTGAGCAAAKGCTGGTGTCTCTAGCAGAAGGACTGTGAAGAGAGACAGGGAGCAAGCCTTGCAAAGTGCATGTTTTCCAACAAATGCCCTTGGATGAAGAGAGGTAGTGCTTTTAGTTTCTATCTTAAAATTATTTGTCTGTGGTATAAATTTAAATCCCTACCATGGTGCTAAAGGAGCTTGTTATAGACGGTCATGGAATGACATTCCCATTCTCCATGGGAATGGAGAGGGGAAGAATAGAGAATGGAATGTCCAGTGGTTGATGTCCTCTAAATAGCTGTCAGAAGTATAAAGAACAGTGCCTCTTGCTTTTCTAGATTTTCCTAGAGAGTGGCTTTTAGGAAGCATCAAGTGACAGAACTGGAAGGTGAGGCAGCTGCTGAGACTGCTGAGAGGGAGCAGAAATGGCTGAATAAARTAGTGTGAGAGTAGAGGTTGCTCAGTGAGCATTTTGTGCACCTCTGACCTGAAGATATGGTAATTAGAGAGATCTCTTCCTGTCTTAATCTTCTCCTGCCCAGCCACATCTGTGGTTTCAGTTACAGGACAAATGCTGCTTGTGTGGATGGTTAATCAAGCACTTAAAAGGTCCTGGGAGTGGCAGGAAATGGGGAACAGCTCAGGGGTACAAGAAATAACTCTGAGGACCAACTCTTCTGGACCAAACTTAAACCTGCAGACTTCTGTTGGCAGTTAAAGCTGGTTGGAAGTATGAAAAATAACTAATCACTGCTGCAACTATTCAAGCAAGACCTAACTGTCATGAGGAAATGGCACCTGAACTCGTATGTCTTATTTCACTTCTGGAATTGTTTTACTAAATGTCGTTGTAGCTGTGCTCCTGCTAAGAAGACTTGGATACGGTAGGACTCAAGAGGTCTGCTGGAGTTTGTTATTTATGAACTCAGGCTTCTTGCCTGCTGTAACAGTAAAAATTGGTGACTGTATTTCTAGGTCCTTGAGAGACAGCTGAATTTTCTCCTCATGAAATACACTGCCAYGCACACTTATGGTTGATATTTTGGTAAAGGCCATATGTGCTTCTACAGCATGGCAGCCATAATGYGCCTGGTTTTCTAGCACTGCTGCTGCCACAGGTGACTTGTGAAAGGTTGTCTTTTATTGCATGCTAAGCGAGTGTTGCTAGGGAAGCCTGCAAAGGCCTAGAAAAGAGGTTTTCCTGACACTTATCCTGGCTCAAGCCCTCTCAGTGGAAATTGCCATCCTCTGCTCAGGAGGGTAGTGGAGAGGCTGTTTTCCCCTGTACTCAGTATTGATGAGGCTGCACCTCAAGTACTGTGTGMGGTGCTGGAGCATGTCCAGAGAAGGRCAGAAAGCTTGTGAAAGGTCTAAAAAACATCCTATGAGGAATGGCTCAGGGACTTGGGGCTGCTGTGCCTGGAGGAGGCTCAGAGAGGACCTCATGGCTCTCTAGAGATCCATGACAGGAGGTTGTAGGTGAGGCCTGGTCTGTTCTGCTGTGCTCGCAGTGAGACGGGCAGAGGAGATGGACTCAAGCTGGCACGGGGGAGATGCAGATTAGATATTAGAATAAAACCTTTCAGTGTTAGGGTGGTCARGCACTGGAAYAGGGTGCCCAGGGAGGTGGCAGAGTCACCATCCCTGGAGGTGCTCAAGAGGCGTTTGAATGTGGCGGTGGGTGATGTGATTTAGCGATTACAGTGGTACCCACTACAGTGGTATTGCCGGACGGACGGTTGGACTGGGCGATCTCGAGGGTCCTTCCCACCCTGGACGAATCCATGACCGATGGATCCCATACCGGGGATATTTCCTCAGCCACCAGCCCAATTCCCTGTCGGGAACGCGCGCGGGGCKGGGCGGGGCCGTCGGGCTCGCGCCCAGGGGAGCCTTTCGCCACTGGGCCCGCGCGCCAGCGCCTCGCGCGGTCCCGGCGCTTCCTTCCGGCCGCCATTTTGTCGGCCGTGCCTCGCCGCGCCGCCGCTCGGGGAGGGAGCGCAGAGCGCGCGTCCGCCGCACCCGGACCGACTGACCGCCAGACAGACTGAGCGACCGCTATCGCTATCGCCATGTCCAAGCGCCATCGCCTCGATCTGGGGGACGACTACAGCTCCAGCAAAAAACGCACCACCGACGGGTGAGGGGCGGCGCGGCCCGCGGCCGGGCGGGTGGCGGGGGGGGATCGCGGTGGCTCCCGCGCCATCCGCGCCACATCCCCGGCTCCGGCCGCCCGTCCGGGGCCGGGGCTCCCCGGGGCGCGGGGCGGCCGCGTTGAGGCGTAGGGAGAGGCTGCAGCGGCGCCGCCTCGGCCGGGCAGGCCCCGAAGCCGCGCGGCTCCCCCGGAGCGCTGGGCCTGGCCCGGCATCGGCCGCCCCGCCGGGCGGGGCCCTCGGGGGAGCGGATGGCGGCGGGAGCGGGCGGGAGGGCCTCGTGCGGCGGCGCCGGGAGGGGAAAGGGGAAAAGGTGCCGGCCTACCCGTTTGGGGGAGACGGCTGGGCTGGTCGCCCGTGGCGGGGGCGGTGCGCTGCCGGGCCCGCGCCCCCGCGCCGCGCTTTGTTTGCAATTTTTCTCCTTCGTGTGTATATTCCCCTTTGCCCCTCCTTCTGCCTCCTTCCTTTGTGTTTGTTTACCTATTCTCTCTGGCTTGAGAGGTCTGGAAAACGTGGGCCTAGAGGTGAGCACGAGGTTTGTGCAGCCCGTGTTATCAGTGCATGCCCTGGTGGGAGCGTTGTTTCTTTGTTAACGTCTTTCACCCAATCACTCTCGATGATTTGCTTGGCTTGAAGTAAGAATCAATGGTGAGGTGGGTTTTGAGGTAGGAGGCAAGGGGGTGGTTGTTTTTTCCTTRGTTTTGCAAAGGTTAAATTTTTAGGACTGTACTGCACACGCTTCAGCATATTTTTGTTGAGGTTAATGAAATTGCAGGAACACAGATAATGCACTGGTGCCGTCCTTAAATTCAGCGTTGCTTTAGTACTTTCTTTACATAATCGTTTGCCCTCTAATTGGACAGGAGAGGAGGAAAGACAGGCGACTCTTTAAAATAAATTTCTGAAGTTTCAAGGAGTACAAAGAAATGCAGTGTTTATCTGGTCTTGCACGGGAGACTTCCGTGAATTAAACAATTACTAAAATATATCAGCATTGTTTTGGACTAAAATATTTATCTAAGAAAAATCCTTGAGTTTGTTCTCAAAGGTTACAATAGCTGCAAGTCTAATGTAGCAGTTAATATTCACTGATAAATAATCTTTGCAAAACTTGCCTTTTTTAAGGTWAGCTTGTACAGCTTCAGTTTTTAACCCCTAGACTTTGATGCATTCTTTTCAGCTCAACAAAAGAAACGTTCATTATTCCACTTCTATTTCCTGCCTGTAYGATCATTATAATTATGTTTTTAAAAATAAATGTATTGAGCTATTTGGCTCTGTTAATGCATTTTTGATATAATTTCCGGGAGGTTGAAATAGCTCCCCTGAATCTGTGGAAAAGTTCTATAGCTTTTCTAYATGAAGAGGCTTTTGTAAAATTACCAAGTGGTTATATCAAAACTGGGCGTTATTTAAATGTGGAACGTCTGTTACWGCTGTTTGCAAAGATAGTCCCAAGTCAGTATTTCCTTGTTTGTATGTTGGTGTGTTTTATAGTTATGTGGCTTTACTTGTCATTGTGTTTACTGATTATGTAATGTCATTCTTAACTCTTAGCCTTACCATTTGGAATACACTGCTGTGAGTTCCCACCAATGTTAACATTTTTAAACTGGAAGACTTCGACCTTTATGGCACCTGAAAGCTATAGAAGTGCTGGTCTTGTGCCCCTTCTTTGTCCCCTCCTCTGCTACTAAAAGCATTAAATGGTATAGGACTCAAAACAAATCACTACAAGGATAATTACTGAGCCTGATTGTTTCTTAGATGACCTGCAATCTTAATTCATGTGTGAGGCATACTGATGTTACATGGTTGGTTATTTTAGAGTAGTTTGCTTTTGCAGCCTATACAAGGCCATAAGGAAGATGCTCCGAATCTTGTTAGAAGCGTGTGTGTACATGTCTGTCTCTGTGTCAAGAGTGCCTTTTTGCARTTTAGGTGGTTTTGGAGCTGGATAAAGCTGGATGAGCTCCTTGCATGGTTCCACTTCACATTGAGTGGTAGTTTGTCTTGCATCCAAACCAGGCTTTGTCAAGTTCCGCCTGACAAAATAAGAGGGTTACATCAAGTGAAGCTGTATTTTTTTAGTTGCTTTTTAATGGAGGCCTCTATTGGTGTGGATGTCTCCACGCAGCAGCAGTGCCATATGGGCTCTGCATGATCAACAGGCCTATAATTGTTGGTGCAGCCTTAAACGTCTGTATGGCATCTATTTTCTTTCAGACTTGAAGTGTCATCTGTGAAGTAAAAAACTTCTTGAAAAAATAGAAATTGTGTGGAAGGTTTTTGGTTACAGTGTGTGCATGAATTGCTATTTTAAAATACGTTAATTTAAAAAAAAATTTAGTTGTGTAACAGAGTTAGTGATCTAGTGGGTTGTRTATCATTCAGACTAATTATACTTCAGTTACTTTTTGTATAGAATATAAACTCATTTACTTGCATTGCTTTTTTTGCATCAACTGTTGCTGTGTTTAGTAACGGAAAAATAYTGATGAGCTATTAGGTGGGCTTAGACTTTCCCTGTGATCACTGTGGTTTACCTAGATTCCTTTGTTTCCATTTTTATTTTTATGTGGTTTTTTTACCAAAAGAAATCACTCTTRTATAGTGATTCTGTAATGCTTATTTTGTGTTCATGTGTATATGTATTATATATGTGAGTGTAAGTAAGTGAAAGCAGTTAGCAGACCTGACTTTTTCACTTAAAAACAGAGCAAAAAATCCCAACCTCCCTCTAAACATGGAGGCTGTTACGGGTTTCAGGCACAGAACAAGTGTGATTAAATTATTATTTTACTGTTAATTTTTGTGTTTGAGTTCTATTTATTCTATGCAATAATTAAAAAGCAACTAAAATGTGACAGTTTATAAGTGAAGAAATGCCAAGCCACATTTTTACAAACGTTTAGGAAATTAATATGGCAGCATAGCTGTCATTCCTCTTTTTGCTTGTTGACCAAATGAGCCTGTGTCTGTTAAGCGTCAGTAATGATGGGAGACTGGGAAACAGTTTTAGAAAAAGAAAGTGCTGCTATAAAATTGTAAGTTGTAGGAGGTAAATTTGAAGCCATGTTGTATTTTGTGTTGTTTCTATGTTGGGATCTGGTTGCCCTACTTCTCTTCTGCTCTTTGAAAACAAGAAAGAGACTCAACTCCCTTTATTAACGCATAGTTTTTTACTTCTGAAATGTACGTAGAGCTTGATAGATTTCCTTTCTGTTTGTACAATTAAAAAGCTGTAAGACTTCAGTGAAGAAATTGAGACATGGAGGATTATTGGCACTTTCCATGAGGGATTGTAGTCCATTTTATTCACTGTTTTGTTCTTGAGGTTGTATTTTTGTATTAAGCCCACACAAATAGCTACCAACACAGAAAGTAAGTGCTACAAGGGAGTGTTTGGAGGGCTAGATCAGAGAATTGATCCGAGTTAAAATAGATGCTGGTGGGAAGATTGGTTCTTCACAAGGCTGATGAAAGGCTTGTGCTGACACATGGGAAGGGTTGGCAACAGTGTGGATCTGTTCATTTTAGCACTAGGGCTGCTTCATGGAGGCTGAAGTGTACCTGAAGGTACACTTGATGGTCTGCAACGTGGAAGCTGCTGAACTGATACTGTTTAAGTTAATGGTTGTGGAATAAATTTTGTTAGTGTGGTTTGTTYATACTTTGACTAGATACCAGTGAAGGGTAAAAATAGTTCAGAAACACRCATACAGAAAAGAACACTGAAAACCAAACCAAAACCTGCACATTAGTAGTGTGACTTATTCTGCCTTGATTGAAGTGTGTTGTATTTTACCCTGRCTTTACTGTACTTAAATTGCTTTTATACCATTATTTCTTTTTCTTGCTAATGATGTTACTGTCTGACCATGCACTTTTATGTCCCAGTACTGGAGGTGTTTAAAAAGTGAACAGCTCATCAGCTGCAAGTGTGAAGCTTTATTGCTGTCTGACACATGCTATTAGACTCTTACACCATTCTGCGTAGTATAATGGAGCCTAGTTCTTTCACTTTGTCACAGGGGTAACTTCCGTWTGGGGAATATGAAGCTATTGGGTTCTGCAATATCTGCCTGCCATTTTGCAGCAAGAAAAGATTTCTAGTTTGTGCAGTATTCGACTGTGTTAGAAGTAATATTGAAGCTAGGGTATCTCAGATTCAAGCAAATGCCCTAGAAAGGGTCTTAATTTTTAGATTATTCAGTCCAAAACTCTAGGAAAAACTGTATACAACTGAGTTGAGTAAGTGACAATAAGCAGTATGTTTTATCATCCCTCTTTCTTTTTAATGAGTCTATGTTAAAAGATGTCCCATGAAAAAAATCTTATTATGACCTCTGTGGCCATAGTATGTTGAAGTACTGCCRGGGAAAAAAAGGCTGCATACATTACATTCATTTATGCAAGAAGAGTAGTGGTGGTTGTTTCCAAAGCACAGCACATTTTGAAGTAAAATTTGTAGAGCCAGTACTAATATAATCTTGGTTACTGCATCTTCTCTATAGGTAGGAATTTGGTATTATTTCAGTAGTTACATCTGAATGCCAACTGCATGTTTAAAACAAAAGAATTGTGGAGAGGAATGTTGGCCAACAGTTGTCTTTGGACATACTCTCTACTTCAGACATGCTTGAGCATCAGTGAAGAAGGAGGCGAGGTTTGGTTTTTACTCAGTATTCCTGTCAATGTTTATGTGTGCACTTACTATAAAGCTAGTGTTGACTTAGTTTGTTATTTTGCCTTTTTGATAGGATTTCTCTTAAAGCACAGAAAGAGCCAAAGCTGAGGCTATCCTTAGTTTTCCAGGCAAAGATGCCACTAATCTTTTAACTTAATCTAGTTTAGAAAAGGATGGAGTTTTTTTTTTTTTTTTTTTTTTGGTAAAGCAGGGCTTGTTTCAGAGTGCCAAATCGGGAATTTTTATTAAAAGCATGCAGCTGTAGTTTCTGGATCAAACTGAGAATTCTTTTGCGAATATGTGTTTGTAGGAAGAGTGGGATTGTGTGCAAGAACAAGTATATGGACTTGTGGAATCAGAAACCCTCACAAAGACTGAGGCCAGAGATGAAAAATGCTGTTTTTCWTTTGCATGTGGAGTGAATTTTTCTACTTAATATTTGGAACAAATGGTAATACATAAATGCTGTTTAAATGTATGGTAGGAGGTGATACTGGAGAAGATACTGTATAACTTGATAGTGTTAGGTTAACAGTTGGGCTCCATGATTTTAAGGGTCGTTTCCAACCTCAATGATTCGGATTTTGTGAATTGTAGTGTCTGGTCTTAAGTTGTAAGCTCGAGACTCRGCAACCTGTATATCAAAGTTGATGGAGTCAGAATTGTATGTAAGGTTTGAAACAGAAAAAAGCTGTAGAGCATTTGTGGAATAATAAAATCAAACTTCTCTTCCATGGGTTGCTTATTATCTTGAGTTAGTTTTTTTGTGGGTGAGCATAATTCCTTTGGTAGGTAGGCAAAGAGACTATTTAGTGTTCTCTTATTTTTCTGCAGCAGCAAGCAGGGGTGGGGACAGCTGAGACATCTACATTGCACAGCTGATTCCTTGTAATCATTAAATGAAGAGGGTTAAAACATTCATGTCTCCATGTGATAGCTAAATTCAGTCTTGCCAGTAATGAGAGGAACTGTTTAATGTTTAATACAATAAATGTAGCTATTTACATCTAGTATTGAGAATRCCTCGTATTTATTGTTGTTATTGGTAGCTGTCTGCACTATGTTAAAGATTTGGTTTGTATCCACTTTACACTGGGTACCGTTAGGGTTGTGTTGTATGTAAATTCCTCCTCTGCATTTAAATATTCAAGTGTCTTATTTTCTGCTCTGTCTCTTAACTCATTTTAGGAAAGATCGGGACCGYGACAGGGACCGGGATGACCGTTCAAAAGATCGTGACAGGGATCGTGACAGAGATAGAGATCGTGACAGAGAAAGGGACAAGGAAAAGGATCTGCGACCTACATCTAACTCTACCTATTATGGGGCTGCTGGGTTACCAGCTATAAAACCAGCAATGATTCCACACAGTATYAACCCTTTCACAAATCTACCACATACACCGCGATATTATGATATCCTGAAAAAAAGGCTGCAGCTGCCTGTCTGGGAATATAAAGAAAGATTTACGGATATTTTGATTAGGCATCAGTCATTTGTGCTGGTTGGAGAGACTGGGTCTGGTAAAACAACGCAGGTGAGTTCTACCTACATGATACTGCTTTTTTTTTAAAGGTTGTGACTGTTRCTAGTGTGTCTGCAAAATTAATTGAGAGTATGAGAATACTTCACAAACTGTAARCAAAACTAATTTGATGAATGTTATATTTGCTTAATGAGTGTAAAGTTGAGGAGAATTTCACAGAATCTTCCACTCTAAAAGTCCTGCTCTCTGGCCCCTGCTTCCACTGGGCTTTGTTATTGGTGGGTATATGGTAGAGGAAGATACAGTTTTAATGGTGTGACAGAAGTGTGCTAATCCACAAACTGAAGTGGTGGTTCCAAGTAATTTATTTACCTGTCTGTGTAGATAGCAGTTACATAGAATGAACTTGTTCATACTTGTTTCATAAAACATGAAACTTACTGCTACCAATATAAACTTAAGAGGAATTGAAATGTCGGATACAATTCTGACATCTGATTGGATTATGTGTTTTGGTGATAATTCAAACTTGAGAGGTAGAGATTTGGATTTCCTAGGTACTGAAACTTCTCAGAGGTCATAGAACTTTTTAGTGCTGCAGTTAAAAAACACTCTCTTTTGTAGATTGATGGCTTTAAAAGTCTTCCTCGGCACCAAAGGTTGTGATAACAGATTTGCAGAGCCTCCTTAAGCSTTAAGAAGAATTTTGAGGACCAGGAAACAGGGAATATCTAAGATACAAAGAAAACCTGTGTATTTATAGCAGGGCAAACTTGCTCAAAASTTTATCCTTTGGTTTGCTGTTTAAAGTCTGTGTGGAAAAGTGATGTAAAAAGTTCTTTGTTCTGTAATCTAAAATCCTTTTATCTAGGCAGAAAACAAAAACRTTAGAATATTTTACTCTTTATAGAATGCATTGTAGTTAACTTAGAGTCTTAACAGACAGTAAATTTTTAGTCATAAAATTGTGGATATTGAGAAAATGTGAAGGACATAGTACATTAGATATCTTTYAGAGCTGTGCCTGAAATACCTGAGGTTACAGGACATGCTGCGCATTCTAGGAACCAGTGTATAGTTTAGAAGGTAACACTGTGACATCTGTATTGCTTTTTTAAGTGTATAAGACAAGACCGGGATTGTTAAGAATTCTTCAGAAAGRTCTGATTATGTAGTTGTCTGGAAGATGCAGTGTTCTGAATGTTTATGTTGAAAAATGGTACTTACCTATAGGAAAACAAGATTAYTTGTGTGATCTGAAAATGACAAGATCTGAGGGTTGTGTGGTTTTCATATCCATGTCTTATACTTCAAATACATCCTAATGTCATTCCTCAGGTATAAAGCTTTTACCCGAGTTATCTTACTACTTCAAACCTTACTTTCTGAAAGGATTTAAGTAATTTAACACATCTTACCTAAAGACTGGATTTAAGCTACCRGAAGCACATACATACGCTGTCTTGGAAGCTTCACTTCCTCCTCTGAATTTGCTCTGTGAGGTTGCAGATACATTTTGAAACAATTGACGGAGTCTCTGTTGGGACATATTACTGAAATTTGTCCTGCTGCCATGTAGTGAAAACCTTGTTTTGCATGTTGTAGWGTCACATCCTTTATGTGGTCTATTGCTGTCTTAAAACCTGTTGTGGGATAGTTGTTTTTATTCTCCTTAAATTCATTGACTGGACCAAGATAAGTACTTAGTGCAGCTAAGAAATCCTTTAGTGCTCAGATTKCAGGTATACATGAGCTATTAATGCYAACTTTATATAAATAAAAGCAAGCAACATTTGAAAAATACTATTTCCAAAATTATTARCTTCTGTTTCGTAGTGATAGTAGAGGACTATGAAGTAGATATTCTACAGTGAGCTGCTGCCTTTCAGGTCGCTTCTCTGATTATCTGTACTTCTCCTGTGAAGACAGGCTGGGAGAGTTGGGATTGTTCAGCCTGAAGAAAGAAGGCTCCATAGAGGCCTCATCGTGGCCTTTCAGTACCTAAAGAGGGCTTAGAAAAAAGCATGAAGAGTGACTTTTTTCATGGGCAGATAGTGATAGGACAAGGAGAAATTAGTTTTAAACTGGAAGAGAGGAGATTTAGATTAGGGGTTAGGAAATTTTTTTTGTGAGAGTGGTAAAATGCTGRAACAGGTCCCTGGAGAAGTTACGAGTGCCTCATCTCTGCAGGTGTTCCCAGGCCAGGTTGGGTGGGKCTTGAATCAATCTGGTCTGGTGGGTGGCATCCCTGGCCGCTGCAGGAGGATTGGAACCAGATAATSTTTAAGGTTCCTTTCAACTCAAACCATTTTGTGGTTATGTACATGCTTTCCCTTCAGTCTTATGGAGCACCCAGGATTGGAAATGCTTGGCTCAGACAGTGGAAAAAACTGAATGAAACTTTTCTCACTTGTTTCATATAGACKTAAACCCCAAAGTAGTGAAGAGGTGTATTGGAAGCCAAAACGTTGATTTTCAGTTCTTTAGTGTTTGCAGTGGCTTGATTTGTAATTTAAACTTTRCCTTCTAAGTTAACTAGTTTTTCTAAATGCATTGGGAATGTGTTCAGTGGTGGAATGGGTTTGCCAGACTTCTCTTAGGAAGGGGTTAATTACTTGGTGTAATTATAACATTCACTCTTTTTTAAATACGGGATCATATGTGGTTCTGAAGTGATGCTACTTTTTCAGCAGGTTTTCGTGGCAGGTGAMATTCAGAAGCAAGCTGATGCGCACTGTAGCTTAATCCTTGTCCTTTGCAGTGTGTAGAAGAACAGATACAGGTTTTCAACTAAGGAAAATACAGAGAATTCTACCATTAACTTTTAACTGAGGAAGTTTTCAGTAAGTTGGAGAGGCCTAAAAAAGCCAGAAAGGGCAGTGTTCTTCCCTCTCTTGTTCTGTGTTCCTTAAAATAATRAATTTCCTTTGAAAGGGTCTTTAAGAAACGTTAATGCATTTATCCTTGATCTTAGAGGCCGTTGTATGTTTAGTTACTACCTTCTCATGTTCATGGAAGTTATATTTGAAAATCCCCCTTAACTGAGAAAGTCCTTGAGATTAAATGATGCTGGCTAAAGCTGTTSCTCCTGCTTTTGGTATTGATAAAATGATCTTTTTTTGAAGAAAGTCAGGGGTTTTGATGATGGTAAGGGGGCAGGGTTTGTGTCAGTAGGTTACATAAGAACCAGATGCTAAGTGCTCGGTATATTCTCAGGCATGACTGAAGAAAGGCATACAGGGTGGCACAGTCCTTTTTCCCAGTATTTGTATGTCTTTGAAAGCTGGGCAGGAAAAGTCTTTGGGTGGTTGTCTGTCCCAGCCTAGCACAGGAAAGTTTATGGAGCCYTTTTCTTTGATCTGACACCAGTGCTGAAGGTTTTGCTGTTTACAGGAAAATCACTTTTAAATTGGTTCTATTTCMTGCTGCAGTGGCCTGACAGATCTGCTGGTTCAAAATTTATTTCAGGATTTGCTTGGTTTAAAGTCAGAAAGCTTCATCTAATATACTTAAGAGTTGAGCTGTTACTAGGGACTTGGGAAGTGGGGGAGCCATGTATGTTAACCAGGATAGGGTTTCATTTTGCTGTTAGTGTTCMAGAACTGCTATTTTAGTTTTGAATAGGATTTTCAGAAATTTGAGTTCTTCGCAGCAAGCTAGCAGTCTCCTGTCGTTTTTGATTATTTTTGCTTTTATTTTTCTTACGTTTATAGTGGAAGTATATTCTGATTTAAAAATTGCATTGGACCASACTTGTCTGCTTCTGGTTATGTTTTGTGTTTACTTAAATCCATTTTGTTGTGAAGATCCAGTAATAACGAGCAGATATTTTCCTGGTTTAAATTATASTGCTTTCTCGTCTATTCCTTATTGGTAGAGTGTATAAAGGATATGTTTTCTTTTCCTTTKTGTTCTTTTAAAAAGTTACTAAGGAAGAGTGAGGGTTTTTTTTTTTTTGTCTGTAGGCTCGGAACTACTTAGTCCTGGAGTTGTCTCCTCATAAAGTGTCACGCTGTGAACATGTTGAGAATATTCTGTCTTCATCAAACTGTTACTGACCTTAGGAATTCTAAATAAAACTTGTTTTGCATGGCTCTTACTGTTTCCAGGTTCCTAATAGGAGCAGAAAACTACTGACTGGCAAATAAAATGAGTGCTAACACAGGAAAGAAAGCTTAGGGGTTTTATATCTGGTTGATGAAATTTATGAGGAGCAGTAATAAACCTAATGAATATAATTACTTGTTCATTTTATTTGTTGTACTTCCTGGCTAGCACAAGTTTTTTATTACTAAAATAATTGTTTTTGTTTGAATGTATTAAAAAGCATTACTTTTTCAAGACACGTAATACATTTTGCTTACTGTGAAACTTAAACTATGCTATTGATCTCAAAGTTTTAGTATGTTAGCTTTAATTTTGGTTGCTCTAGAGCATGTTGGCTGCTGCTGAGTACCTGAAAAAGATATTGATCTTACAGGGCTAAAATATGCTGTGAACTCAKGTATTTCCTTGATAACTTTAAAGATAGATATGTACATGCTTAATGAGAGTGCTTTATTTAGTGGCATTGGATCCAGCTGACTGGTCTATCTGCTCTCCTGCTTTGGGTATTTTTGTGTGTGGATTTGGCATCTCTGTGGAATTCGAACTAACTTTTGATCCAGTGCAAAGGTTTCAGATTCCTTATGACCATTTGAAGYGTGTTTCTCACTGAATTTTATTCTTGACAGATCCCTCAATGGTGTGTTGACTACATGCGCTCATTACCTGGCCCAAAGAGGGGAGTGGCTTGTACTCAGCCCCGGAGAGTGGCTGCCATGAGCGTCGCACAGCGCGTTGCTGATGAAATGGATGTTATGCTGGGCCAGGAGGTTGGTTACTCCATTCGGTTTGAAGATTGCAGTAGTGCAAAAACCATTTTGAAGTAAGTATGTCAGCTGTCTGATAAAGGTATAACAGCATACTTGGAGGTGGGAATCGCAGGGTAATGAAGGGTGCAAATGGAGTTCTGAAAGGAGTAATAAGGGAGTAAATCTGTGGATTGGTGCTTTGTGTCTGAGTGGGGAGGGGAGACAGGAACTGTAGCATGAGCTGAGAGAAAACTGAGATGAAGCATGAGTAGAGTTGGAAATGATTCATTCATCRTGAAGAAATCACTGAATCCTATAGAAATTAATTTAAAATGATCCATAAAGAAGATGATCTGAATAAGTATTTCATTATTAGGGTGCTATTCAGAATAAAGCCCTTCAGCATGCAGTTTCTCTTTGCTGTACATTCAACTGACATTTWATGTTGGTATCTTCTATTCAGGATACTTCTGGTGAGGTTTAGTAGATTATTTCAGTAAAGGGAACTATCCARAGATTCAAAACTGGCCTACACCTGGCTCTGGGACACATAGTCAGGAGTGTTTAGTTGTCAGCTGCTACAGATAGGCATGGTGGATGTGTGAAACCTAGTGCATTTAGTATGTTATTTCGTGGATTACATTCAAAATGCTCAGTTTAAAACGCCAAATAGTGTAGTTCAGGGATTAATGCTTTTCTATCAAAAGATGTCTTCTCTTTGGTCRTACAAGTAGTTGAACAGGCAGGCATAAAGTTTATGTGGAAAAAGAAATGTARCAGTAGAAAAGCAAGGAGTGAACGGATGATCTGTGGACACAGAAGGAGACCAGTTGCAGAAACAATATCTCTTGGATTTTCGAGGGTGTTTTCCTCTTTCTGTTCCTCTTAGCTGATGTGTGGAAATCTGCAAGTTATAGTCTACAAACTTGCAGATGTTACTAAACCTTGTTTCCCTCTGTTCACCCTTTTTTTTAAGCTTTCTCCCCATAATGCCAGATTCCACTTAGACTCTATTTCTATTTAAAAACTTTAAATGGGCTTGTTACAAGTGTTGGAAGTAGTTTGCTGGTGTTCCTACTTTTAAAAAATTGCTAAGTTTTGAATGTGGAAAGAGATTCTGCATCAAATTTAGAAACAATTCCAGCACTCATTTTGTTTACTGTTTGTGTTTAGGTATATGACTGATGGTATGTTACTGCGTGAAGCAATGAATGATCCTTTGCTGGAGCGTTATGGTGTTATAATTCTTGATGAGGCCCATGAGAGAACACTGGCTACAGATATCTTGATGGGTGTTTTGAAGGAAGTTGTAAGACAAMGATCTGATTTGAAGGTCAGTAGTGATGAAGTCCACCAGCATGTCTGTTCTAGTTGCAGGCATACTGGATAAAATATCTGTGTGCTTACCATTAGCTCATTTTTATAATTGTTTTTTGATCTGTGATGATGCATATTGGAAAGTTAACCCTGGGAAATACTTAATGTGCTTTGTACCGAGGAAGTTCCTAGAAACCATGTAATTGTATGTTAACCTTATGTATTGGACTTGGAATGTTTTTGGCCTTTATAACAAGAGTGCTGTATTCAGGTAATAAAAGCATTCTTTAATCATGGTCAGCAGTTTCGTTTCTTAAAATGACATTTTGCATGCATAATGTATCACAAATTCTTGTCAACTTGGAGTAACTTTTTTTCCTCCAAATCTACAGGTTATAGTTATGAGTGCTACTTTAGATGCTGGCAAGTTTCAGATCTATTTTGATAACTGTCCTCTTCTAACTATCCCGGGTCGCACCCATCCTGTGGAGATATTCTATACTCCAGAGCCTGAAAGGGACTACCTTGAGGCTGCCATTCGAACAGTGATACAAATTCACATGTGTGAAGAAGAAGAAGGAGATCTCTTACTCTTCCTTACGGGACAAGAGGTACTTTCTTCTGTTTTGTATTAATTGTTCCATAGAGTAACTATTTTAAGTGTCTTGTGTAGACTGAAACACTTAGTTTCATTTTATAGTTTATAATTTGGATGATCTGAGTTTTTTTACCTATAATATACTTTAGATCCTTTGACACTGTACATATCTGTAACGTAAATGCTGTGCAAGTCCTTTCTAAAATGAAAATTCTCATCAAGTCAAGTTCTTTTAAAACAGAAACACAGACAATGAACCCTAGGTTTGCACTGATGGGAACTCCAAAGATCTGGGTACCTGATAGCATCCTGGRTTTTTATTGAAAAGATAGTTTCGTGCACCTCTGGACATGTATTGTACAGCTTAGCTGAAGAATAACCATTTGGTTCTGCTACGTAGCTATCAGTAATAGTTTTAATAAGAATGTCCAGTTTTTTTCACCTGAGTATTAGGCTGTAGACTTTGTGTACCACAAATTTAGGGGCTTAGGTCTCAGAAATAGGCTTCGTGCCTTGCAAGAAAAGGAGGGTTGTATAAAAGCACTTAAGCCAAACTATATTAGGAAATAAGGATTTTCTGGAAATCTTAAATACTTTACTTGAAATAAATTGGAGTATTTTTAATCCTGGTCTTTCTTTGAATCTCTTTTGAGTGTCCATGCAAGTAGACCGAGAAGTAGAAGAGGCATTTTGAAAGTTTGCCGGACTCAGTCATCCTAAACCTCTTTTTAGTAGGGGAAGAAATATAGCTAGCAGAAATGTTTTTCAAGTTACCCTTCTTGCAGTTAGTAGTCCTCAAGAAGTACCTTTGAAAGGACATAGAACAATTCATTGTCTTTTTTCTAAGCATACACAGCCTTAACTATGCCAGGGGGAAAGTGGTACAAATAATTTGTGATTCTGAAGGTACTCAGGCTTCTTGAGTGGATTTGCCAGTCATAAAGATGTGTTGCCTCTTACATGAGTTTTAAGACATTTAATTAAAGTGTCTTCTGGCAGGTCATCTCTTAGAAAACCAAAGCAATGACTGTCACTATAAAGGCAAATACTCTSACTTTTACATTTGTCTTTCTTCTTTTAAGTATTGTTATGAGTTAAAGTACAGGTAGGAAAAAATACTTTCAATGATAGTGGTTTTGAAACCTATCTGCTTGGTTTTAGCTTGAAGCTGTAGTTCAGGCTAGTTGGCTGCKTAAATGTGCAGCTGTTGCAGATGGGTGAATACTGCGGTCCAGCTGTTTCAGCAGATTTTATTTTCTTACCAAGATGCTAAATCAGGCTGGTTTTCAACTTTTCACGAAGCACAGATACATGGCCTTCTGATTTATAAATTTTGMTTGCTATGTCTGTTGCTGTGTATTACTCTAAATAACCCGTTACATCAGTCACTGTGGGGCACGGCATGAATGTCTTCCTTTAGGAAGTGGCTCTAGGTTCTAGACTTGTCAGTGCTACAGATGAACTCTGTTCTGTTGTACAAACAGGTTCTTTGATTTCCACTGGATCAGTTCGCAGGACATGATGTGATATAAGCAAATTCTGAATAAAATTCTGTGCACAGTATGTGTACATATGTGTATTTATATAATTATGCATAAAAGTATCTACCACTGCATTACTGAATCATTTTAAAACTTGCATTGGTAAGTGAGTGCCCTCTGCTCTGGAGTCTAGAGTTCTCCAGAAATGTGTGTCAGCTGTTGGTACTACCCAGGGGTACTGGAGTTGACTCTGTTTGGAGCTAGTCTGAGTTTGGGTGGTTAGCAAGAAGTTTAAGTCTGATTTAGCTTCTGTAGAGAAGCTTTGAAGTATTTTAACCATTTTGATTAATGACATTTTAGGACCTCTGTTGAGTTTCATGATAGTGTCTCTGTGTGTATCACTGTTAAATCTAAAGTGATGTGACCTGCTGTACTCTAAAGAACAGAAAATGTGCGCTAGGTACCATTACCACCACTGTGCTTCAGGTTCGTTAGGCTTAGTAGCTAGGCTAAAATTGATACATACTACGCAGAGATGCTTTCTAGTTCTTTTGGATTTTTGAAATCAATATAAACAGGGTGCAAGATTATTTGTTGTCAGAAAGATGCATTTTTRCAAAGCTAGATGAAATTATGGAAAGGGAAGATGTTTTAGGTGAAACTATCCAAGTGTGACATGTTCAGAGTTTAAGAGGCTTCAAATGAGGTATAACAGCAGTGGTCTAATGTAGAATGGGGGTCCTTTTTGGCTGCTGTCTTCTCATCCAGATGAATTTGAAGTAATTTCACATGGGAATTAAAGATGGATAGCGGTTAATTAGTACAGATTAGTTCAGACATAGAGAGGACGATGAGACTTGGAGATACCAGGAAAGATTCTGTGTTGTCATGCTCAKAAAATTAAAAAAGCTTAAATGTATTCAGAAACTAAAGGAATCTTAATTGTATTAGCCTGTTACTGGATGAAGATAAAATTGTTGTTAATGGTGGAGAAATATGTGTTCAGTAAAAATTTCCTTCCTGGATGGTRAAAGGAGCAAAAGTATATGRTTACATTGTGTGAACTGCTTTTCARTCCATTAATAACAAAAAAGGATGTTTGAAACCAAAGTTCATTAGGAATCAACATTTTGAAACAGGACTTGTCCTACAGGCTCTGTAATGAGGAAAGCTCATTTGATTTTAAAAACAAACAACGAACCACCCTGGCCTATCAGGAAAATTTCAGAACATGAGAATAGTGTTCATGTTTAATGCCAGTGTTCTAAAAAGCTATAATCTGGTGTATTGGGTTTGCATGGCCAAGCTTAGGTAGCATAGCAGGGTGGCTTCTTTGAGATATTGCTAGAAGCTTCAATCATTTCCAGCAGAGCCAATCTCTGGCAGCTTGGAAAGKGGATGTGCTACTGGTCAAGGCTGGCCAATTAGAAATGGTGGTTACAGTTCTGTGATAACATATTTGAGAAGAAAGAAAACTAATTATTGAGCAGTTGTAATTGCAGTCAGGGAAGAGTGGGGTGAGAACATGTGAGAGGAACAATTCTGCTGACACCAAGGTCARTGTAGTGTAAAGGRAGCAGGAGGAGRTGCTCCAGGCACCAGATCTGGGATTCCCATGGAGCCCATGGTACATCCCATAGTGAAGCAGCTGTGCCTCTSYAGCCCATGGAGATCCATGAGGATGCAGAATCCACCTGCAACCTGTGGAGGAGACCCATGGTGGAGCAGTTGGGTGCCTGACAGGAGGCTGTGACCATGTGGAAGGCTCGTGAAGAGATGAGCCCCCTTTGAAGCAGCCTGTCCTYGAAGGATTGGGCCCYGTGGAAGAGTGACCCACACTGCAGTAGCTTGCAAGGATTTGTTGCTCATAAGATGGACCCATGGATCAGAGAAGGATCTCATGCTGGAGCAGAAGGACTCCTCTCCCTGAGCAGCGAGAGAAAGAACTTGTGATAAAGTGACTATAACCTCAATTCCCYRTCTCCCTGTGCCACTGAGGTAGGAGAYAGAGCTGRGAAGGAGACAAGSTGRGAGGGGTGGGGGGRAGGTGTTTTGAAAGTTTWATTTTACTTCTCATTATTGTGCTCTGATTTTGTAATTGAAGCCTGTTCTTCCCATGGTGGTATTTTATGAGTGAGCTCTCTGTCCAGATCTCAAATCATGAACCTTAACTTATATTTAACCCTGTCCAGCTGCAGAAGGGAGTGATAAGAGAGGCTTTGGTGGGTGTCTGGCATCCAGCCAGTATCAACCCACTACACCTGGATAGCTGTAAGTTAGGTTGCCTGTTATCAGTCACAGGCAAAATTGGAAAGTGAGAGGGATTTTGTTTCACAGGGGAAAAGCATAATTACATTTCAGTCAACATGTCTTAGACAATAGGTATTGTCAGACTTGTTCTCAGTCTGAGATTACAAAGTTGGTAGTCTAGTTGTGTAGACACAGATTTGTTAAGCTTGCAGATCTGAGAGGCAGCTGGTTTATTTTCTACTAGAGTTCTTCTAAAACAGTGTTAGATTTTACACTCGATTTAACATCAGTAATCTGAGAGTAGGTGTAACATCCTTACAGATGAAACTTGTGGGGTGGGAAAGAGAAATAATGACACACAAACTGATYTGTCTTACACATTTTGGTAACATGGGCATTTATGAATGCTGATTGTGTTCTCTGTCACCCTTTTTTTWATAAAGCCAAATGCATTGTTAAACATTTATGAAGAAAAATCCAGTCTGCATCTGGAGATGTGAAATACAGATCAGCAGTGTTATTCTTGATTTGGATAAATATATTTAAAAATGCTGCTGTGAAGTTTGCTATTCTAGAAAGGCTTAAAGTGATATTGGTAAAACTGATGGTGTATAAAAGAGTTACAAAACATTTTTGATATTTTGRTAGAAGGTTTGGTAAATGAGGGTTTATTTTAAAGGCGCAATGTTTTCATCACAGTGGGACTGGTTAAACTCTGGAACTGAAAGAAAACTGTTTTATCTGGAAATTGAAGTAAAAATTAATTCTTTTGGTTCAGGATAGCAGTTGGGTGAGGTTAAGAGGAAATCTGTGTATTGGGCTCCAGTGAACACACAAGTYRTCTTTTATAGCTTTATCTGCCTGTMTTTGGGGAGTTGGGCAGTGTGAACTAAGAGAAGAGTAGTAATACCAATTTTGCTCAAGATTTTGTTAAGATGAGGTACAGTTTAGATGATCTGATTGAGTGCAGCCTGGCCAGCAAGTTCACWGGCTGTGTGCATAGACCACTTTGGCCTTTGTGTTAGAGTGAACATCAGCACTTGAATTCCTTTGGCTTAGGGTAACTCACCCATCAYGCGGTAACTGCTCTTTAGTATCAGTGTAATTGCACTGTACCTTCTTCATGGCAGCACAGATGAGTCTTGCACACAAACAGAAGGCAAGATTGTTAGATTTCCAAGGGCAATATAACTCAGTAATTTAAGGTCACAGAGATATTCAAAGGAGTGGGAAATGCTGAGGGGATTKGGTTTGTTCAGCCTTGACAAAAGAAGGCTCCGAATAGGTCTCATCATCATGAGCCAGTATTTAAAGGGTGGCTACAACATAGATAGAAATTCCCTTTTCTRTGAGGACCCACATGAAAACATGAGGGGTAATGGATAAAAGTTACTCCTTTGAAGCAGTCTGATTAGACACAAGGAGAAGATTTTTTGCAGTGAGAATAATCAGCTGTTGGAATAAACTCCTAGGGGAAATGGTGGATTCCCCAACATTGGACATGTAGGATTTAGGTGGTCAGGGTTTTTGTCCGTCTTGCCTAGACTGTGCTTTTGACAGAAAAAGTTTGGTTAGATGATTCTCGAGGTTCCTTCCAACCTCATGTTCAGTGATTCTGTGAACTGCATTGYGGCTTGTCATTCTGGGTTTCTTTTTTATGTTTGTCAGTTTGGGTGTTTTTTGGCCTGTCATTGAATGGAACTTGTAATGGAACTACTAGGAATCATGTATTTTGTTCAGCACAAATTTGCTTCTTAAAGATGTGGGGTACTAACTCAATAATGCATGCAACTTCTCCTGTAATATTTTTCTGTTGTTTATTGTTTTCAGTATGAGCACCTTACTTTTGATTGCAAAACTGCCATCAGGAAAAGAAATGGAACTTTYACTGAGCATTCAGCTTGAACATGTAATAAAGACTTGATTTTCAGCAGCAGAAAAAAGTAATGTGCATGATAGGCAAGATCAGTCTATTGTGCAATTAATTTTATACATCTCCTTTTAGATAAACTRCTAATAATATATTAAAATCCTTTGTTTTTGATGCAGAGCTAGGGTATATTACATGTTGGACTAGTGAGATGCTACAAAGCATGGAGTTGGGGTATTGGAGGCAGCTGATGAGTTGTTGGCTTGTGRTTCATTTACTTCTAAGTTTCTCTTTGCACAGAGTCTGAGAAACCAACATGTTTCTAAATTGAACTAGCACAGATAGTCTTTAAAAGTTATACCTAGAAGATTTTTAGTGATAAGGCTTTCARATGTGGGAAAAATGAGTATTGCTAAATATTACTTAGTACTACAAAGTCCTGATCATATTTTTAGTCTTGTTAGTATTWCTTGGTACACATCAAAGGTGGCAGTGGGGTGAAGATTTAAGCATTAGTCCTGTAAGTGGTATTTTTGAAGTTTAACCATAGGAAGTCGTATGGTCCTCTTGGTTTCAATCCTGGCATGCTGAGAGTTCAGGACTCCTTTTGTCAACAGGCTTARTACTGAAGAATTTCCTTCTGCGCTGGTATACCTTTGCATTTCTAGCTGCATAGAAAAAATAGAGCTTCAGTGAGAGGAATAAAAGTGAATCCAGGTGTTTTTGGTTTTTTTAGGCACTAATCGTTAGCTGCCTGTTCTTTGGAAAAGTGGGTTAAGATGGAGTAAAATTCCTGTCAGATTCAGGAGGCATAAGTAATCTACTTAGTGTTCTGTGAAAATATAGATGACTGCACTACTAGTACTAATAAACAGGAGGGAAACTGTGCACCCTGTTCTTGCATTGTTTTCTAAACAATACAATGCTAAGCATTGATTCCTATACAGACTTGAGCTTGCTCAAATGGAAGTTCATGWTAAAATCCTGAAGCTTTTTGGGGTCTTAAATTGCTTACTGATATTTAAGCTCCTGAATTAAATTCACCTAATTTGACAGGTGTTCTAAATGTTGACTGTTGTCCSCCAGTTGTTTGAAAACAAAGCAGCCTGCTCAGGTGTTTGTTTAGARCCAGTCTGTAATCACACTGATTTGTTGGAAGGAACACGGTTTCAATTAGCTTAAATTTTATTTAATAATACTAATAATCTTGATAAAATTATTTTCCTGATTCCTGCTTTCCCCCCTCCCCGCATTTAAGCTATTTTTACTTAGCTGTAASTTCAAAATAAAAATTGTTGACTGTCACTTGGATGTTGAGTTGATGTTGTTTTTCCTGCTTGAAAAATACTCACCACCTCATTACTGCATTGATCACTAGTATACAAAAAAAAAATTCTCTGCTGACTGTAGTCTTTGAAGCTTTTCCAAGGAATATCACAGTAKTAGGCTGCTGATGGTGTGGAAGAATGCTAAAGACTTATGTTAGTGTTCAGTGTTGAATGTTCTACTATGGGATTCTTAACTGCTACTTGATTCTAGTTTCCACAGTGTTGCAGCTAAACTGTAGCTATTGTAKGTATATTGTCAGTTTATTTTGATGGGATGAAGAAGAAGTTTCTGGAAGCTTTAAAGTACTTAAGATGACTGGGACAAATCTGATAACTGGGGTTTGTGAAGAATAGGTGTGTTCTGACACTTGCAGCTTGAGAAGAAAGAACATTTTAGCTAGTGTAATCTTTCCTCTTCTTGTTGTGTGCWTGCTTTTTGCCTTTTGCTAGTCAGCTCTTTTTAGAATGAGTGCATTGATRGACTCATATGATTTTACTGAAAACTATTTCTCAATTATTAGTCCTAGGAAGTCTGGTTAGTGAAGAACTAGAATCAATCTAGTGACTTCAGCATTGCTGAAAGCCTCGTGCTTTTTGTATGTTAGGCCTGTTTTGTTCTTTTCTGATAAGCTCTGAAGMAGGTCCCTGTGCTGATGCGCTGGGCATCATAGGTCTGAGTGTGGTCAGTTTCCTTCAGATCCTTTGATCCTGTTCCTGCTTCCTATATGCCATTACCCACTATCTCACGTAGTCAGTGTGATAGTTCAGGGCTTTGAGGAGTTTTTCAGGCATAATCCAAATGCAAGGCAGGTTCACTCTACCTTCTTGTTGTTCTTTCTGAGAAGTTTCCTCTTCTGTGCAGATTGATGCGATAATCTCTTCAAGGGGTTTTATAATGAATTCGTTTGGAGTAGATGGTGTGCAAGTATTTAAAGGTGTGTGGTTTGGTTGTTTGTTTTTAAAAAGCYTTTCATACTTATAAAGTGAGACAATTGAATTAGACTTGCTGAATCTTTAAAGGATTAAAGATAGGATTGTGCCTTCAACTATAAGTCTCATATGTCTGGGTTTAAATGTCTTCATGTGATACAAAGAGATTGTGAATGCTCAAAGGCATCTTTAACACTTTCAAACTGTTCTTACTACACATACTCCTTCTAGCATGTGTACTTGGGGTACTGGTTTTGGTTATCATCTGTGTGGTTCTGGATACAGTTAGAGTCTTAGAATATCCTGAATTGGAAGGGACCTGCTGGGATTATCAAAGTTCAGCTCCTGGCCTTGTAGAGGACAGCCCTGAGGGTCACACCCTGTGSCAAAAAGCTTTGTGCAGTTGTTTCTTGACTGTGGCAGGATTGGTACTCTGAGGACTATTCTGGGGAAGTGTATGTACTAGTAGTAGATATACTGAATTTGATACAGTGTTTTCTGTTACWGTGGTAAATTAAAGGAAGCAACTATTTTGTGTTAAAAAGCAAACTACTACTATTAAAGAATTCTCTCTTGCTGTCTTTAGATGAGTGGCAATGGCTTTTGGTGTCTTGCGTCCTTCTTAAAGCGGGTTATGATGAGAGGTCCATAGTTACTCTGCAAATATGGTTTCTCTATTTCAGAGTTTTCTTATGAGTCCTGAGTAGGGGTATTTTGAAACTACATTGGTAAACTCTAGGAAGAGTGAATATTTTATCTCTTCTGAAAGTTGATCGGTAGCTGTGCACACATGCCCTGAAGAGTGTAGTTCTTATGGTTTTCCCTGGTTGGTTGTATTTTACCTTCTCTAAACTGTCCTGGGGTCTCTAGTCATTACTGTTGAAGACTAAGCTTCCTGTCCATCATCCAGCTTTCCTAATTAAACAGTGTAATCCGCACTCAGACTAGGAACTAAGGTCTGTTTTGTACTTTTGTTTATATTAAATATCAAAGTCCCTTTCCACTGGGAGGCTATTACTGAACTTGTTACAGGGTAATCAGGAGAGCAATGAATACTTACACCTGTGTAAAAAAAAAAAAAAAAAAAATTCTCTTGTAGTAAACCGGTAGTGGGCATTCCAGTTCAGTTTTTTGTATACTTTTTATGAAGATGTGTTGGATTTGTTGGCAAAGTGCATCTTTTAAACAAAGAGGGTTTTGGTAAATCTCTGCAATTTATTCAAATTGGTACTGCATTACCAGAAAGCATTAGGCTTACTCTTAAAAGGGCTTTGGACATCAAAGAAGAAGAGCCTTTATTTTACCATGCTTACATTAATTGTATGCACTGATCAATACAGAACAACTATTGTCTGTGCTTCTTTAAAACATACTTAGTGCATTTGCGCTGAGAATATAAATGTCTCTTTAAAAACAAGTGAAAGACCCAGATTTGGTGCAGATCCACCTGAATTTATGATTTCTGAGGAGACTCCTTTTGTTTTTTAAATGACAGTTGAAAGCAGTCATTTTATACAGTCTTCAGATTACCTCCTCTAGTTCCATGTATTTGCTTTAAGGTCTTTAATACCACTTCACCTTCAGACTAGAATGTGATAAGGGRGGCTCTCCCCTCTTTTCTCAGATATGTTGGATCCATTTTTTTTTGCTTTTGCCTACTGTTGTTTCTTGTCATGACTTTATTCTCCCATTAGTGGTTCAGATGGAAGATCAGTAGTTGGTCAGTRTGTCTCTTAATTCCACTAGAGGAGGTATTTTGTGATTTTAAAGTTGAAGATAATAAGTGGTGTTACTCATTAACCTAAATTTCTGTGCACTCCAATTTTCATTAGATCTTGTCATAACTACAGGTCACCTAGCTGGCTTAAATATAGTAGTTTTAAAACAAAATGGAGTTAGAATGATTGGGCTGTTGTGAACTGTTTTGTATGGTAAGCAGAAAATAGGCTAAGAAAATATTATGTAAAAAAAGGCATGAAAAATCTTTGATCTTCAGAATATTTCACTGATTTTTCTTAGGCTTAAATGGGGTTTCAGTTAATTTTAAAGTAAAATCTGAAACACATGATTGAGAGGTTTGGTTTTGAGTATCCATGTTTATACTGCAAAGGTGTTTTGTTCTCATTAGGTACAATGAAGCAAATCTTCCATATAATTGCATTAGTGATACGTGACATTAAAGCTTAATTGGCTTATTTTAAATATCTTGCACATCAATTTCCTTCAGATTGTGAAAATTGAAAAGGTCATGAGTGCAGTTTAATATTCCAGGGTGAGAGATTTCAATTTTAGTACAATTTGTAGAGATTTAATTAGGGAACATGACTAAAAGAAAAAGGATGTGGAATGCAAATTAGGCTATTCATTAGAGTATAGAAGCTGAAACATCTTGAAGTATTGTGGAAATTTGATTGCAGATTCAGTAAGCACCTTGATTGATTTTTTTAAAGTTATTTTTATAAAGTAGAAGTTACTGTAATTGTTCTGCAGGGTGTAGACTTAAACTAATTTTCATAGGCACTCTAAATGTGCATCTTTTTTCATGGAGTTTTCTAACTTATATTTTTATTTTGCAGGAGATTGATGAAGCCTGCAAGAGGATAAAACGTGAAATTGATGATTTAGGTCCTGAAGTTGGTGACATAAAAATCATTCCATTGTATTCCACCCTTCCTCCACAGCAACAGCAAAGGATATTTGAACCTCCCCCACCAAAAAAACAAAATGGAGCAATAGGAAGAAAGGTAAATACTAAGCTGTGTTTAGTATTCTCTTCTGTAAGTAGCTACCACAGTTRTATTGGCAGTGAAATATGACATTCAGCTCTGTTAAATATGTTTGGACACCAACAAGTACAACTGTTTCTTAATGAAGYCTTAAAAATGCAGTGTTTTATTACATTAGAATTGTTAGATATCTTGACATTTGTTTCTCAACAAATCAAAGTTCTGTCATCCACCTATACAGAGCCAGGATGTTGTGGTAACTGATTTGACTGAATGGAAGTGGCACTAATTTAAGTTTCTTGTGAGAATAATGATTTATGTGGAAGGATGTTTTTTTTTCCATAATAATTATTTTGAGACGTGTTGGTGGTGTGTTGGTTGGTTTGTTTCTTTTGTTTTTGTTTTGTTCCCTTTTTTGTGTTTGTCTGATTTTTGTTTTGGTTTTTTGGAGTTTTTTTTTGTTTTTTAGAGACAAAATGGGCTTTCAGGGTAGGTTGTCAGGTAGGTTATATCTGTTTCTTAAGGTTTATGAGAAGGTGCAAGTTAAAAAAGTATGTTGAAGTTTGAGGTTAGTGTTTTGTGTAGTAATAAATGAGGAATTTAGGTTATTTCATTAGGGTTTCATTAGGCAAAACTGATTAAAAAACTGAAAAACTTGAAATGGCACAGTGAATGTTCTTCATAAAATTAATATGTCAGTGTTCACAATAATCTGTAGTAGAAGCTGTGTGTTTAATAGAAAGGAAGCATATTAGAGTTTCCTGAAACTAAACTAATGCTCTATGAAATTGGCAGTCACAAAGCTAAGATTTTGAAGGTCAAAGCTGAATCATACTGTGTGCTCTAGGCAGAGTTTGTTCCTTGACTATTTGTTGGTTTTGTGCAGTACGATGCATGTAGAATACTAGTGACAACTTTCTAGTCTTCAGAAAGAGTAAATCACTTAATAAAYTATCTTCCTTTTCCTGTAGAAGTTGATTGGAGAAAGTATTCAGTCTGAAATAATGAAACTAGTGCTGCAACAAGATTGTGTTTGCAAATAACTTAAATGAATGAAATTYCTTTTAAGTAATAAACAAGTGATAGCTGTGTATTTCATGAATTTTCACTCATGTTGAAAACTATGCCCTTCAAAATAGGTAGTYTTTGGTTTTCTGCATAAGAGGATTACAAGTGCAGAGCTTTGATTTTTGTTAAAATGAYAGAGCCAGTACCAGTCTCTGAGAGAAAGACACTCTTGATGTAGCAGCTATTTTACTGCAAGAAAAGTTGTTAAGCCGAAATGATGCCAACTGTAGGCAAAAGCAGGCACGGTACATAGGCAACAGACTCAGACCTATGAAGTTACTTTTCCTCTTTGCCTACTTTGGCTGAAATGTTTTGGCTTCCATGTTTCCGTTTTTATCTCCATGACAAACCTAACTATGAGTGAAAGTGCATCTGTGTTGTAAATTTTTCAAATGTTGGTTTAGTTACATGTAGTTGTAGTGATCAAGATGCATAAAGTAAAACCATGTGGTGTTGTGCCTCTCCATATAAGAAAATGTCTGTTTTCATCCAGTGCCCTGTGGGAGTTGAACCTAGATTTTAGGTCTGCTGAGGAGGGAGCTAGTAGGTGATCTGAATCATTTCAAAGGCTCTACCGATTATACAAGTMGAGTGAAATGCTTGCAGTATCTGAATAAATATCTCCTGTGCTTTAACTTTGTGAAGTGAGAGATGGCAGAAGTAGTGTGGCATTTTGCTGTAGTAGTGATGGTAACAGTTAGTGGTGATACAGCTTGATAACTTAGCACTTTTTTTCTCCTCTTTGTGCTAAGAAAGCAGCTATTATTTCGAGAAGGTTTAAGATTACAGACAAATACTCTGATTAAGTAAGAATGTTTTTTTAATTGAGGAAGATGAAGATGACATAGCGTTTCTCTTGTCCTATGTTAAAGGCCCCTTGTCATCTTATCCTTTTCATACTGTTCTAGTTTCTGTTTCAGCAGTCTTAAGCATTGCTAGTTCATACATATGCAATATAGATATATTGTTAGATGGTAGATACTGTGTATATTTTAATATTCAAAACAATCTCAGAAACTGTAAAACTGCAGCTAAGGCTAATTAGAATTTATTATTTTATATAGTTTAGTGCTAATTTCAGCTGTTTGATGTCCAGGTAACTACGTACTGTGATTTAGATTTGAAAGATGTGTTATGATTTCAACAACTTAAAAAAAAAATCTTCTAGTTTTACAGTTATTAATTACTGGTTTTGAAGCAGTGTGACATTTACAAATGATACCAGCATGTGCAACAGAATCCACTGTGTAAATAATTTTTTTCCTTCTACCTTAGGAAAGTTCTATATAAATTGACTATAAATTAAGTAAATTCAGGCAGGAATAAAATTMTTGTACCACTGTGGATGAAGCATACTAACTGTATTGAGTTGCCGCTATTGAAGCGTCCTAACAGAAATCAGTGGTTAAAAGCAGGATAAAAACCTTTTGTGGCTGCTCTGTAATTAGTATTTGAAGAATCTGAGTGTGGATGGTTCTGTACATTAGTAGATACAGAAAACCACAAAACTTTTAAAATTAGGTATACTCTGTAATGGTAAGCTGAATGTGGATTGACTAGGCTTTTAATGTGGGAATGTGCGTTTAATTTGTATGTTTAATGCTGTACAAATTTTTAATGAAAACATATTGCARTTTTTAACTGACTTAAACTGAATTTGTAGCTGTTATCTATTGACTTACGTGTGCAGGTTGCCTGTGAATGATGTGTACAGGATTTTATGTTTGAGGAATTGTAAGTAGCACATAATTTCAGGTTGAAACACGATAATTCCAAATTACTTGCAGGCAGTGTTTTTTCCATCAAAGTGTTGCTTTCAATATATTGTAGTATTTGGGCAAGCTTATACCTTAAGAGGAGACAAGCTGAGTGTAATAAGTAGCCAGCTGGCAAAGTGATCAGCCAGTAGGAAGGGCTGCCAATCTAATCCAGTCACTGGCCTCATTGTAATTCTGAACTAAATGTTAGGGGTCTCACCAGTTCTAGCTGATAAACTGAAAGCAGTAATTGCAGAATGGTCTGAAATTAGGAAGTGAAGAGTAAGTACTTGTAATGAAATGCTGAACAAGTTTTGGGTCTTTTCTGAGGYAGCTGATGCAATTTGCTAATAAAGTGATTCAGTGGGGTCACTGTTGGAATGAGAGCTAGTGGTGTCCATAGCCTGTTACACTGCATCTCTGGATATAGAAATTTAARTGGGGACAAATCAAACCTTGGAACTCACCTTTGCTTTAACTTATGTGTGTGACTTACCTTCTGAAAGGCTAAGAAGCTAACATTAAAGGTGTGTGATGGTGTTTGTGTATCTGGTGATGGAAATAGACAAAGTAGAAATTAAATACGTATTGTTCAGGATTTTAGCTGGAATGTGTCCATAGCAGCTTTATTTCAATCCAAATAAAATATTAGGCTGCCACTGTTTATAACCTTTGGTTTAAATTATTTAACCAGTTTGCCCTCTTCAGGCTTTCAGAAAAAGGAAAAAAGCTAGAATAATAGATGATGTTTAAGGGSTCCGGTATAACTTGTCATTTTGCACCAAAGATGTGAGAAAAAATTCTGAGTAGTAGTTTCATAAGTTAAATTTTTGCTCTTCTTTTTCTCAACCAACATTTGTTATGTTGTTAACGAACTCACAGTGGAGCAAAAAACAGTGGATGAAAATTGCTCTCTTTTCAGTAGAAATCCATTAGGTTGATTTGAGATGATCCTGTAAAAGTGTTGTAGCACAGCTCTGGTAGTTACTGATTAAGTGATGGGAAGTTAGCTGAAAATTATTTGTGTGGAGACAAAATTGCAGCCATTCATCTTCAAGGTACAGTAGTTTCATTTAGTTGTTTGAGTTTTTGTTTTTTTGGGTTTTTTTCCGGCAGGTTGTTGTGTCCACTAACATTGCTGAGACATCATTAACAATAGATGGTGTAGTGTTTGTGATTGATCCTGGCTTTGCAAAACAGAAGGTACGTACAATTTTTTTCTCTTTATGGTAGGAAAGTTGCTGGAATCTGGTTTGCTCAGGTAACTTGTCACTTTGCAAACACTGATAGGTCTTTTTCCAGTTGAAATCTTGAACTTGGTTGATTTGGATTTGTTTGGTTTTTAACTTATTTTTTTTATGGTTTGCACTTAGTCTACAAACTTTAGATAGAATTATTTCATTTAAAAAAATAGGAGAATTTTGAGTTAGGCTTRGAATATCGATTTTCTAGATATTTCAGGAAGGGTGGTTTTGTACTATGTGTCTATGCTTGAGAATGCTCAAGTAAAACAAAAAAATTGTATGAAAGGAAATAAAACTGGTTATAGATGCCTCCTTTTAAGTCACCATAAAAAACTCCAGCACTAAAATGAGAAGAAAGAAATGATACCTGCTATTTCATGAGTATTTGTCATGTAGTGTTGCAGYCCTGAAGATTGTGGTTCTTGGAACTGATAGCATGTTCAGAGTAGCTGAAGTAGCTTTCTTACAGTCAACTCAGTAATCAAATAAAATATGAATCTCATTGTCTTCAGTTTTTTCACTAAATGTAACTTTCTTTATAACTTGGTTTCTTAGTCTTTTCCTTTAGTAGTGGTACACAAGGTCAGCCTTTTCAACTTTTGCAAAATGAGACAGACATACAGTAGAATGTTAGTGCAGCTGGTGTGTTGGAATGCGTAAGTTTGAATCATCAGTATGGCTGAATTTCTTTCGCAAATAGTTCTTATTATATGGAAAGTATTCTTCCATATAAAAACTTAAGGTTCCTGTACATACTTTATATCTAGTCATACCAGAAAGGTCTTAAAACATGGACCGAGAATGCCTTCAACTGAAATCTCTATCTGACTACTGCCATTTTTTTCAGTGTATTCCTTTGCATGGGCCCTGTTAAGTTGGCAGGGTTGCTGTCTTGGTATTGACTGCCCTGGAAGTTTTACTGTAAATCCCAGCMCATGTTTTGTACTGTGACAGTCTGCTTGTACCCTTGAAATACAGTTTTCTTTAATCATCAGCCTGATTTTTGCAGTTGTGTATATCCTTAATGTTAGATTTTTCTGATCTCTAGAATATGATTATTCATCCTCATCATTATATCAGGACAGCATTTTTATGGAATTTTTTGAGCATCAGGAGTGTTTAGCGCTCTGTAGAACAAATTGGACACATTCCTTTTGCCAACAAAATCTTATCTAAAAATACATTTAAGAACAGGGAGCCTGGCAGGAGTTGCTATTAACAAATGAATAAAAAATGTCACTCTCTAGGCAGTTGTATTTGAAGCTCTTGTCACTGGTCCAGAGTTTTGKAGCCAGGTTTCTTTTCAGATGCATACAACTTGTGATTTCCTAGTCAGAAGCTGTGTTTAAAAAAAGAGAACTATCCAAACTGCTTTAAACCTTAAGCATGAGCATTATTTATTCTTTTCCATTCTTTCCTGCTATGCCTCCACTTTGCAATAGGTGTACAATCCTCGTATCAGAGTGGAGTCTCTGTTGGTGACTGCGATCAGTAAAGCGTCTGCCCAGCARCGAGCTGGCCGTGCTGGTCGTACTCGGCCAGGCAAGTGCTTCAGGCTTTACACTGAGAAGGCTTACAAAACTGAAATGCAGGTAAGATTGTGGGTTTTACATTGTGTCTGTAAGAATGTCTGATTCAGGTCATTGGGTACTGTGCTATTAAACAAAATCAGAATTTCAATGCATCTGTAGTATAAAGTGTCTGGAAGAAGTGTTACAAATTTTCTTTTTTTTTTTTTTCCCCTCATCCCCCCAGGACAACACATACCCTGAAATTTTGAGGTCTAACTTAGGATCTGTAGTATTACAGCTCAAGAAGCTTGGTATAGATGATTTGGTGCACTTTGATTTTATGGATCCTCCAGGTACCTGTTTCCATCTTTCCAATCTTTATTTTTGTGACTATTCTATATAATGACAACATGGAATAAATTTTTATTGKTTTTTTTCTGTTTTTTTTATTGTAATCTGTAAGGAATGTCTTTCATTTATCCTGAAATTAAGTGCTCTGTGTCATATTGAAGGAAGAAACACAAAAAGCTTGCTGTGTAACAGCTTTTAATGGAGCCAAGGAGTTTACTGAATGCCTCTTGCCTTCAGAGAATAAGAGAAAATTCTTGGCATTAGAAAATCTGTTGAGTTTTTTTAACTTATCACCTTGATTACATATTCTRATTGTGCAATCAGTTAACAACTGTTTGTAAATAAAATGAGCTGGTGTTTTTAAAGCTGAACACATGGTTTTGGCTCAGACTGTAGCRTTAATGTGTGTCTTCTGAGTGTTAAATGTACATACGTGCTTCAGAAGTAACTGAGTTATGTTGCTGATTAAAAATGTAAATCTACCAAATATAAATGTGAATTAGTTGTTTTTCCCCCTAAAATAAAAATCTGACAGAGTCTGTAAGTTTTTAAATAGTTCTACAGAACAGTTAAATTCTTTGTGCTGTGCAATATCTTGCAACATCTATAATAGCTTAGCAGAATGACTTCTGGATTTCCTTTTTTTTCTTTTGTTAATACTAACTCTGTGTGAGGAATGCAAGATTAAGAGAACATTCTTAGTGGCTTTCTGAAAGACTGTAGGTATCTAGAGTTGACATGGCTGAGATTTTAGGACTATTGATCTATTTACTGTGGAACAARGGAAAAAGTATCTGCAGGGAGAAGTGATGCTACTGATACTGAATGTTTMACAATGCCACTGCTGTCTGAATTTCGAAAAGCAGTAATCTTCAAATATTCAAAGCTTGTGATTAAGTATAAAGCTTTTCTCAGGTGTTCACTGCCTGCCACCTCCATTCATTCATGCCTGGGTGTGTATTACTGAATTTGGTAACAGTTTTGCATTTGGATGCTTGTGAATAGAGAACAAAAAAAAAAAAACCAAAAATCAAAAATCCCCCCAAAAAAACCTAATAATTTTTGCTGATTCAGAGCAGTTGGGTTAATACGTGAATTTGCATRTTTTTTCTTTCAGCTCCTGAAACACTGATGAGAGCCTTAGAGCTTTTGAATTATCTGGCTGCTTTAAATGATGATGGAGACTTGACTGAGTTGGGATCCATGATGGCAGAGTTTCCACTGGATCCACAGCTGGCTAAAATGGTTATTGCAAGCTGTGACTACAACTGTTCTAATGAGGTCCTATCTATTACTGCCATGTTGTCAGGTAATAGCAGGAAAAAAAATACTAAACAAAATGCAGATCTTCAATTTGGGGAACTTTTATTTTTTTCWCATAAAACAAATAACAGAAATGTATTTCTAATAAAACTAGAATTATTTTTTAAAACTTCATATATGGGTTCAGTTATTACGGATTTACGTAGAGACCTTGAAGCTAGTGAGTAGTAAGGTTAAAAACTAATGCATAAAATGGTCAAAAACAGTTTGCTCCTAAAATTGGTTAAAAGTATATATATTTGAATTGTTGAGGGTGGGGTGGGGAATCAGGCTAGTGGAACAGAAATTGCTGTTTAGGTTCATAGTCAGGACCAGAAATGTCAGCCACTATTTTTAAGGTGGTGAAATCAATTTTGTATTGTGCATTCTCCTGYACTTTGATAAATCAGTCTTCGTAATCGGATTAGAGTATAATTTATATTAAATTATAAGCTCGTACATGTTATATTTTTCAGTCATTAAGTGGCGAAAAAAAACTGGAGAACAGTCAGTTCTTTTAAAGGAAAAAAAGAAACTTGGAAGGAAGATGTATAAGAATTAACTTAGGTGCACAACTGTACTCTGCTGCAGTTAATGTGAACAGCTCTGTGTCAGAGCAGAGCTGCTTGATGAGAGTGAAATGTTACCAAACAAACCTTGTATTTAATTTCCCAGTTGTGTAGAAGTGACTTTGTTTTATAACTAGAGGTCATAGGACAAGCAGSAAGTTTTAATTATTATGAAAATTGYGGTATTCTTACTCATGAGTGCTCTTTTGTCTTTGGGATGTGCTATTTTACCAGGCTGTCCACAGTGCTGACACGCTTAACTTGATTGGGTAGAGAAAAAAGAAGTTTTGGCTAATTGTAAAATCTGTTGCTTCAGTTTAGTCTTATAGTCTATTTATATGAAAGCATTTAAGTACAAGTTAAAATGTTTGTTTCAGAGTTATGATTGTTCAGACTCAGAGCAGATGGGCAGGGCAGAATAATTTTTTTAAAATTAAATGGTAGGCTTAATTGCGGAGGTGGTGGTAGGTTGGTGCCTGTCTTTCTCTTCTCTTCCCCCTTTTCCCTCCAGTATTTACTATAGAACAAGTCAGTATAGTTTTTTTTCCATGGCCCTCAACTGATTTGCCTTACTCCTTTTCCAGTTAACCTTTTCCCAGGTCATGATACCTTTTTTGTTTTAAGCCACGTTTAACATAATGATAAATAAGTTTTGGGGGAAAACCAAAAAATGGATTGAAGCTAGTTAATGTATGGAYTATAACTAAAATGCTACTCTTAAGAAACCCATAGCTGTGGTATTTGTGAGGGCTGTTTCCCAATGTCAGCACTTCTAAAGTAGCAGCATAATTGTGTGTTTTGGTGCATTAAGTGCACATAAAGATCGTCAGGCTCTCGATAGCAATCTGTGTATTAAGCTTGGACTGAATGGGAAACTAGATAACAGAAAAGAGCCAAAATAGCATTAAATAAATGAGCAGATGAAATTATTATACTTCCATCTTACGAGAGCCATGATGTCATGCTGTGGTATGGAAAGTGCTATTACTTTTTCAAAAAACCAGTTAAGCCARTGATAAAATAATCTGGATTTTTCTTTTATTAGTATGAGTTTGAAGTTATATGCTTTATACTATCTCTTTTTTCAAATGCAGGACCCACTATACAGGGTGTTGATTTCACACCTGCATTGCCATTTTCTTAAATGCATAAGTCTTCATTGATTTGTTACTGTGRCTCATGTTGCTCTGTGGGTTTTTTCTCTAGTTCCGTCTGGTATTCAGTTCACAATATCTAGTGCTTTGGGGCTTGTATGCAAATCTTTGAATGAAACAAAGTAAAATGATGTAATACCACACAAAAAAGCCCTCCTTTGAGAGGGATATGTCATATGCAGAGATCTTCTCGTGATTGTGGAGCTTCAGTTACGAGAAAACTAATGTCCCAAGYAACATGAAAAAGATAAAGGATTTTTAATTTTTTAGCTTTCATTTTATTGAAATATAATCTCTTTAAAATTACATCTACTTAAAACCAAACTGACATTTTTTGTGCAGATCATTACAAAGTAAATCACAGAATGGGTATGGTTGAAAGGAATCATAGTGGGTGACCTGGCCCAACCTTCCTGCTCYGGCAGATCTCTTATAACTACTTTAAAGATCTTGTGAATTGGTGTCAATCTTATAACTAAATAGAATGTTGACAGACCATGAATTAAAATTGCTGCAATACTATTTGTGATCTTTGCTAGTTTGTATCTGGAAAATAAATGGTAAAACATGATTTTTGGATGGAAGTCAGATGAGTCAGATGTATGTAAGAGAATATAATGRTAGAGAAAGCTCATCATGCTACATTTTTAATACATTTTTTTAAAACTTTTTATTTGAAGTAGTGCCAGAGGGCGGTTTAACCTTCCACCACTACCGCTAGCATCACAGCCTTTAGACTTCTTAATACCTTCATTCAYATGTTTCTGTATACCAGTGCTGATAGCAATACCATCTGGAAAGAGACTTGACCGGTGTGTTTTGTCTGGTAACAGACTTAGGATAATAAAACCTCAAGTTGGTTTAGACTGTGCTAGTACAGTTTCAGAACTATCTATTTCTATCTGTTTTGCTTTTTGAAAAAACAAAGAGTTTCATTCTTCATTTATACTTCATTTAAAGTATATTTTGCAAGGTAAAGTGCAGAAAGAACTTGGACATACCTTGACTTCTCCTGGTAGAGCTATCAGCACTGGATTTGAGCTAAGATTTGTTTAGCCTTCCAGTCTGTGTAGGTAACCTTGATGGCCTTCAGACTAGAGATTTTGATGCCTACATATAGTTCTATTAAAATAATCAGGTACTCTGTAGCTTTGAAACCCTCTTGTCTTACAGATGTGGTTAGGTGTTGATGTACCAATTCAAGGTAGTAAACAGTCCAAGATGCAGTTGGAGGCCATCCTGCCCTGCCCTATGCTCTGTGAACTGACCTAGCTAGGCCTTGTTCCTCTRTCTGTGAATGCGTGACTCATCGATATGGGCGTTTGTGTTGGGCCCATACCAACCTTGTTTAGTCCCACAGTGTTTTGTTCGCCCCACGGAAGCAAAGAAAGCAGCAGATGAAGCCAAGATGAGGTTTGCCCACATAGATGGAGATCATTTGACGYTGCTGAATGTCTACCATGCTTTCAAGCAAAGTAAGTCTGTGTCTGTTATAGTAAAATTGTTTGTAATGTTTTGKGCTGTCAACTTCCATTTCTGGGTTCCGAGGACAGTTCAAAGGCCTGGGTTTTGTTATTTGAGTGCTTGCCTTTGGGGGTCAAACAAAACCAAAAAACTACCCAAGCAGTCATGTAATAAACTGATGAGCATGCAGACAAGCCAGGCTTTTAAATCAATGCTGGGTAACCTTGGACAGAAGGAAGCAAGGGTTCCTGTAATTAAGAAATATTGGAAGTTTATATGGCATTAATTATTAAAAAATCTGCATAATTGCTTAGTGATTTTTCAGAGAGAGCARTGCAGAAAAAACTGAAATTGAAGAAGGATATGTTCCTAGAACAAAAACCTTCTTAATCCTAACTTGTTAATGCCATTAGCAGTTYTGTAATAAGGCTTTGGAATAGATTGAGAGGCAAAGGGTTGATGCATCAACAAGAGGTATGGTAGAACTGTGTAATACACAGGTTTCATTTATGTAATTTCTGTGGATGGAATTTAGAGAAACGTGTGGTCCTCTTCAGGATAGCTGAAATATATTTTAGCAGCTTAAAGAAGATAAGAATGAATAGATGGAGCTAGGACTTCTCTTGAAAAATGAGAAAGTGGCCCACTTTTTTTAACAGTGACTTATACTGGTGGCAGATAAAAATGCTGCTATAAACTGCCAGACCTGTAAACTTAGGTCCTCCAGTTATATTTTCCTGTAAGGAAACAAGAAGCCAGTAGTCTTTTTACCCTGAGTAAAAAGAAATGCGACTTAGAGCCTCTTCCTGTTGTAGGTTTGATTTAGAGATTTTTTTATTGAAATCCTCTAACATWATCATTATGTGACAATACAAAATAAAAATACTATTAAATAAAAATATTTTTTATGTTTAAAACAATAACTGAGAAGCTTCTATTAAACATTGGTAAATTTGGGATATGTGTTAGTTGTTTCTTTCCTGTTACCTTTTTTTGTTAATAGGATCCAATAAGTCCTGCAGACATTTTGTGCATGTTTCCAGAAGCCATTTCTTTAATACTCAGGTTACTGAGGGATGGAATTATTTCAGAAATCATCTTGTGAAATTGTGAATTGACTTCTGGGATCAGAAGACAAAATGCTACTACTGTTTGTATCTAGAACAATATAAAATATCTATGAATTATCTACAATGCATAATTCAGTTGGCTCAGAAAGTTGTATGCTATGGTACCRTACAGTAGAGTCATAACTGTACAAGAGCATCATTCATACTTCATTTAAAGTATATTTTGCAAGGTAAAGTGCAGAAAGAACTTGGACATACCTTGACTTCCATAACCTTCATTGTTTTCAATGCAAATTAAGAAAAGTCTCATCTTTCTAGAGTTACCTTGAGTTTTTATTCTTTTTAAGGCTGGCTTTGTTGGATTATTAAACTGACAAAGATTAGAAGAGCATTACTTGAAAAGTAAGAGAATTGCTAGGGAGATCTGGGTTTCTTCATGTGAAACATGCAGGTATTTATACTGACCGAATGGCTGAGGCTAGCTGTTTTAACAGATTTCCTCTCAGAGGTCTCAGCAGTAGGAACAGTRAGAGTACAGTGTTCTGTTACAGTTGCTGTATTTTACGAGTCACATTGAGTTAAACTGCTGTGAGGTGTGTCAAACTTAGAACAGACTGTTTGTATAGCTCTTAGCTGTTCCTTGAGTCCTTAATTTAAGTAGGGTTTAATTTCTCAAATATAGCGTGTGTATTACATTATTATGTGTGATTACATATTAATAYCACTGCAGCATGCAGTGACAACTGTACATAATAATTACCTATTATATACAGTTGTCTTGTATGTTCATTGTATGCTGCAGTTAAAGATTGCAGGGTGTTCCTTGTATCATGTTATGTTTTATGCTTCAGGTTTAGGAAATGGCTTTTCTAGTTGCAGGATGGATTTTTGAAATGTCCAAAATTTAGTGGTATGGTGTTTCAGTAAAACAATATTTCAGTAAAACAACAGTGACTGTATTTATGTTATGTTGGTGAGGGGAAAAAACTTGATTTTCTTCTGTCCTGAYCACATGCTTCCTGAATAGAAAAGTTTTGGCAAGTTACCTTATGCAAGAAATTGACTGAATAAACCAAGAGTTGTTGTCATGTACAAAAGTTTATTGATATATTTTTCTGGTTCATCTGATGAATTGTTAGTTGCTATTTTATTTACTTGTTCTAAGTTTGATTCATGTTTTCTAATGTTGCAGATCATGAGTCGGTTCAGTGGTGTTACGACAACTTCATTAACTACAGGTCCCTGATGTCTGCAGACAATGTACGCCAACAGCTGTCACGAATCATGGATAGATTTAATTTGCCTCGTAGAAGCACAGATTTTACCAGTCGAGACTATTACATCAACATAAGAAAGGCATTAGTTACTGGGTATTTCATGCAGGTATGTGTTTATTCTCATAGGGAGCTTAGTTCAGTGTTTATGTGGCTCGTAATGTTAGTAAAGCTTAACTTTAGTAATTTAGTAAATTTTACTTAATTTAGTGAAGCTTAATAAATGTTACTTTAATTGTATGTGGCTAACTATATCGCCAGCTAGTCTTTATCAGGTTGCCAGGTGATGATGCAAGTAGCATGTTCTTTAGTCAAATGGAAAAGAAGTTGTAGGTGATCTTACTAGTGTATCAAAATCTCATTTCTGGCATGACCATTCAGGAAGTAACTACATAAAACATTTCAAAGTAATTGCAGAATATGTAGTTCTAAAGTTATTTGTTACCAAAAGGGGAAGTATAGTGGTATATAAATATGAATTACATGTGATCCTTTCAGAAGGAGAGTATTTTCTTTTGTATGCTTTTCCATATTTATGTGTCACTTTTCAATTACATGAGTCAGATACTGGAGTACTGGAGCAGTTCTGTAATCTCAAGATGTATACTGTTTGAAACTTGTTTGCCCCTTGAACTAGAATGCTGTGGAAGCCAGTTGCCAGTGCTGCCTTCTGCATGCTTTGCATTTCAGGTTAAGCATGCCCCAAGCTAGAATGCTGCTTGGTTTTTTCTTTGTTGGGTTTGGTTTTTTGTGGSTTTGTGTTGTTTTGTTGTTTGGTTTGGTTTGGTTTTTTTGTTTTTTTCCCCTAGTCCCATCATTCTGTGCTTTTTCTCTTGAACATTCATCCTTAGAACTACCAGTCTCTTTGCTGGCTCTTGTGGATCCAGAGCATGAATCTTCATCCTCATTGACTCTGGATTGTTGTTATAATGCTTTTCCTAGCAAAAATGCATTCCGATACATCTCTGCAAAATCTCTGCTAGAGCCTATTACCATACTTCTGGAAAGCACAGTCTGTTAAGAGGCTGACCAGTGCTCATGGCATTTCCTGATTTTTCCCTTGGGSTGTGCTGTCATGGTGTTTGAACACAAACATTTGGTCTGTGCTGTGTGGGTGAGGGTGATGTGGGCCTGACAGGCACTGCACTTACACACCTGAACTGGGGCACAGACYGGGGCTCTGTCTTTAAACTGCCCCTGCCAGGGTGTCTCCTGGGCTCAGCCAGCCAGTTTGCAGCAGAAACATGTTTCTGGGTTTTCATAATACAGGAATATCAGCAACTGCCTTTCACTGTAATGCAAATGGGAGATTAAGCCTGTTAGCTGCTTTTAAATATTAAAATGGTTCTAAAGCCTTACTTGCTGTAGCTTTTCAGACAAGCAGGCTGTAACTGTGTTCAGTCCTTGAATTTTGGACATGTTTTCTGCATATTTTGGTGAACGCTTCAGAACGCATTCCTACCTAGACCTTTAATTCTGTAAATGTTTTGAAAAACAAAGAACAATTCTGTCCAACGTTCCATTTTGGGCCCTAGGCAGGTCTGAGTGCCACAGCTGCACTTTTGTTTAGTACCATACCCCATGCCTTCTTCTACTTAATTGAACCTGTGGGGAAGTCATGTACTTGGAAGTTGGTGTGCCGTCAGTTTTTGTTACTCAGAGTGCAACACTTCCTCTGACTGGTGTTTTCCTATTAGAAGGCACCTATTCCCATGAATGGGGAGCTGCACCAGCATTGGTGCAAGTAGATTTTTGGTCTGTCTATCTTAGGAGTTAAAGATTAGACTTAGTATTTTTGTTGTGACCAGAGTAGTAAGTAGATTCATGCACATGAAAATTAAAGCCTGTCCAGAAGTCTTCTTGGGCTTACATGGTCAATAGGTTATTTACTGCCTCCCTCACCCAAAATGCCTAATTGAATTTTTGGGCTATATCAAGAAATAGCTRCAGCAGACCTTTTGAAAGTATTTGGCATGGAAGCTGTTTCAGCAGTTTTTCGTCTGCTTTAAAGTGTTTCAGTCCATTTTAGTTTGACTTTTTTCAACTCTTTAACCCTTCCTGATAGTGATGTCTATTTGACCTTGACTCTGAACCCTCTGTCGTGAATTCCATGTTGCTGTAACCTTCAGTAGAATAATTTCAAGTACTCAAAAGACATGTTATTTACCAGCAGCTGAAGTACTTAAAATGCTAGTMTGTATGAAATTACACCTTCTCTAAGCCAATATTTAGGCTCTAGCATTTGGGGGCTCTTGTTCAGAAAACATTAGTAATGAAATGCATCCATCATTCTTTGTCCTCTAAGTACAGAAYGTGTGGAATTCCAAGTGTGGGCACTTGCAAAGTATGTGCATGTACAGTAAATAGCTTATGCATGTAAATTACTAAATCGTGTGGACAGCACATGGCATAAGTTGATTCTTCAAACTCTAAATTTAAAAAGGTAGTGTGAAATGGAAAAAACAATAGCAGCCAGTGTTCTGAAATAATTCTCATTTGCCGCATTGTTTTATACTTTGGCAATTGCCTGCTGTCCTAAAAGCAGTCAAAAAACTCACTGTAGAATTTTTTGTTCTAATCAAGACCTCTGGTTTATGTCAGTATAGGCCTGTACTAACTATCATCGTAGTACTGGCTATGTAATCAGTACTAYATGTTTACCTGCCTTTAGTTGTGTGTTAGTGACAGATACATGTGGGATTTCTGTTTGTGATGAATCATCTCTTTACCCTTCATATTTAAATGCAAATTTGAAYTACAGTAAATCTGCCATAGACAAGCAAAGTGAGTAGTAAATTAATTTAAAACTGTCAACTATTCTGTGTATAGTAAAACTTCTGGAAAGATAGATATTGACAAGAAGTTAAGTGTCTTAGAAAATTTTGGTGCTGTGTCTCAGATGTCTTCTAGTTTTTATAATGAAAAAGTTGTTTTTTTWAAAATAACATTCTATATCACCCATCAATATGCAAAGAAATGTAAAATACAGCACGAGTGATGCTTGCAAAACCACTTGCAAAAAGAGAAGTACTGATTTCCAGTACTGATTTCCAAGTCTTTTTTCGGACGTAGCCTGTCTTAAAAAGGGAGAGGAATTGGCATATTGTACAAGTGTAATATAATTGTAATTTGGTAATGAAATTCAGGAACTAGGTATAGATTATTTCTCCTACTTCTTCCGAGTAACTAATCATACTTTATAGAAAYATCTAAATAGGATAAATACTGTAGCTTAGTGTTAGCTGGGGATCAAAGCACAAGAGTAGGTTACCCCATAATGGAGGCTTATCCCTGATATCCACTGAAAACTAAGCTTAGAATCTTCAAAGTGTTAATAGTAGCTGAAGTAACTGTGGTAAAGATAAGCAAAAAATAGATTACTTTCTGTGGTGTAGCTAAGAAATTGCAAAAGGCAAGCAAATGACAGATTATCTTAAGGATGGGTCATCTTCCTCTTAGTGATTTTGTTTGTTTTTTACCAGTTGTCAAAAAGAATGTAGGTTTTTGTCATATTTTCAGTCTAGTATTGAAGACACATCAAGACCTGATAGTTGAAAATTTAAGTCAGAATTTAGAGGTGGAAGCAAATCCTTTGTGGTTTTTCAAATCAAAGAATGGGTYGGGTTGGAAGGACCGCAGTGGATCATCTAGTCCATCCTCTGCTCACAGTCATCCTAGAGARCATGGTACAGGATTGTGTTCAGACAGTTCTGGAATATCTCCAGTGAGGTAAACCACAAACTCTCTGGGCRGTCTCTTCCAGTGCTTTGTCATTCACACAGTARAGAAGTTCTCCTGTTCAAGTGGAACTTCTGTCAGTYTCTGCCTCTTGTCCTGTTGCYGGGCACCCCTGAGCAGAGCCTGGCTCCATCCTCCTGGCACCYTCCCTWMAGACACTCACAGACATTGGTGAGGTGCCCTCYCAGTAATTTCTTCTTGAAGCTGAACAGGCCCAGCTCCCTCAGTCTGTCCTTGTAACAGAGATGCCCCAATCCCTTCATCATCCTTGTAGCCCTCCTGTGGACCTGCCTCTGGAGTTTCATGTCTCCCTTGTACTGAGGAGTCCAGAACTGAACACTCCAGATGCRCCTCACCAGGGCTGAGCAGAGGGGCAGGGTYRCCTTCCTCAGCCTGCTGGCAATGCTTTTCCAGCAATGCACCCCAGGCTACCATTGGCCTTCTTGGCCACAAAGGTATACAGATCAGGCTTGGAATTTTTCTGGGGAGATGTGATTTAGTCAAATACAGGCTATATATGTATATAATGGTCACTACAGAGGRTAACCTTAAATGACCAGTAATGTACAAGAAGTTAGATGTCAGATGATTTGCCTTCTAGTTAAAATCTCATTCCTGATGCTACTCAGTCTTTGGAGCTTATTTCTTGTATGGAATTTTGTATATTTTGAAGTCTTTACATAATTAGGCTCCTATAATAATAGAATGGTAATAAAAKAAACCTTTGACATGAAGGTGGTTACTGGTGCATTTAATAGTATTCATTTTGCTCTTTTAAGAATGCAGAAAAATGGTGTAAAACTTTTTAATAGATTCAGAAACACTCTTGGGTGTGCTGCAAGCAGAAATTTTGGAAATCCAGGAAATTTCCAGGGTTTCTTTGGTGCATACTAGGATTCTTTTGTCAGAAAGAACAAAAAACAATAATTTCTCTAAACTGGCAAGACTAGCCTGCCACAACGTGTAGCCTTAAATCTAAAAAGGCTGGATCTTGTGATACTATTCCTRCTTTTAACCTTTCCAAGGGCATTTAGGTGTAGTGTTAATGTTTGACTGAAGACCCTGATTTCACCCTCTAGGTTCAGTGACATGATAGCTAATAAATAAGTACAAGCATACTTAAAATTTCAGAGGAGGGTGTGTAATTCTTAATAAAATTGTGATGAGAACTTTAAGTAAAACATTTGCCCCTGGTGGTATGTGTGACTCTTTCCGTGTGAGTTTGTCATGTTCATAAAAGCATTGTCTCTAAATCATCAGTTAGGTGGGCTTTCTGGGGCTGCAGAGTGATCTGTTGCAGTGATACATGGGCTGGCTTGGCACTTGACCATCCTTTTTGAGTCATGTTCAGGTAGCCTAACTGGTGATCTCAGGATTCAGTTATGTTCTACTTATCAAGAAATAAATCTGTTTCCTAGACATACTTTTTATGATACTTTGGTTTCTGTGGAAGCTTATGCTTTCTGTACTCTGAAAAGTRTCACAGAATGGTTGAGGTGAAAGGGCCCTCGGGAGCACGCCTGCTCCAACCACCCCTGCATTTACAGGCACTGATAGTGGTTGCATGCCATGGTTTCAGAGAAGTGTATATAAGCTGCCTCCCATTTGTCCTTGTTTGCTCCCTTATGTCAACCTTGGTGCTTGCCTGAGCCTATTCTAAATTCTTCCAGCTCAGTGACCTGGTGGGCCACTTACAGAATGGAAGCAAGAATGGGCTCAGTCAGCTGTGCTGGAATAGCGCAGACCGGGAGTGAGCAGGAAAATGCAGCAGCTGGCAGATCACCATGGCTTGCTGTGGAGCCATAGCTTCACTGTATATTTCCCCATAGAGCTGCCATCACTGACACTGAAATTCTTTACCAAGGTGTGTGCCAACAAACACACCTTGTAGAAACATCTGAACAGAAYAAATACTGCAACCCATTGTTAGCTCAGGATCAAAGCCAGTCACAATAGTGTGTAACCACCTAAAGGTGGCATATCCCTGCTACCGGTGGTCTAAGGAAGCATTTTCTTCTTCATTGGGGTCATTTCAGTTCTTCCAAATTCAGTCCATCTCTGGAAATGAAGAGTTAACTGTATGTTTCTGTAGCATTTATTTTATTTTGAGTATGCTTAATTAGTTATTTTGGAGTCTTCTAACTTAGTTCAGAATTACACAAAATCAGTAAGAAACAGAACTCTACCACTATAAATGACATGGGAAAGGAAATTGTACTTTGGAAAGGTAAATTGTAAGATTTTACTGTTAAAATACATATGAGACTGAAGTGCTTAAGGTAAATTGTATTGAAATTAACAGCACATGTTTCTAGCATGAAACATAAATAATGCATTGTTCTGTCCTGTTCTAGGTAAAATATACTTTCGTATGCATGTGTACTTCTGATTTGAAAAATGAAATTGGTTTTTAAACAGAATTTCCTTTGAAAAAAAATCCTAATCCCACAGCAAGGTGTGCTGTGTTTGTGCTAGGCCTGTGACAGATGARTGTCTGGCCTAGTCTGGCTTGCACCTGTGCTATTTAATTTTGCAGTGTTGTATTAAGTTGGATGAAATTAGGCCTAAATCATTATGGACAATGTGCTGTTAGTCTCCATTTAAAGAAACCTCTTTTGGCTTCCCAGACTTGAAGTAAAGTGTAATCTCTAAAATCTCAGGTGACAAGATTTGCAAACTATTGAAATACTTTGTTCTACTCCTAAAATATGCTCTGGATATTAATGTCATAATGTATAAAAGAGAAGCACAAAGTAAGTAATTCCTTACTAAATAGATATGCTGCTTTAAAATTTGAGGTAGCTATTGCTCTAGAAGTGGTGGAGTTTTAATCTAATGGGTGGAGTTCGTTCTTGACTGGGGGAAAAAAAGTGAAATATACCTAGGAATTGAAGAAAACAAGGAAGTACACAGTCTATATTAAAGGAAAACAACTAAGGGTGATTTTATTAAATGTGTCTTTTTGATGTCTATTGGCCATTGCCCAGCCTTTTTAATCTTTTTATTCTGTGTGTGTGTGTGTGTGTGTGTAAAATCAGATTGTTATCTTCAGTTACTGGTATTCAAGGGTTAATTTTAGTTACCTGTTCTGTTAGATTAGCTGTTCATACAGAGGATATCATTCTACAGATAACTGTCTGATTTACCAAATCTTAATGAGCTAGGTATCGGAGCATCTTGGCAAGGCAGGCATTCTTCCCTTTCTTAGAGCAAAAAGCTTAGTCAGAGAAAGGTTAATTGATTTTCACCAAGGTCACAGCAGAAATGTGTTGCTGAACCTACCTTTTCCAGCTCTGAAGCTCATCTTTTAGCAAGATGTCTCTCATAAAAGGATAACATTGTGACTTACTGGTCCCATAGTAGCTGCTGCAAATGAAACGCTTGAAGCAGATGTCTGTAGTAGACCACAGTTGACTTTGCGTGATGTTGCAGACCTGTCCAATATATATCCCCTTCCARTGCTTCGTGTTTGCATTGCTTCTGTTCTAATAATGATTATTCTCTTTGGATGATAATTATGTTTGTATGTTGCTTGAATTGTATATTAGAATATACATTTTACCATGGCAGTTAGAAAAACATCTGGCATCTCGATTGTGTCTATTAAAAAGCATGAACAGTTGAAGTGGTCAAGTAATGTGCCAAATTTAGATGAGGTTTGAAAGTTGGGATAATATGTTTTGTATAGAACACTTAACAATCAGCTTGGAATTGCTTCATTTAAAAATTGCCTTTGTTAATGAAAGAATGTCTTTTTATTTAGGTGGCACATTTGGAGCGAACAGGTCATTACTTAACAGTAAAAGATAACCAGGTGGTGCAGTTGCATCCCTCCACTGTTCTTGATCACAAACCAGAATGGGTGCTGTATAATGAGTTTGTCCTTACAACGAAGAATTACATCCGGACATGTACAGACATCAAGCCAGAATGGTAAGCCAGAGTCTTGCAACAGTCATGACATACTGTAGAGTTCTTGGTTTGGTTTTTTTTTTTCCCTTTTTCTAAAGTTGAGGTAATTCTTTCCACTTTCCCTGAGGCTAGTTTTAGAAAAACTCTGAGGGATGGCAGTGGTATGGAGTTGAGGTCTTGTAGATGACTAAAGGTTTTCTTTGTGTATACTTGTGTGTGTTTGTGTTTAGAACTCTGATGTCTGGACTCTATGCAGTGCATTGCTTGACTTAAAACCAGTTRCTTCAGGGATCCTGGAGCTGCTTGGAGTTCTAAGGAAAGAGGTGGTAATAGTGGTGCAAGCTGCCATGTCATGATATTTATTCATCAACAGAGTATATCAAGGAAATCAGAAGCTTGAATCTCTGCAAACAAGCAGAGATCTGAAGCATCTTGCCTGTCTTTGAGGTTTTACTTTAACTGCCAGGTTGTAGTAAGCTTTGGGGACACAGGAATCTCTTCAGTTGCTGAAATTTTACTGTTGAGCAGGAAGAGTGTAAAGATTCCTAAGCTGGAAAACTCAGCATATATATATATATTGTTCTGTAGTATTTTAATGGAAAATATATTTGAATCCCTGCTTAAAAATCTTGTTTTGACCRGGACTGTCTGGCCTGAAGCAGGATCCTATGGCCTTGTTTGTATTTTTAAGTTTAAAACAGCAAAGGATGAACAGGCACAAATGGATGTTTGCATAGACTTCTGTCWGTAGCTGTCACACTGACATTAAACGGCAGCTCAGGCTGTGTGGGTTACCATGGCAGGAATTGAAGCAGCAGCAAGAGGCTGTAAGGGTCACACAGCCAAACAGGAGTGTCTCGTGAGTGTCACGTGTGGCTTTTTGCTTTGGACTTGGAYACTTGCTCAGGATGGCGCTGCTATTTTAAGTGTGTGTACATGTGTGTAAACTTCTGTTAGTCTTAGAATTGCAGAGTGAGCTGAAAATAATGGATAAACTTTGTTTCCTTCAGTTGTAGAATTTTTGTAAGATGCATCTTCAAGTTTGAGTATCAGTAACAAGCTTCTCCTTTTTTGACAGGCTGGTGAAAATTGCCCCTCAGTATTATGACATGAGCAATTTTCCACAGTGTGAAGCAAAGAGACAGTTGGATCGCATCATTGCCAAACTTCAGTCCAAGGAATACTCACAGTACTGAATTTATGCTTTGAACTGAAGTTATTCAGAGGACAGCTTTAAGAGATGAAAGGATTCAAAGTTCAAGTTGTGCTCTTCACTTTGGTTCAATAATGGCCTTTATTTGAAAGCTTTTTAATTTTTCTTTACAGTAAATATTCCATTCTGATTTCATAAATTAAACATTTATGCCTCCCTTTTGTGTTGACACTGTAGCTCATACTGGAAAAGCTAATCAATGTTTTGCAGTTTATTGAAAGTAGTTCTATATATAACAATGTTATAAGCATTTCTTTAGAAATGGTTGAAAATGCTTCTAAAAATGTGATTATCGACCATGGTATGCATGATCGTTGTAATTGTTGACATTCCTTTTAGAAGTTGTGAAATGTTACAACTTGTGCTTCTGTAGACACAATCTTCGGCTTCAGTACAAGGGTACTGACTTCAATAAAGTCTATTTATACTACTTTTGTGCCACAGTATGTCAGTATTTCTGTTGTTTTGATCGAAGTACGAGAAGCCCATTTAGTCTCCCATTAAACTGCTGTTTGATTGACATATCAGTAGTTTAATATTTTAATATTAAAAGTGCAGATGTTTAAGCAGCACAGTGATAATACAATATGATGCATACAATGTTGATCCCTTGCAAACTTGTTAAAATTATTTACAAAAAATCAAAATGCATGCAGATATGTTAGGAGAATGCTTTCTTCCAACATATCCCTAAATATTTCTCAGACAGAACTGTAGTAGCGTGTCCTGTAAAGTGGAGTGTCTGTGGCCAGGTAGAAATGGCCTTCCTGCTGGGCAATATTCAGGTACTGTTTAGGATCAACACAAATGATAGCATAAACAACACTGTAGGTCAAATCACACCGCACCACTGTAATTTTGTAATGATTTTTTGTGAAATACGATTTGACAGTGTAATCCCATGAGGCATTTGTAGTAAAATTTGATCAGAGGGTTGGAGCACCTCACTTAAGAGGGCAGGCTGAGAATGTTGTTCAGCCTGGAGAAAAGAAGGGGGAGACCTTAATGTGGCCTTTGAATTCCTCCAGAGGTTTTAGAAGAACGAGTGAGGGTTTTTATCAGGGCTTGTGGTAAAAACTTATACCAGTGACAGGACATTGGTTTTACTCTGGCAGARGGTAGATTRAGATTGGACATAAGGAAGAAATTTGTCTCTGTGCAGGTGGTGAGGGACTGGAACAGAATTTTCTGGGGAAGTTGTGGGTGCCCAATCCCCGGAGTGTTYGAGGTCAGGTGGGATGGGGCTTTGAGCAGCCTTGTCTACTGGAAGGTGTCCTTGCCTTAGCAGGAGGGTTARAGCTGGATGATCTCTAGGGTCTGGTTGAACTCAAGCCATTCTGTGGTTTAATGTATCTGATCAGATTTCAGTTTTTCCCTCCCCCTGGAATACACTGAACTTTGGTCCTTCTGGCAAAGAGAAGCTGGATCAGCTCTTGCTGAAATTGGTTCCCTCAGGAGAGCTGTGCCACTGTCATGCTGTAAGGCTGAAGCAAAAATAGGTTACCTTTGTGGAGCTGGTAACCAACCTCAGACTAATTTTAAGCACTGATGTTTGGGGTATCCTGTCCTATTTAAATCATAGCAGTGGGCTATAAAATTACTTGGAATAATTAGAGGATTTTCTTCCAGTTCAAACATGTTTTTTTAATTGCTGTTTATAAGATGGGAGTAGAGAAGTTTAGAAACTTTTTGTTAGCAACTAAAACAATAATAGTGAAAATAAAAATGTAAGAAGACTAAAATTKGAGTGGATTTATAATATGCAGTGGGACTTTGGAGTCTGTCTTGGGTTTGCTAAGTGAGAGAGAAAGTGAGATGAGTCTGGACTCTCCTGCCCTACAAAATCATTTTCAGAAAGAAAAAAGGGAGGTGCTTCACTCTGCATAAAATGTTGAACTGGATTGGAGTTTTCTGATTGCAGTTACAAGATGTTTTATTTAAAACAGATTCCGAACTTAAACAACTGGATTTTAAACTAGTATTCCTCAATATGCAAATGTTGGTTTTGCAAATTCCTGCTCTGGGATGACTGAGGCTGGCTATGTGGGATTTCCTGATGACTTTCTTGCCAACTCTATGTGGGGGGCATAGGGGGCTGCTTTGYGCAATGCTGAAAACTGGCTGCTCCCCAGGTAAGAATTTCTCTTAGTATTTGTGTGCAGCTGAATGGTGTAGAACCACCTTCTGCATGACTTTCCCTAGGTCTGGCAAGGGCCACGGACAGTTCTCTGCATGAAACGCCTCAGGGACCCCAGAACCAGCTGGCATCAGCTGCTGTAGCTTGGGTCCTTGGGGATGGGGGAGCAGATGGCTATGGCTGTGAGTGGAACTTGACACAGGAGCGACTTTGGCTTGTTTTTGGTGTTTTTTTTTCCCTTGAATTGTCATATCCACAAGCTCAGCTTGGGCTGTGACAGCTGACCTGGGATCTTTCACTSTGCTCTGCCTTTGCTACCAGGAATGTAAATACTACTGGCCAAACTCATATTCTCTGACAGCTGTGCAACCCTGCCACCTTCCAATTAAGCTGGTGACACCTGGACTTAATTGCAAGGCTGGTGGTGTCCCAGCCGTCACTGGGGACAGAGCAGGCCCAGTGCCCCAACTCCACCTGTGAGCAACGGGAAACAGCTTTCCTGCTGAGATGCTGATGGAATCTGGGGGTAGTGCTTTGGGAAGATTTGGAAGCCTTGACACCTCGAGAACCTATTGCATTTTATACTTGTGTGACACTTGTGTATTCCTGAAAAACACTCCCYGTTCTTGAACTGACAAAGCACTGGCAATACTTGGGTTTAGGACTAAAGCGTTAYATACGCTGTGTAGGGAGCCATTCCTTCGCTACGGATCAGGTGGTGGAGAATGGCCMCAGAGTTGGAGCAGCTTTGTGCAGATGTGGTGCAGTCTGTCCTGTGCCCAGTGCTGATCTCAAACAACTGAGGGCATTTAAGGGTTAAGGGCAGAAATAGACTCGCTTAAATCACTGTGAATACCTCAGTTACTGAGGGGAACCAGGTATCTAAGGAGTCACTGTCTCTTTCTGAAGGAGTAATGACGGAAAGCACAACTTCTTGAAGAAAGATGTTTCCTGACTTCTAAAGGGAAACTCTTACCAGGAACTGCCTCCTTAGCTACTGCTGTCTCAGGGGTACACCAGATGCATGGAGAGGAGCTTGGGTTTGAACTCTGGGCTTTTTTAACTTGTGTTTTGAAAGATACAACCTTGTTCCCATTTTTCTGATGGGAAAATGTCAAAAAAGATTGCCCAGAGAAACAAAAGGAGACCTAGAAGTAGATACAGGAAGTAGACAAGTAGATTATCTATGAGCGTATGAAGATTACTGCCTCCCTCTTAAAAGCTTTGAAAATACATCTCTGCCTATCATCAGAGCTCTGGCTGCTTATGCTTACATACAGAGAATGCAGTAAATAAGGGGGAAGGTTGGAAATTAAGAGTTTGCTGGTGTCAAAAATTCAGCCACTTCTGTTTTGTTCTGTGAGAAGCCACAACTGCAAGACTGGGGCTCTTTCTGCTGGCCTGTAGAGTRAGGGTTCTCAAAGTACAGAGCTGCCCCCAGCAGCTGCAGCATTTGCTGTTCTTCTGTGTTCCCTGCATTACTGATGCCACTTCAGAGTGTTCAGATTGCTAGCCAGGGTGTATGTGTGTTTTGGAGTACAGAACTGTTCCTTAGGATTAGCTGGTTATCTCCTTTGGAACAATCTAAAAGGAAAAATGATGTATTGTTTACTTACAATGATCTTTTTATCAGAGACATTCTGATATTTTTTGAAAATATGTGGTTTGTATATAATAAAGTATTTATAGTGTGGGACTTTTGAAAATACAGAATGGATTAGAYGATAGGAAAACCAGTACTAAGTGAAAGGAGTATATTTTTTGAAAAGAGGAGAGTCTTCTGTCTTAATTGTGCTGCTGTGTAATACCTCAGAGCAGTAAAGGGCTAGTATTAGTGTGAGGTAGTAAGTGTCTTTAGGTTTGTTAGACACAGGTTACAAATGGCTAAGTACATGTGGTTAGGTACTTATCTTCATTATGGTGAGACAAAGAAGTGACTCCTTAATATTGTGTTCAAATTTGTAGGGATTTTATAGCGCTTAGAATTTCAGGGAATAAAGGATGACTCCATGCTTCGCCATGTTTTAATGTCATAAAAGCCCCTGAACTCTTGCTTTTGGGAGATCTGTGCATACTGCAATGCAAGAGACATGCTGAAGTTCCTTCAGGGTTTGTGGGAATATCTTCACACTCTGTACCTGTGCCCATTCTTTGAAGTCAGAGAGCAGCTGGTTTGGGCCAGCCTGGGTTGGTACCTTCTGTATCACTTTGGTCAGTTTTGTGTGATCACCACTTCCCKTTTTGGATCAGAACTTGTGACACAGCATTGGTTTGTGACATGTAACTTACGACCTGCACTGCTACACAGTGCATATTGGAAACCGCTCATTTGCCACAAGTAATGCAGCTCAAAGCAAAAATGCTGAAATTAGCTTTCATCATGTCATTTGAAAAGATACTGTAGCAAAAGTCAAAGTATTTTCTTCCATCCAGTCCAGCTACAATTATTAATTTGTAATCAGATTGCTCTAGTTGTTTTCTAATAATGTATAGCAATAAAAAGCCATACCACACCATGACAGTAGAAAGCAGAGTTATATTCTAAAGTACATAAATTTATTCACTTAYTGTAGTTTGTGAGTAGACATCTGTCTTGGTTTCGGAACAGCTGAGGGTTTTAATAATAAACATGTTTTACTATTAGAAGTATAATCTTACTCTGGTAGTTTGTTGACCTAAAATTATGTAACTTCATGACTGTGTATGTGACATTAGATTTATGTGATGCAGGGGGAAAAATTATCTACTTGGTCAACCTAGTTTATTTTTCTAGTAGTACTTCTGACACTAGTAGCTTTGTTTTGGAGTATGTATGCTTCCTGGAACTGTTCTAGAATTGGGCATTGGTTCCCAGTATACCAATGTCTCATATTTTTAAGCTTGAAACGAGCAGCTTTAAAACCAGAATGAAACCGTTATGAGAGCATTTGCCCCTCTCCACTTTTCCTTTCACAAATGACAAGCTTGGGCTGCCTCTTAATTGGCACTGATKCGTTTGAGATAAGTGGTTGGCATCAAGGAGATCAAGCTTCCACTATCAAGGGATTAAACTAAATATGGTAACAGCAGTAAAATAACATTCCTGTAGCAGYGGTAACAAGACTAGTTCTGCTGATTGTAGGTGTTCTGATTTTGCAGTTTCAACTCAAATATAGTGGTTTCTCAGGAACACTGAATGTATGTTGGACAGATGATAAAATAATTTTCATTTGTGTACATCTCAGCTCTGAGTGGTTCTTCCAGCTGTGAAAGCTATGCAGTAGTTTTGTTGTATAGAAAAATAAAACAGCACAAATTAATGTTGATAATAAATATTTCTTGTGGCTTCAAACATGTATTATTTTGGGTTGGTTTTATTCCTTCAGCAAAGTAGAACTCTTGCCTTCCATTTGAATTCAGTGTTTATTTTGTGAGCCTATGTTCCCGGCCTCATTGCTTCCAGCAGCATAAACAATAAACACTTASAGCATCGAGTACTTACCAAGTAGCCTCCACTGAGGCTACTGGTGGACCTCTTTTCTGAATGCTTTATCTATTTAAATATTAAGCTATGTAGTCAAACCACTTCTGATTATATTAGTAACCAGTTTTAACCTCAAAAACATCAACCTTTTCAGCTTTATGAAGATGCTAGTGTTTGCTATCAAAATTCATGTACGACTTACACAGTAAATTTGACCTTTCAAACCTTAGAATGATACCTTTGAGGTTGTTTCATTTTGCATGTTGAATAACAAGTAACTGATAAGCCTTTACTGTGACAGGGATAGTATAATTCTTTTAAAGAAATTAATGCCCTGTGAACCCTTTGTGAAAGGCTGACAATTTGTACAGAAAGGCTTACAAATTGTACAGCAGCAGCAGGTTTGAAGCAGTGTGAGTCTCAACATGTTTCTCTAAGCAGCTGTCCAAGAGGGCACTGACAGCTTTGTTCCAATGCATTACTGATTATACAATATAATAGAACTACTTCTACATACTTTAGACAAATAATTTGATCAAGAGCAGAAATAAAATGTAAGAAKTGGCAAGAATTTAAAATTCCAGTCTCGATGTTTGCAGTATGTACTGTTGGTTGAAAACTGACATTTAATATTCAGTAAATTTATGGACAATGGACAGTTTCTCCCTATAAGGAAACCAGTGTTAAAGTGTRTTTGCTCTAAAGCTCCCTGCTGGACTTGCTGCTATGCAAATCCAAACTCTATTCAAATGTCTGTTGTCCACATTCTCAAGCACTGTCAAATACAATGTTAAACATAATGTGGTGGTACAGTTCTGAYTTTTCTGAAGCCTCCAGAAATCCTGCTTGTTTCTGGAGGAGAATTATGAAAGGAAAAGTGAATAGGAAAACACCACTTTGTGATCTCATTCATAATCACATTTGTTCTTCACAAAATAATTGCCTGAAATGAATATTATTTTTGCAAGAAAAGTTTAAGGATCCAAATGTGTGTAGTCTACAGGCTCGATATTAGACTAATGTTTAGATCTCTCATTACAGTGAGGTCTCAGAAATTAATTTGCTTTTATTTTTAGCAAATTAATTTGATCATAAAAACAACTCTATAAATGCTGGATTTCATAGACTTGAACTTCCTAAATGAGGAACAAAGCTGCAAGTCTTTGTTCTTACTGCTTAAAAAACTTAAAACATTAAAACAACATGCTTTAAGAAAAATGATTTATTCTTTCCCTTAATTTTGGCCAACATGTAAAAGAAAGGACATGGGCTTACAAGCTGGGAAACCATTTCTGGTACAAATGCCTGCCTAGGTTTTCTCCTAGCAAGGTTTGTTTCCTTAAATGGCTCAAATATGATGTCACCGAAGAAATCCAAAGAGTATTCTGTCAAAACACTTTGAAACATCTATCAATTATCTCCAAGGCTTTGCTGCCTCTTTGTGGTATTTCTTGTGTAAAAATGGAATTCTGTATTGATCAAATCTCTTCTTGGGATTGTGCAAAAGACAGTTAAATGCAATTTCCCCAAGTTTTACCATGTGTGGCTGGCAGTCTGTCTTCCTCCCTCCTCCACCTTCCTTTCCACGTGATGCAGCATATAGTGCCAAAGAAGTAGCCAAATATTGTTTGAATCTGTAATACACTTTGTGATGGGAAGGTGCTACTGCTTCATCAGTGAGTGTTGAATAATGTGCTGAATGGTGTAGCCTCCTGCCTTTTTCATTATCTGAGCAATGACGAGATCTCCTCACACCTTTCAGTACATCCATCCTTAGAGAATTACTGTGACCGATAAAATAATGCTAAGTCTACTCCTTTTTTATCACTCAGTACTTTGCTAACAAGCCAACTGTACCCAGAAGCTGGCAGAAGATTTGAGGGGGTTTCTCGGATGTAAACATACACTGGAGGCAGGGACTCATGACAAGCCAACCATCTTGCTTCCTGCTAATTTGGGTTATTCTAGGATTCCCCCCCATCTCTGATTAGTTACTTCATAACTGTAATCACAGAAACATAATCACAGGAATGTTATTTTGGGGAAATTATAATCTGATAGGTCTTTAGCAATTTATTTACATTGTTAATTGATAGTGAGGCTATAAAAGTTATGAACTACCTCATAAGTTCATGCCTGCTGACATTTGAATGGCATATATTCACTGGTTGTTATTTATAATTTTAGGRGTATTGAACTGATGGAGATTACTCATGTTGAAAAGCTGCTGGAAGGCCTGAACTAGGAATTAAATTATCATAGTGGCTTCATTTTGTTAACAGTCTCATTGAAAATATCTTGCTTGCAGGACAATCAAACTCATCAGTGTTCTGCTCTTCCAGTTCAGTAGACAAAGTTTTAATCAGTGGCACACTTGATCTTGCAGAATTCAAGGAAAAATAATTTCCTGCATTTCTGAGATGAGTAAAATTCATGTAATCCAGCTTTAAAACTCCTGTCACTTTTTTTCCCTTCATTTTGAATAATCAGCTTTACTTCATTCAGTTGCCTTTTTCATGTAACTGCAATTATCATGATGACCCAATGCTTAGATGGAATTAGCTCATGGATGAAGAGCAAGCAACTGAATCTGARCTCAGGCAAAGCAAATAATAGAGTGATGGTGAGATCAAAACATATTGAAAAATGTACCATTTTCTCTGTGGTTGTATATTTTCGATTGGTCTTTGCATTTAGATGGCTTTAGAGAACCTTGTTACTCATTTCTGATGGTCTTACATAGCAACACTGAAAAAAAGTATTTTTTTACTGTCCTCTTTTTTATTGGAGCTGCTATCCTATCTTACCAATCATCTAGCTTCAATTATTTTTTCAGCGTTTGGATGAAGTACAGCATATGCAATCTTCACCATCGAGCAAACTTAGAAAAATGAATTGCATTCCAGGTCTTGATTTTCTTCTTCAAAACTCACGGCCTGAACTCAGCTCTGGGATGAAAACCAGGAGTGACAAAGCCAGTGCCAGTTACTTCTTTGATGTAACTGAACTTTCTGAACAAGGSTATAACCTGTTTGCACAGTAACCAAAAGTATTTTTTGAATGGTATTGTGTAGTTGAAGTTTGAGAGTGGTGTCCCACAATACTTTAGAAAAAGCTGTGTTTTGAATCATCTTGCTATCATAACATCATCTATGCTAATATTGGAAAATCTGCACCTGTAGCTCTTGTGGCTGAGACTGCTGAATCCAATGTGTGGAAGCTGTTTTGGGAACTCCAGGTCTCAAGTAGCTCGGAACTGGGCTGTGTAACCATGTAAAACTGAAAAAAAGACATTTGGATTTTATCTAGAATACAGTGAGAAGTCATTGCAAAAAAAGAACTCTGAAGAGATGTTTTAAAGGTGACCGTGGCTGCTGTGTTCTCATCCACTTGTAGTTTGATTCTCAGTTATACCTAATCTTACATTTTTGTATTATAGACACAAGTTATCTTGGAAGTTAAACAGACACCCACAAGTGCTGAAATCTCCACTTATTTCTGCTTTAAGTAGGCTTTTACTCCTCTGGGGCTAATTGCTATTATAAACATTGTTTAACAATGTTGCTTGACTTTTCCAAGGGTCTACTACTTAAACTGTTGATCTTCTTAAATATTAAAAAGACGTAATACCTAGCTCCAGAGGTGTTCATAAAGCCAAATAAAATGATTTGTTGGAAAGTGCTAAGGAAGCTTTAAGATATTAGCCTAATAGAAAACCTATGAGTGGACTTTTAAAGCCTTTCCTCTTCAATTTTTATGGACTCTCTTAATTGACTTTTTATGTACTTATGAATAGGCTAAGAAGAAATAGTCTTTTTTCCCTTTTTCTTTTTTTACCTGCAAATAAGATASAGGGACAGCTTCTACCTTTATTTTAGAATGTCTGATATTATAGCCTTGCCCTCTGAGAAGGATTTTCAGCTAATGAAGTCAGATGAAGTTACACGTCTGCTAATGCAAGTGACAATARTAAATAAAAGAATAGTACTCAAAAACATTTTAAGGTGTTTATTGATCACAAGCTTTAAAAGTAGTGGGGAACACGGCACTCAGTTCAGATGCTACACTGATTAGTGGAGGGACACTAAGCTGCCTAAACAAATTGTACAGCCATTGGGAATTAATTTTGTGTTGTAGAATCTTAACTTAGAGGCTACAGCTGAGTTGAACCCCGATTCCTTGGGTTTGTTCTGATAATCTGTCTTCTTAAATGGAATGTGTAAGTWGCACAGGAATGTCTTTTCTATCTCAAATTCCCCATATGCTTCTCAAACCAAAGACCTCTAGGAGCCTTTCTTGCTCCTAGAGAAATTTTTGAAGACATCACTCTGCATAAAAAAAGAAAGATGCTCCAGCTTTTGCCTATAATAATGAGGTATTAGTTTTCTCTTTGAGACATCTGKGACAAAACTTGGCACCTGGTGATACCTATTTAAATATAAATACTATTTATTGCCTGAAACAACTGTCCTTGGCCTCGGTCTTGTCTCAGTGCATGTCTTGGCCTAACCCCAGCGAGCAACAAAGGCCCACACAGCCACTTACCTTTTCCCCTCCTCCAGTGGGATGGGGGACAGAATGATAAAAGTGAGCAAACTCATCTGCTGAGATAAAGACAGTTTAACACATAAAGCAAAAGCCATGTGTACAGGCGAAGCAAAACAAGGAATAATTCACCCCTTCCTAKGGGCAGGCAGTTGTCCAGCCATTCCCAGGAAAGCATGGGCTCCATCACACATAAGGGGGACTTGGGAAGAAAAACACCATCACTCAAAATGTCCCCCCTTCCTTCTTCTTCCCCCAGCAGTATATGATGAGCACGATGCCACAGGGTATGGAATGTCCCTTGGGTCAGTTGGGGTCAGCTGTGCTGCCTGTGTCCCCTCCCAACTCACTGTGCACTCCCCAGCCTCCTCACTGGTGGGGTGGGGTGAGGAGCAGAAGAGACACTTTGATGCCGTGTCAGCTCTGCTCAGCAATAGCAAAAACATCCCTGTGTTATCAACAATTTGAGCACAAATCCAAAATGCAGCCTCATACCAGCTACTGCAAAGAAAATTAACTGCATCCCAGCCAAACCCAACACAGTCCACCTGCCTCATGCTGTGAGAAGGCAAGACCAGCCTCATTTAAAAGCTCCATCCTGATTCACTTTATTCCCAAACCAGACAGGYTTTGCATGTAAAAAATTCCACCCCTCTCCTACCCCTCTAAGAAGAGTTTCTTGTTTATTAGACCTTGGAAATCTTTAAGGTGAAAACATGGTAGCAAAGAGCAAAGCAAATTAAATTCTAGAGTGTATTTAGTAGGATRCTTTTCTAACTGCTTTGCTAGTCTTTATCTAGTACTCTGGCACATCYTAAGTGCACACTATTATGCATCTCTAAAGAAATGTCAGTGATTTTCTCTGTTCCATCTGCACCATGCCTTTTTTCAGCACAGATGGAGTATTAATGGTTATCCTGAGATTACTTTTGTTATTCAAACATTTAATGGCTTTTGCTGTTTCCTCCACCCCTCACCGATCTTTACAAGAGTTTATTTATCYCCACTTTACTTCTTCCTGTCTACAGAACTGAATACACTTTTAGCATCTTTTCTGTGGAGGTGCTATTGCACTGGGATGGGATATTAGACAAGAGTTATTTGTGGATTTTATTATGTTTGGTGACACACTTCTAGTAATTGAAGTAGCATACAATTTTTTTTTTCTTCACTACCACCATCACAGTAACAATGATTTTAGTGTGCTAACTCATACACTAGACAAATAGATAATTAGCTATTTCAGTAATGGCTGGTTGACTGAGAACACTGTAAGTGTTATCCAGACCCATTACAAGTGGTCTGGAGGAGCAACACATAATGCTGTAAGTTTTCAGATCTTGTTTTGCTGCCAGCAGAAGTGAACTCTGCAGAGGCCTTGAATAAGTTCGAAGCAGTTCACAGCTATCAGCAAAGACTACAACCGGATCTCCACTGGTAACTGATCACTGTGCAATTAAGCTTAACCTCCTGCCAGTGATGGTCCCCCAGAGGAACTCTCTGGAATTCAAATGAACAGATTTTGAGCTAGACCAAATGGTTAACAGCAGGGTGAGGAACAATGTTTGAAGGAAAAAGATAAGAGAAAAAAACCCCAAACAGTTAACAACCCATAATCTGTTTTAAGAATTTTTAAGAACATGGTCATGGGAGAGGCAGATAGTGTATCTGTCACTAGAGAGGGAAGTAGGGTAAAATGCCACCTACTATAGTGTATAAAAACATCAGATAAAGTGCAAAATTTGCCTGAATAAACTAAATAGCTCAGAAGTCAGGCTMTGCTGGAGTACAGAGTCAGAATAGAACACATTAAGACTTAATATGAAGATGAAACATAAAATGTCAAATGGTTTAAAATTTTAGGAGATGCTTTGAAGACTGACCCCTCATACAAAGGGAAATTCAAAAATGATGGTGAAGTGGCAAGAAATGGATGCCTTAATTGTTGCTGTCCAAAAAGCTTAAATAAATGCTTAAGCCATGTGAGTTTTGTGGGTGACTGATGAGTAGCCCAAACAGGATGAAGTCTCTGAAACAAAATACTGGAGCAACTTGAGAAAAGAATCGTTCTGAACGTAGTGAACACTTTGTTTCTGATCYACTTTCTACATTTTGTTGCTGGGAACCTTCCTGCTCTATTTTTACCTGGTTTAGGGCAGGATGAAAAGCTCTTTGACCTTATTTGGTACAGAGCTGCTTGTCACAAAGCTTCCTCTGGATGATGAATTCTTGGCTAACCTTTTGGACAGTCAACTCACATCAAAAAGCTGAGTTTCTACTACACTCAAGTGTATTTCACAGTATTTCATACTTCTGCCACAGTTGCTTTCTCAAGAAATGGAATGGCCAAAGGATTCCATGGGTATTACTAAACGGTGTTTCTTTCTTGAAGTACCAGGTGAGGGGAGTGAGGAGTTTCAGTGGGCTTCTGATTAGACTTGTGCCACAAAACTGTGTCTAGCCTTTTCCACTGATGGCTGTGGGCTGTTGTGACTACTGGGTGCTGCTCACCAAATGCAACAAACCCTCTGTCCCAGCTGTTTTGGAACCAAATACAGTACTTTCTAAAAGTTAAAAGCATATATTTGTATATGAAACAAAACAGCTATTCCGAAACAAAAAACCCTCTACATTATTTGCTTTACATTTACTCTTAGCTGAGTTTTGTGATATCAGTGTTAGCTGATAGGTCAAATGTTCCCCTTGTCAGAGGATCGTGCTCGAGGTACTCCGTCTGTAAACAGAATAAAGAGCACTCAAGGAGCGTGGTCAACGTAATCCAATCTATTTCCGTTAATTTCCTGGAGAATATTTAAAAACAATTCTGTTTTGCATGACMTCGCCGTGTCCGATGGAGCGGTCTGGCGACAGCTTACAGGCCGTCAGTGTTACCTTTCCCCAGGGCGGGAGAGTCCCCTCTGCCCCGGGGCGCCTGTGCGGGGCCGCTCCTGTGGTCACCGACAGCTAAAGACAGAAAAAAAAACCGGCTTTTCTCCCTTTCCTTGTAATCCGGTGTTGAGGCAACTCCCCGCAAAGGAGAAAGTAGGGGAAATCGCACCTGGTAGGACGGCTCTGAGAAGTTTCCTGTCGGCTTTCCTGCCCCCTTCCTCTCGGGCGCCCGAGGCCGGGCTGCGGCGCCGGGGTCGCGCCTGTGCCCACACGGCCGCGAACGGAGCGACAACTTTGGCGGCGCGGTGCTCCGCGG
>NW_026623279.1:1620099-1689436 GCF_030028575.1 Malurus melanocephalus
GCTGCCGAGCGGGGACGGGCGGGTGGGGATGGCGAGGGCGCCCGGCGCTGGTGATCCAGTGCCGGGGTCTGTAGCGCGGCCCGTCCCCGGCGGCGGCGGCGGCGACGGAGTGAGCGCGCGCACGTGACCGGCCCCGGCCCCTCGGTGCCGCCGCGAACGGCCGCGCTCACACACTCACAGACACACGCGGTACTCGCGCCTCCATCCATCCATCCATCCATCTATCCACCCATCCATCCATCCATCTAGCCAGCCAGCCAGCCAGCCCCGCTCCCCCGCACGCATCGCGCCGGCAACCGCCAGAGCGAAGCTGTCGGCACCACTCCGCGGGGGCAGCGCCGGCGGCGGCAGCGACCGCGCAAGAGGCAAGAGTTTGCGAGGGCTGCTCGTGCCTTCCCGAAGAGGTTTTGCGCCCAGAGGATGGCTGGCTGCGGGCTGTCGGAAGACGCTTGCTTCTCCTCCTTCTTTTACAACTACACCTCCTCCTGGGAGACCTCCTACAACCAGGTAAGAGGTGGCCGGTGCTGCGCGTTTGCCGCCGCTGCGACCGCCCGGCTCCTCGGAGCAGCCGAAGGTGACACCAGGGTGTGCAGGAAGGGTCTGGAAGTGTTTCTGTTCAGCGCGTGTGTGTGTTGCGGGTGGGGAGGTTGAACCAGCTGAAGAAAGAAATGAGAGAAAAGAGCCTCTTCCCGTGTGCTTTTCAGCCCCCTTCCCTCCGCCCCCGCCCCTCCCGTGAGGAAGAGGAGCGTGAGGAGGGCTAAGGAGCGGGAGCCGTAGCCCGCAGAAGGCTGTGTGTTGCCYGGGAGCAACTCGGGGCTCAGCCGGGCAACTCGATCGGAGTGCCCCGAGCCTGCCCTGGGCTGCGCTGAGGGACCGCGCTCAGGCAGCCGGGCGAGTTTGCCGGGCGGGGGGAGCAGGGTGCGAGTGACAGGCTGCGTGCGAGAGGGACCCCCCGCACCCGCTTCCTCAGAAATGGCTGCATATGCATTTCGACCCTTAATTTTGGATCATGCCTAGGTGGAAATAGTTCGGCTCACCCATCTCTCTCTCTGATTCACCCTCGATCCCCCCTCCACGCACTTAACTTTGATGACTGTGCAATGCGGAGAGCGCAGCCCGGTAACGCCGGCCGGGTCCGTACCTCCCGCCCGCGCCGGGGCTCGGGCAGTGGGGGGCGGCTGGCGAGGCKGTGGGGGAGAGCGGGGGGAAACCAGAAATCGCGCCTCAGAGGTAGAGAGCTATTCTGGGAGCCTCCGAAGCGCCTTTAATTAAATAACTGTTGTAGTCTGCTGCCCCCGCTGCTTGTCTGGTGAAAGTCTACAGGCAACTGTCATTTATAAACTACACCGGTGTGTGTGCGTGCGTGCGTGGGTAAGGGGTTTTCTGGCCCTGGCGTGACAGGAAAAGTTGGGCAGCGGATGGAAGGGGGCCGCAGAGCGGCCGAGGGGCGCCCCGGGCTGTGCGGGCGGCGGTGCCCGCGGGGGGGCGGGAGAGCCTTGGGGACAAGGGGGGGTCATCTCCCCGCTTCCTCTCTGCGGGAGACAGAGCCCGCTGAGCTCAGGGGAAAACGTGCCGTCCCGCGACCCCAGTTTCCAGCAGACTGAAGCCCCCAAACTAGCAGTTAACAGTGAGGTTACTCCTCACGGCGAGGCAGCGGCAAGCCGTGCGCACCTCCCTGCTCCAGGAGTTGGAAACGCCGAGCGGCGAGGAGCGGGGCCGCTTTTCGGCAGCGGCCGGCCGGCGAGCCTGGGCGCGGTGGGGCTCCGGAGCCCTGACAGCCGGCTCGTCCGAAGCAGCCGAATAAATATACAAATACCAATCTCTGTGTCCCGGGTGCGAGCGGACCCCCGCCGGGCCCATCGCGGCAGGCGTCCGCCCCGTGCCGGGTACAGCTGCCTGCCGGGTGTGCCGCCCCGGCCGGTGAGAGCCTTCCCGGCGGGGAACAAGTCAGGCTGGCGTGCGCCGAGCAGCGAGGGGGCTGCTTTGGGGACTAGGCAGGCATCGAGCGTAGTGCCAGCGYCGAAACGCCGTCTCCCGGCCGCGCCGGAGCCCCTGTGGCTCGGCGAAGCCATCCGGAGCCCCTCTGGTAGCCCGGGGAGCGGCGGGGGCGCGGGCACAGCGGCCCTTGGCCGGTCCGTGGCGGGGCCGGGAGGGCGCGGCCGGAGCCGCCGCTCGGAAGCGCGGCGGGGCTGCCCGGACTCCGGGCCCCGGAGCTCGGCGGGAGTTCGCGCCCAGCTCGCCGCTCGCCGAGGCTCGTGGTGGCCGGTGCGCCCGAGCCCGCGCCCGCATGTGTTCCTCTGCACGTACCGAGGRCACACACCGGTGCCTGTGTGCTTATACGAGCACAGAACGTGCATTATCGTCCTKCTAAATACGGGCCCGTGCAAGTCGCTGGGATTTAAGAAGGGCTCATGCCTGGTATAAAAGGCAGACAGTCACAGGGAAGACTCCTTTGAAACCATCAGAGGGGGAAAATGCTTAGGAACGCAGACAATAAAATCAGGTTTAAACCAGCTCCTTTATCTAAAGTTAGTTTCATTCTGTAGCGAAACAGTTCGGTGAAAGAATGGCATTGTGAAATGATAGGTTCCCTTACATCCCCTTTCAGGAGAACAAGCCCGTATCACAATGGAAGCAGGAAGAATTGCTGGCAAATCCAGAGTTGATCTATTCTAAATACCAGTGTTGAACTGTATCTAAGGGAAAACGCGGGAGATAATTCAGGATGCAGGAGGTCTATTTATAGCAGGACTATATAAGCTGTAGGATATATACACGAAGTTGAATTAAATATGCATGATTAGGAAAGGTGTTTCGAAGGAGAAGGTGTAATCATTACAAAGCATTACGACGGACGAACAGATGAGCTTGCAAGAGCTTCCAGGCTGAAGATGAGAAGAATTTTTAAGACACATATTCTTTCTGGTGCTCAGGGCTCCTTTCTATTTTCATCTTTTGCGTATTACGTTACCATTTATATCAGTCAAATTCATCAGCTGAGGATTAGCGGTAGATGTTAGTCTGAATATGAAATCAAAATGATTATGGGGTTTTGCTGCAAATAGATTTTTCTTRTAAGTTTTAACACTTAAAAAGGCAGACTTGGCTCAGATTTGACTGTCAGCCATATTYGTGTTTGTTTGTTTTTACCTGAATTGCGTTCAAAAAAAAGCCAAGCTTGCAAACCGTTTCTTCTGGCTAAATTTAGCAACATAGCTGAAATAGAATTTGTTTTGTATACYCTGTTTAAAACAAAACAGCAAACAGAAAAACTTTAAAACAAAGTGCTGAGATGAGAAGATGGGTTGACTACTGGAAAAATAGTTTTTTTATTTCTAGATCAATAGGATGCACTCTCAACATCTTATACGAGGTAAAAGGTTCTCTTGTATAATATCAATAGCGGCTCAGCCATAGCTTACTAAAAGAATCCTTTCCTGGCATCTCAAGGTTTTAATGAGTCTAAGTAATCAAAATAAGACTTAACAATGGAACCAGTCAGGTTAAAGAGAACAGTGACTTCTAGAAGCATAATACACTAGCTGGCAGCTGTGAAAGGAGAGATATGATGTTTGCTTTATAATTCAGGGCGTTTGAAGAGATGTGTTTCAACTTTTATATTTTTGGTGCATTATTGCAGTTCATTTTTAAGCACAAGCTTATATGCGTGATTTGTTGGTAATATTCTTGGAAGGAGCTTTTCCATTGCATATTAAATTCCAAAGTGCATCRCAAAAAAGCTTGTATTGGAAAAACTGCGTCTAGAAACTTTATGAAGTCTGTTTTGAATCAATTTTTAAGATAGTCTTCCAGAATATAAGACTCCATATTAGTTACAAATAAGATTTTGCATTACTGAGGATAGCTTCAAAAGACTGAGTGTTCTCCTGAAGCTTGCTGTCTTTTTTTTTTTTTTTTTATACAGGGACTTAACCATTACGCTTAATTCTGGACTAGTCAAACTTGTAGATCTAAATCCTGAGAACTTTGAGCTATGGTTACATAAACTTACCTGTGTTGTATTGCTAGTGTGTATAAAACTGAGGTGAAGGAATATCCATCAGATTTCCTGTTGATTTATTCTGTATTCTTCATTTTTAGACTGTCGCTCTACTTCTGGTTTTTGCCGGAACCTTCCTGAATGGGTCTTCTTGAAATTCTCTTTACATCTGTTTCTTAATTAGTACTCATGAGTAAAGAACAGCTATTTCTAAGTACTGCAAGGAGGTTTTCAGCCTTGCAAGAGCAGTAATGTTCTTCGGCATAACCTGTCTTTGCTGAACTGGCAGCATTATTTGCATTAATTATTTTTCATTCTCCAGTTCAGAACTGGATACGTTGTTGTGTTACTAATCTTGTAATCTTGTTGTGTGGTTGGGAAGTGCTTGCAAATTATTTGTAATGTAGTTCATGAATGAAATTCTATGACTAACGCATAATCTGGATACTTATTTTAATTTGACCTGCAAATCCTTGCAGTACAGAAGTAAAGTGAGAGGAGTGTGCTGCCTGTTTGATGCTATTATTTCAGAGATTTTTCCCTGCAACACTCAGCCATAGACTTGGTACCTGGCCCCATTTTCTTCGTCCTGTGTATTCAAACATAGCAGTACATTATACAACCTACTTGGACAAAATCTGTTCTGTGGGTATGAATAAGTCAGTGAAAGACCAAGCTAAGAGCCATCCTGGTGGGCTGGCTCTTTGTCTTTACATGAGCAGGGACGAAAGTGCCCTAATGTAGCTTTCTGCCAGTATTTTTGGGAAGCTGATCTGAAGGTACTTTATTGCTCTCATGCATTTTCTTTTATTAACTAGAGTAAGTCACTCAGGGGCTATGGACCAATATAGACTTTTTGACTTACTTTTGTTTCCATGGTTTCTGGATTTTTTTTCTTTTGTGTTACTTGAGTAGTAGAACTTGGACTCTATGCATGTTTGGAAATACACTTAATTTGTGTTAATGCACTGCACGTGTATAGCCTATACCGAGTGTGTCTGTTTATGAGGGTGTTGAATGAGTGATACCAATCTGAACAAGATTGGACAGTGCACTTTATGGTTTTTGGGGATGTTTTCCTTAAATGGAGAAAGACACAGTCAATAGTTGTACATTACTTCATGGTGAAAACCAGTGGAATAATACCATCATTCAACTACAGTTATATTTCAGCAGAGCCTGTAGCATGTGTGCAAACTAAAAGAAGGCTGTCAAAACTAAATTAGTTAAGAAAAAGCAATCCTGGTTTAGTGTTAACAGAAAATACTTGGTAATTTAAAAAAAAGAGTGAATCCTGAATTTGAAGTTTTCCTGACTCCAAGGGATGTTCGTTCACACTGCAGTAAAAATGAAAGTGAAACTGAAAAGACCTATTTTCATGACATCCCAGCAAAAGATAAATGATAAGATAATGAGAAAGATGTAGTTTATTAAAAACAGGTAATGGACCTTAATATAGAATGTTGTTAACCATGATTCTCATTCTTTCAGAGATTTATGCCTTGGTCATTCAGCACAGTAACTTTGAAAAGTATATTCTGATGGCAGGTWCATCTAACAAAAATAGCACGGTTTAAACTGGGAATGAACCATTTTCTCATTCCCTAGAGAAGATGAACTAAATAGTTATACAGTAGAGCACAATAGCACAAGTTTAAAGCACATGCAGAAAATGGGCAAGATATTATTGTTGTATCTTATTTTAGAGGAAAAACTCGTGCAGATTGTGARTTACAGTTATGGCTGTGATGAACTAATGCAGTTCAGTGCTTTATATAAGATAGGATTTTCAAAAATACAGTTTTGTTCACGAGAAAATGTCAGTAGTTCTAGCAATGTGTTCTGAAGGAAGAGGGCAGGGAGTTCTTAGCTGGTCAAATGTTCATGTGGTCTAAGCAGAAATGTAAAAGTGCAGGGTTTGCATTGGAATGAGAATGGGGTCATCCACCCTTTGTACTCATCATCAGGGAAGCAGAACCTTCTTCCAGAGAGACCATAGGAAATCAATGAGTACACTTTGCTAGTGTAGAGATAAATGTGTACTGCAGAAGGGTATTAAATATAAAAGGGCAGCAGTAAAATGATTTACTGCATGAAGCAGTGGAACTTCCTTTTGGTCACCTAAAAGGCAGTTTTCATTTTTTTGATAACATAATTATATATTTTTAATACTAATAACTGAAAAAGCCTGACAAATCAGCTATTTTACATGGATTTGAGCTATACAATGTAAGCTAGGAAAGGCTTGATAACAAATGGTAGCTTATTTACAAGTGCATACATGTTTTTTTTTTTACATATTATCTGGCACTTATAATTTAGATCATAATGATCTGATCTGGCTTACCAAAAGYTAATGGGTTTTTCAATGTTTTTTCCTGAGGCAGTGTGGATGCTTGTGATCCAGTTTGTCTCGCCATGACCAGAAGGTATCACTGAGGGATACCAGCACAACGGATGCACATAGGAGAGAACCTGACGTACATTTAGGTGTAGAGGCTTAATGAAATGTGGAAGAGCAGGTGCACTGTCCTAATGTGTCGGTGTTTTTTTAATTTCCTATGATGTGTCTGTTTGCTGTGTGAGCAAAAATCCTTGCGCATTTAAAACGTATAGGACTGTAAAATTGCTAAAAACGTCAGAAGCCAAATAGTTCTGCAATATTTTTTGTCTTAGTCTCTGTGTTCTCTACAAGTGGCAGTTAAGATTCTCTTTCTGCTACATAGCYGTATGTTACTGTCTCCTCTCTAAAGGTAAAATTAAGGTGAAGAGAGATTAATAGCAGAGTGACCCTTGCTCTGGATATAGAACTTGTGACACTGTGGTGCTAATTTTGGAAGGAGAAATTGGGTATTTGCTGCTCCATGTGAACTCACTGTGACCCAAAATGATGAGAGGTGTGTCTATGCTAGCACTTTTCTTGAAGGCYAGGAGTGTGCTGTGTGCATCCCAACACTGCTGTGCTTTGGTTAGTGTTGTAGGTTGATCTCGTTGCAACTGAACAGAATTCCTTTTGGATAAAGCTGGACAGTACCCCTAGTGCATTTGAGCTACAAATTGATAYTCAGCTAATGAGATGAGACCAGAACTGGAATGAAATTAAATAATCAAACCATACCCTGAAGTGTGTGGCACAGAACATGGCATGTAGAGGTCGGATCCTCAGCACCAGCTGTCTGACTTCCAGTTTGACAGTTCTGCAGYAYTTGCTTGTGTGGACAGCGCCTGCATCCAGTTGAGTTTGCCTAGCACAGAGTKCATGGAAGCCCTTATTTGGGAAGTTGTTAGGAGACTGGTGCATAGAAGAGGTCACCTGACATACACCCTTATGTTGCAATCATAAGGCCATTATTCTTTCCCTCAAAAAGGGGTAGTTTGTGTTGGCATGAAGATGAAAGGTTCGTTTGATCACTTGTAATATAACACATGAGCGAGTAAGAGGCACTGGTACTTTGGCTTGCAAAAGCTCTCCACATTTTTAACCCATTTTATTATTTGCAAGAGCAATTTAGTTCCTAATGTTAACAATGAGTGATTATGATTCTGTACTTCCGTTTACAGCACAAATTAGCATTTTGTTTTCCATTACAGCTTTTGAATGAGGAATTTAATGTATAATTTGCTGCAAAKAGATGTTATCATCTCTTTGGATGTGAACAACCACATAAACTTGAGCAAATGATAAAAATGGAATCAATTACTTCTCAAATGGAAGTAGTTTACAAACCTTCACAAACAAAATGGCAATAGTTGGTGGTTATTGTAACAAATAATTAGGTTTTTTTTAAAACAACATTTATTGAATTCTATTGACAATTTACTAATTGCTTATAGAATACTTAATCATCCCCCTCACAAAATACATGCCAGAAAATATATGGATTTTTAAACTGTAGATTGCTTCTTGTCATCTTTGTGTGAAGTTTTAACTTTTACAGGTTATGTTCACCTATACAAATGTTCCAGAAGGGTGGCAATGAACCACAAATCATCCTGCTGCTGCTGCTGATTAGAGAGCTTAGAATTAGTAGTTTAAGTTTGAAATTGTGGAGGAGAGAAGAATGAAGAATATGTGTCGTAGGCTGTATCCAAAGTCTGGTGAAGGTGAACTTTTTTGCCACTTTTGAACTCATGATCTATGTCCCGGTTATCAGAAGGATGAATAAGAGAAAGGGCATTATTACAGTTGCWAGAATGAGTGAATGCTGTCAGTCTTCTGTAGGGAAAGATAGTATCATGTACTTTAATGAGTTTCCYAGTGTGAATTTCACAAAAAAAGTTTTCACTGTCAGTTGCTGTGATATGTTTCTGTATTATACAGAGTTATTCATGCATAGAAAATCASCAATCCACAACCAAAATCAGTGTGAGAAACATKTTGGAATCACCCTCAATCTCTTCCMATTGCAGTGRCTTTCTTCATATCACTAAAGGACACARTCCAAGTGTCATTTTMAACCCCTTCCTTTCAAAGAGGCTGTGTCTAAATTTTGATGGTTTTCTACWTACTGGCTTGCATATATGTTTATTTCTGATCCCCTAAAGTTGTGACCTTAAAGTCACCACCTACTTAATTTCCTGTCAATGTTAATTAATCAGCCTTTTTCTCACAGTCATCCTCAGTAACCCCATTGTACCCATYCATTCTGTATATAAGCCCTGATTGTGCATACTGTCTTGATTGCCCCTACCTATTCTCTTACCCTTATGTAAAAATMCAAATTGAAGTCCATATTCTGTCTSCTTTAGTACTTAAGATTTTACACCTCTTGTCCTTTTAAAGCCTTTGCATGATTTAGTTTTTCCCCATTTACCATTAATGCCATCTCTTTGTTTATTACTGATGCTGGATTTGATGCTTGCTGGGTTGGTTCCCTGAAAAACACTTTTTGCTGCCCCCACATTTTCCCCTTTGACTTAGCGAAGTCGTAAGTCCATTGAGGAAGATCATGTAGGCTTTCATCTACCTGGTGTCTTGAAAGTCATTGTTGTCTAATTATTAAAAATGGGTAGTCTTACTTTGAYTTGGAAAACTGGAGCAAACTGACCAAAACTCCATTTATCACTCTGCTGCATTTCACGCTGTTCATCTGTTGCTTGTTTCTTTAGGTTGGTGTCTGCCGCTATATTTAGATCTGATCTGTAAATCAGATAAACAACAGCTTTTTATTCTTTGAATRATTATAAAAGACTAATGATGTATTTTCTCATTGGCTTCATTCTACCAAACATTGAAGTAATTAAGGGAAAAAGAAATTCAGACTGGGAATAGTGTAACTTGCAATTCAGGGTCCCATATTTGGACTTTTATCCTTTTAGGCCATGGAGCTCATTATTGAAGATGAAACTTCTTCCTAGTTTTATTTTTGAGGTAGGTCTTGGTTGTGAAAATGTAGTTGTCTTCTCATTTTAAGTCTGTTTGTTTGTTTGGCTCTTCTTTTTTCTTTCCAACCGAACTGATTTGGGCTAGGGCAGAGGGTCAATGTTATGACGCTGCATGTTTSCAGTGAACTTTTTTGAAGCTTAGAATGTGTGTCTGGTGTAATGATTCCTGAAGGGTTGATGGAACTTGATTTTAGGAGTATGCATGGCTTCATAAAACATACCCACAGTTGTCAGGCTCCCCGGACTAAGCAATTCACAGTGTCAGAGGTTTATTTGGATTGTAAAAACTCACAAACTCACTCTGACAAGATAATTCACTTAATTTCTTTTTTCTTTTTCTTTTAATTAATTTTATTTTTTTTTTGAGTCAAACAGCACATAGTGAATTGATATATCTGCTGAAGTTTGACTTGTCATTCATTCTTGTACTAGTTACTGTGTCTGCCCGCTACCTTTCTGTCTCATAGTTTGCTTAGGCCTTGATCCAGCAGACCACTTAATTGCTCAACAGTAAACACTTCAAGTCAAGGGAGCTGCTTATAGGTTTAAAATAAATGTGTGGTGTATTGGATTGGGGCCTTAAACAGCTGTACCTTAAGGGCTGAGAACTTTGCTTCCATCCTGTTTGTCAAGTACTTGCTGTGCTTTGAGTACATTACAAGTATTGATGGTGGTTATGGCGAAGGGAGCAAGAAAGCAGTGAGGAGATCAAGGAGTCCTGATGGTGCTGAAGGAAACCTGCCAATTCTTCATTGGCATTTCAGTCTCTTTCTTTTTAAGATGGAGTTACAAATAAAAGATGATTCCTCTTCTCCCAACCAAAAAGCTGTGTGATTAAATGAATGGGTGGTGCTCTAAAATGCAAAATTACAACAGAAAGCCGTCCAAGAAATATACTTGAGAACGGGAAGCTCCAGGTTTAAAGAAAAGTTAAAAAAAAGACGGCTGAAAACATGTAATGATAAAAAAAAAAAAAGATTGTAAGTAGGACATGCACTCACTTAAATACTTAAGCCCTGTGAAACAATAAGAAAATGAACTACTGACCAAATAAATTAGCAAAACAAAAATAAGGTTGCCCTTCCAGGCTTTTTTTATTTTCATCCAAAAGGCTGTTAATTGCTGGAGGATTAAAATAATTCATATTCAAGGATAGAAAGTGATAACAATATGCAGAGCTTGGATGCTCCAGCTATACAAGAGACAGTGAAAGGAATACTTTTCTCTCTGTGTGATGTCAAAGCCAAAAGAGGGGGGGAAAAAAAGGAGAGGGTTGTGGCTCTTTGATGTTACTTACAGAATAAAAATAATGCTGTAAAAGAAATAGCATAATCTTTTTCTATTTATCTAAGTCCTTTTTTTTCTAAAGCGTTAGGGCAGCATTGTTAATTGATTTTTCTGACGCTCATAACAGCTGTATTAAAAATAATTTGCAAAGAATTTTTTTTTCCAGAAGCTGAGCCCTGCAGAATCTGTTGAAGAAAAGTGGGTAGAGAGTGGATTATTGTACATCACTGTTCTCACACAATTATAATCTGCTTGATTGGTAAAATGCATGTTGTGCTTTTGCATTGTCCATTTTCAACCATTGGTGTCTTTCCAGTAAGATTTGCTGGTYTAATAGTAATAGCATCAGGATCTCTCGTGCCCTTTTGGTATAAACAAAGGTTGTGTCCTCACAGCTGCTCAGATTGTGCTGGCATAGTAGCCATCTTTGCTGGAGTGTCARTTTTTGGCTACAGTATTTTAAACACGCTGGGGCTTTTCTCTGGTTACCAGTGGTTGAATCATGTCCAGCTGTGGAAAACAGATGTGTGGCTTTTTTGGGAAGTAAAGTTAATTAGGGGAGRTTTATGAATTGGTTCCTTTTTTAATTTATATTTTATTTTTAAAAATTATTTACTGTGAGGTTAGAGGATACCTTTCGGAAAAGAAATAGCTTTTTAAGGAAAACGAACTTGGACAGATCAACACAAACAGCATTACAAGGAAAATTTTGGGCATGGTTATGATGAAAAGAATCTTTCAATTGCATAATAACTTTTAAAACCATGTTAAAAAAGAAAAGAAGAAATACTTACTCTTAACAATGGTAACTAATAAAGTTGAGATTAAAATGGTAAATAAAAAAGACTAGTTTATCTTGGTTCATATTGTGTATCARTATAGATATCTTGCTGTTTTGTAAGGCAGCTCACAGTTTTTTTWAATCTGGATGGGCCAACTTACACACATCTCATTAAATTTTTTGTTTTCTTCATCTTTGACTTTTGTCTTTGAAGAAAATTCTCTAGGTGAAAAGTGGAAAATATTTGCCATGTTTCAGATACGATTTTCCCTTTTGTGTTTAGCRTAGAGATTTGTACCTTTAACACTGTTGTCTATTTTTAAGTCTGCTGGTAGGCACAACCCAGTTTTGTGRAAAAGAGAGCTTTTCATGTGAAGAAACTTTCAGTTTTCTGATTTCTTTCTTATTCTTCTTGTTCTTGATTGTTACATAAAATAAAGGGCAATGGAAGAAAAGCAGCAATTTGTGTTAAAATTAATTAAAAAAATTACATTTTTAAATTGCAAAAATTGCTGTCAAAAATTAAACAAGCAAACTTCTTTAATTTATGTTACTCCTGTTGCAAATAAGTGTCCTATGAAATGGAAATCTGTTCATTAGAGCATCCTGTAGTAAGGATGTGGTCCCTGTGCACATGCTGGGGCTGCATAATGTATTRAGCAATGACACCCCAAATGCACAGAAGTATCTCTAGTACTACCACTAGCTCTTCATGTCTAAATGAACTATAAACTCACTGAGCAGCATTCAACTTTCCTARGACTACTGCAACAATAAAATAGCAATGTAAACAGGAAAAAAAGAGTGTTATGCATATGTTTTGCTTTTTTTTTCCCCCTATGGGAAAAGAAAGAGTATTGGGACAGATCATGGAGAGATCATTACAGTAAAATTGTACTTGCAGAGATCACAAACTTAGGTGTCCATGAAAATGACTGAGCTTCTCCCATGAGTAGATTGAACTRTAGGACTTACTTGGTGCTTTGGATGTAATCCCTCTTAGAGAGTCTCAGTRAAAGGCTGCAGTGTTTGGAAGAGAATGTTACCTATCTAGGATTTGCAGAGGATGAGGAGATGAAGTACTTCTACTGTTCTAAATGCCCGGGAAGCTGGGCAGTGGTTTTAGGTGTTTACTGTAAGGGACATTGCCCATTATTTGAGCAGAATTACTGTTGGATTAGTAGTTGCCCTGGGTTAAGAAAGGATGTGGCAGTGCTACCTGCAGTGCAGGTTTCTAAGGTCTTKACATGTTAGGTTCCTATTTTTGGATATAATTTTGCCAGATGTTAACTGTATGAACTGGGTTTTGACACAGTTGTATGTCTCAAGCAAGAATTTTTGTTTCATTGGCTTTGTGTCTTTGTATTGGGGTTTTTCTAACGCAGGTATCAAGAAATGTGATTTTACTGTCTTTAGAAGTGTTATTAGATTAAAGAAAAACATGCAAAATTTCATACTATAGTATATAATTAAATCTTGTTACCATGAAAGGCAGTATGAAGTACAGCACTGTTTTTCTAACAGATTTGTTATTTTTTATTTGTGAAGATTTATTAAGTATAAGACTAAAAGCAAACGAGAATAAAAGGACTGGCATATTGAGAATATTTTATAAAAATATTAATTCTTCAGTAGTTTAGAAGATGTAAAGCAAAGTGGCAGCAAAAGTCAGAGCTGTATTTGATTAGAAATCAAAAGGTTATTAATAGTGCTGATTACTTCAGCTTAGTTATATCTGCTCTAGTATTACTCCTATTTGTTTGTAACACTAATCAAGCTCACTGTAAGCCCTTATCTTTGACCAGCCAGAAGAAATCATAAAAGGAAATAATTGTTTAGCGAGAAAGACTTTGATAACAGCATGACTCTTGTGTGGGAGACAAGGAGATAACACTGAATGAAATGATAYAACCAAGGTAGCTMAGGTGATRAATTCTTTAGCTGTCCTGTCCTCAGCAGTAAAATATACAGCAAATTAAAGATGTCTTTTCAAGAATCATTTCAAGAACTGATCATATTTGTAATTTGCATGATTCACATTTGCATGTGTAAAGGAAATGGAGGAGATTTGGTGTTGAGAATAATACRATTTCGTAAAGCCACAGATTTAGCCAGAGTTTGACCAGGTGATTCAGCCAGGACTTATTAGCCAGTTCTCTCTSTACTGAAATGAAAACTGTGCTTAGTGTTTGAGTTTTATTTTACAAAATATTTTACAAAATATAAGTATTTGTCTGAAGAAAGGCATCAAGCATTCAGTAAAGCTTTTGCTACTTACTGCATTGGTTAATCATTCTCATTGTTTGCTTTCTTAGTTTTTCATTAAAATTGTTCAGAATTMATTTTCTGGGCTAAAGTTCTATGACTTGACCTGGTAGGTGGGGAAGCCCTTCAYGTTTTTGTATGTATGTTTTTGTTTCTACCTCTGAAAAATATTTTAYTCAAAACACCAATGCATGTTTTTTTTTAAACTAATCAAAGTGACTTCTTTAAGACTCTTACCAGAGAACATTTTTTGAGACTTCAAATACATTTGCATAACTTCTCTGTTTTCCTTTCAGTYTTTTGATTTCCCTGTAGGAAAATCGGATGGCAGAAATACAAGATGGTATTTCAGTATTGGCCTTTACAATGCTGTCAGTACTACAGAGAAGAATTCACTTACCTGCTTCTCTTCGTTGTGTTCAAGGTTCAAATTAATTCTTTTTGCTGCAGTATCACAATGAGAATTCACATTGAGTAACTTGTACACTTCAATACTTGCTGTCTTAACTGAGTCATGACTATCCAGGATAGTCTACCACCATGTATGTAAATTATATTTTCTGCTCTTTCATCTGCACTTTAGCACTTTATTTTATCCAAACAGGCTCAAGAGCAAGCAAGGAAGAGTCAATCCATGTATTTCACCATCAGTGATGCCCTGTAGTGATTTCAGTGTGGTGTAATCTGCAGTCAGGTGTGCTGAGGAAGTTACTATGCCATTTGTTCACTTTTACTGTCCCATTGTGTTTGTGTGACTTTTGTGACAGAAGCCCTATGTCCAAATTTTCAAGCTCAACTGCTCATTCAATTGCTCCCAACCTGGTTCTTTTAAAATGATCTAAATTAATATAAACATTGAAAAAATTTTACTGTTACGAATCTTAACAACTGCAAGCAAACCTGCCTTTATTTTGAAAGAGCTTGGGTAGAGTACAGTACTGATGTGCTGTCATGCTGGGTGATCGTCAAGAAGTGATGATGAGCAACTAGAGGTCTGTAGGGGTGGTAGCCTGGGTCAGCAGCAGCCTTGAGAGACTCACTGCATTCAGCCTGTTTGCTGTAAAAGCATTAAATTGGGAGAGGTACTAAGTAAATAAGAATGAAGTGCTTTTTCTGGGAAAGATTTGAGATGAAAACAGTGGGAGCTTCTTTTTTTTAGGTCTGGATTTTTCCTCACTGAAGAGCTGTAGATAATGAATCAATTTCCTGTCGGTGTGTGTTGAGGTTGTGATTTTTGTTTTACTCTCTGCCCCCTTTCAAGGAAGTAATGATTTTGAGTGATGAGGTTTTTGAAGCTCAGCTTCAGACATCCTGTATAGGGCTGACTTTCAGCAGCTAATTATTTAGTATTTACTGAATTTTTGGGCCTTTTGAGCAACCAAATCTTAAACAACAAGAATCAATGTCTCTTGACATGCGTGCCTCTAATATTTAATGTGTGAAGACAGCTTGCAACCACATTTCAGGGAAAGCTGTATGGAAGCTTTGCTAGGCTGGATTATGCAGAGAATTGCCAGTAGTCACAGAAATTGATTACTGTAACTGATGTCTSTTTTTAATAATGTATGCTTATGATGTTTGTAAATCACAGGCAGGACTTTGAAGACCTGTTGTATAAGTTTTTGTAAACAGACCTAGAATAATCAGTCTCTTACATACTTCCACAGAGCAGGGCTCTGTTTCCAAATTTGATTGGATGACATATATTTTGCTTGCAAATTTTTATAAGCTGAAACTGAAGACTGGAAGAGGCCTATCTTGATAGCTATGTTAAATTTACATGAAATAAAACAGCCTAAAATAATTCCCTTTAAACTGTCAGTGACCACCAGGGGTTTTGATTTGGCAGTGATGACTGCATTTAGAGCTGAGCCTGGAGGATTTAGGGTAACATTTGTCAAAGGCTTGTTTTCTGAARGTGCATGGATGTGAGAAGTAAGGTGCCTTTCAGCCGTTAGTTAAGTTCTCCTAAAATACGTAGTGCTTTGTAGGAATATTTGAGATAATTTAAAATGAACTAGCTCAAATAACAAAGGCAACAGAGGTGGGTCGCACTTCAGTCTTCTAGTGGCTTAGTTACTACAGGTTGGCAGGCGTGTCAGTGCTCCTTCATCCTGTCTGATATCCAGATCACAGAATCACAACATCGTTAGGGTTGGAATGGACTTCTGGAGATCATCCAGKCCAACCCTCCTGCCAAGGCAGGGTCACTRAGAGCAGGTTACACAGGAACTCATCCAAGTGGGTTTTGAATRTCTCCAGAGRAGGARACTTCATGACTTCCCTGGGCAGCATTTCCATTGCTCTGACACCCTCAATGTGAAGAACTTCTTCCTCATGTTGAGGTGGAACGTGTCGTTTTTTTAACAGCCATTGCTTCTCATCGTGCCGCTGGGAACCAYGGAAAAGAGTCTGGCATGATCATCTTGGCACCCACCTTGGACATAATTTTATGTATTGATGAGGTCCCTTCTCAGTCTTCTCCAGACTAAACAGGCCCAGCTCCTGCAGTCTCTCCTCATGAGAGAGATGCTCCAAACCCCTCATCACCTTTGTGGCATCTGCTGGACTYTCTACAGTAGCTCCTTGTCTTTCTTGTGCAGAGAATCCCAGAACTGGAGACAACACTCCAGATGTAGCCTCAGTAGAGTCAAGTAGAGGGACAGGACCACCTCCCTCCACCTGCTGGCCACACTCTTCCTGATGTACTCCAGGATCCCATTGGCCTTCCTGGACACAAGGACACTGCTGGCTCATGGACTTACATTAYCAGAAGAAAAAAGGGTTATTGACAGGTCTGGGGCTTTAAAATTGTTTTTTTTTTTTAAATAAAAAAATTAATCTAGCTTAAAGCCAAAACAAGGATACACAATGAAATGCCTAATTTATGCTAATTTAGATGTATTTGTCTACATGGTATCCCTAAATACTCTACTGCAAAGCATTAGAAATTCCATCTATAACATTTTCTACAATAACTTTCATATGTRTGCCTTAATGAAGTTCTTCGAGAGATGACCCCTTTTGTATTGTGAAGTACACAGATTTCAAATGAGCAAGAAATACATAATTCTCTGAAACAGAAGAGATTTATATCATAGAAGTAACTAACTCAGACAAAAACATGCTTAAAGGAGTCATGTATAATCAGTGCTCTGGTAGATGAGAGTACAGTAATTTCCAGTTTTATAAATTAAACTCAAATAGAAGGGTTATCAACCATTGGAGTAGGCTTCCAGTGGAARTGCTTTGAGTCACTATCCCTAGAAATACATAAAAGATGTGTAGATGTGGTGCTTAGGGACATGTTTTAGTGGTGGAATTTGTAGTGCTGGATTTATGGTTAGACTTGATGATCTTAAAGGTGTTTCCCAGCCTAAATGATTCTATGATTCTMTGAAAGTTTTAAGTATTGTCCTGCTGTTTCTGTATTTCTTGTTCTCCCCAGCAACTTCCTTTTAAGGAATAGCACAATATGTGGCATTTAGTATGTGTTCAATCTCTCTTTTGTTTTTAAACAGATCTTCAACTGGTAGCAGCTTTAAGAATTATGTGAGGAGAGTTCTAGAAATAAAAGCAAATGAGAGAAGACRATGTAATTATGCTTTATACTTATATATAAGTTTTTTCTCATTTGGAAACTCAAGGGCTCTTGCTTTTGGTTGCCAAATGTTAGGCTGATTGCTTTCAAGGTGAGGCTGTACTATKCTGCTTTGAACTGATACTGCATGATTAGGGTAATAAGTAAGTGCCACTTAATTGGAACAGGCCTGATCAGAAGACATTCCAGGTAACTGATTTAAGCCAAACAATACTTAATTGCAGTGAATGTTGCTTAATAGGTATGATAATTATGTGCATTGGGGATACCTTCAAATGATTCATTGGTGGTTGGGTCTTTTGTGTCTGCTTCACTGTTGGCTCTTTTTCCTGATACTCAAAACAGCTTTCAGTGTCTTCATAAATAGCCTTGTTTCATTCAGAAAGCAGAAAAAAACRTGGATGGCTTTTAATAAATCAGCAGTTTAAAATCAGCTTGTTTAAAATAATGATGCCTCTGATGATTTTTGAGGACTTTTAAAAATTGTTTTCCGGATTTTGAACTGTTTGGTTTGCTTTTTCAATTTTGAATGTGATCAGAAATGTTAGAAATTAAAACAGGAAAAAACAAGTCACATAATTTCTTGGCTCTTGGATCAAGGCAAGCTCTAACATAATGAGACTTACTAAATCATAGAAGTTGATATGTTCTCTGCCTTTGGCAAATAATTGACTTGCTTTAGTTCTGTCACGTTTTCTTCCCAAGATTGCTTTTTTTTCTTTTGCATTAATGCACCTCATGTGTTACAAAATACACTTTATGACTGTGGAACCCTCCCCCTTTATAGTTAAAGTTGGACAAAGATAAAACCAGGTCCTTTCCTGGCTCATTCTCAGACCTTGGCTTGCAAATGCATATTTGCACCTTCGTAATTTAGCCTTGCTCTGTCTACCTTCTCTGCTGGTTTATAGTATCACCAGTATGGGATGCTGATGTTTTCAGCTTCAGCTGCTTTACACCTGTACACTTTTTCCATCCACATTTTCATATTTCTACACTGAATTTTCTTGGGCAAACCTGTGTGTATATATATATATATATATATATATATATATATATATGCACACACACATATATGTGTTGAATATTGTGGAGGGATGTAGTGCAGACAAGAGTTTGCTTTTGATGCTAACATAAAAATTAATTTTTAGTTTCAAAATTCTCATGCTTCCTTATTTTTCAGTTTTCTGTCTTCTTTATAGAGTGAACATGTTGGATTAACAGAAGTAAAAGCGTTTCTGTTTAAAAGACTTAAAATATTTCCATTTTTTTCTTTCTAGGTTAATAAATGCTTTTATGTTTTTCCCCCCCTCATCCCCCACACCCTCCTGCCTTACTACATCCAGTCTGCAAGTGGGTAGATTTTGACAATGGCTCCTGCAAGAAGTGATTTCCASTGACAGGAACATGTTGAAGACATTTTCATTATTTAAAAAGCAGACGTGTTTCTCTGTCAGCAAATTTGCTGCACRTATGAAAGTGGGACAGTATTTTTATTGGGAACTTGTAGGAGGCTATATCACAGAATCATAGAACATTCTGAATTGGAAGAAACCTACAAGGATCATCAAGTCCAGCTCTTCAGTGAAYGKCCCACACAGGGATCAAACCTGGGACCTTGGCAGTATCAGCCCCATGCTCTTACCAAGGGAGCCAATTCCAGGGCTTTAATGACCTTTTTTAAAACTGAAAGCATCCTCCAGGKTTGCAGGATTAAACTTCTTCCTGTCCTTTCATTTCTCATTATCTTTTCCCTTTTGGAATACTTCAGGAAGAAATTTAGGATGATACATAGAAAAGGTGGCGCAGGAAATTTTGTTGGCAAAACCAAAACTAACATGTCTCTGGAGAGCCAAAGTTGTCTCTGTTGACTTCAGCCACAAGGAGTCAACATATTGTGTCATAGCTATTTATTTAARGTTGTTGAGAATATAATATTTCATTTACTTTATATGCAAAAAAAATTAGAAATATGAAACATCATCTATGTTGTCCATRTAGATGGTTACAGGGATGTTGAGAAGCTCTCAGGTATTGTCTAAACTACCTAATTCATTAACCAGCACTTTAAAGAAGGCATAGTTAATAACTATTTGACATGGTTCCTTTTTTTTGCCATCTCGCTGCATCTTCAAAATGGTAGACAGCATTTTCAAAATGTCTCTCTATTTTGTATTGTGCTTCCACCCTGCCTTGAGATTTGCTGAAGGTCTTGATTTACAGTGGGGAGTGATCTAGTACTTTCTTTAAGGTGTCTAAAGGTTGGTACCATTTACYTTTAGAAATTAGAAATTAAACCAAAATTACTTAAAACACACTTAGCAAGACCACTTAGCTCAGTAAATTTGATGTCTTTAAAGCATATTAGTGAGATCTAGACCCTTCTTTTGCTAGGCATTGTACTTACTAGTATAATCTCTTTTAAGTCAAGGACTCATGTTAAAAAAAAAAGCAAACAAGTAAATTAATAAATAAGAAAATCATAAATCTAATTTAAATCATAAATCAACATTGCCCATATAATAGCCTATTATTCTAGTTCTCTGATGTATAAAGAAACAYACATTTTTATCACAGCATGACTTTCACTTCAGTGCAACATAAATGCAATTCTTTCATCAGTAATTTCCATATATATATATACAAACCTTGAAGTAAAAGCAGTCATAAAACACATTTGAATTAAATCTGTTGACCAGTCTACAGAACATACATACTTCTTTTTCTGAGTAACTGGTTTTACAGCTTTTCCCTTTTGCTGTACTAAATACTGCGATGAAGGACGGCAGTAATTTTAAATATTTTGAGTAAAATTAGGAATAGCTACATTGTTTCTCATTCAGTAACAGATTTTMAAATCAAGTTCACAATTTTTAGAGAACTAAAAAATGCAATAGTTTGTTTTAAGCTAGCAGAACTAGAAAATAGTTGTAATGAGTTTCAAATCTGGTGATCAGRCCAGAGTACAGTTGATGTAGGTGGAGATGGCTGACTTCTGCTGAGGACCTACCCCATTGCCTGTACGAGAACTGGAGTTCCTTCACTTGTGGGTGTGTAGTGGAGCTATTTCAGTGAAATGCTGCAATTTTTCAAAAGAATGTTTTCAGACTATATTGAAGTCTGTCCCTTATTGAGTGGAGTATCTACTGCSACTGGAAGTTAGCAGGCTCATCCTAATGGCCATGGCTTCTTGGGTGAGGACACAAGAGAGGAATGAYGTAAGGATACCTGGGGTTGCACCAAGGTCTGTTACAACATGTTGAATAGCAAATGCTTTTCTTTTTTTGCCTGGCTGTCACAGTTTTTAAAGGGTCCTTCAAGACCTCTCACCCTGAAGGAGGGTGCCTCCATCTTTATCTTCCCCCTCCACGTGGGTTTTGATTGCTGAAGTGTTGCTGTGAGGGAATGCCCACAGCCATGACTACAGGTGACTGAGGCTGGCGCAGAGGAGCTGTTTCCATCACCATGCTCCATCTCTCGTCTTACGAAGCGGATGAGAGCGCAGTGTTTCTCACTTGAGCTGTTGTWGACATGGWTGTTCCAGGATCTGAAGGYTTTTATTTTTTTATATCCTTCATARTGTTTCTCTTTTTATCCTCCCTTGTCATGTCACAGTTCAGGCAGGAAGAGTGSCTGCCCAGAGGAGCCTGCAGTGTGACTGGTCTGTGCGTGATGTGCGTGGTACGAGCTGTGCACGCCGAGGTGCAGAGTGGCTTACCGTGACTTGAGACCCCTTATTCAGGGCAGAGACTGCTTATCTTCATGGGGATGCTGGGGGATGAGCAGACAATAGGAGTTCCTTGCTGGTTTCAGCTTGTTTACTGTGGGAATTGTAGCTGCATAGAGCCTTTTGAAAGCTGTGTTACGTGAGAGACGGTAAGTGCTCTCATGAAACACTAATAAGGATGTAAGAAAAGACACGAAGGGCCATGTGGAAAAAATGGGCAAATGGGACATCTGTAATATTAGAGACACTACTACTGGATTCTGGTAGTGTTTCTAAAGTCATAAATTGATAATGCTGTTAATGTTAGATGCCAGAACTGCCGCTGATGTCCAACAGCAGGAGTGATTTTCCCACAGGGAGAGAGAGTTCTGCTGTCCCTGTGGAGAGAAGTGTAATAAAAATATGGAAAGCAGTGAATTATGTTGTTGTTTCGAAAATACTGACATACATCTTAGACAATGCCTGCACCGTTGCATTTCAAACATGCTCAGATATGTAAACCAGAGCAAATTAGGAGAGTGTATTGGACTGTTTGTGKTGGGCACTAAGATGATATGTAGAAGGGCATAAAAAGGAAGGGAAAGGACACAAAGTTTTTAAGCAGTTGATGGATAAAGGATAAGTTAGAGTGATGTCGCCCCTCAAGTAGGAGAATGCAAAAAGTGTCTTCTCCTTTATGGAAGAACACAGCTCTGTTTATGGTGTTGTTTTCTGAAGTAGCACACCCAGGCATATATGTCCCCTCTTAAAATGGGACACGCACAAATGCCAAATGAGAGATAGTACCTGTCTGATAGAACTTAACCTGCAAATATCCTAGAAGATATAGGTGAGTGCAGGAAGGTGGGGAGGTGCAAGGATACACTGAAACAGTCATTTCTAATGTCTAATTAGTATGTACTAATGTATTGGTGCTACTGTGAAAACAGGGCAGAAAGCTGTGCTCCTGAGGGACCTGGTGCTGCTTACAGCAGTTGTTTTCTCTTTGGACTAAGTGGGGTTGCTGGGGGAATGTGTCAGAATTGCTCAAGCTTCTTTTAGAAAAGACACCTGATGAGGAGAGATTTGACAGAGCCCTAGGTCAGCACCTGCTTGTACCAATGGTATGACTAAGACTTGTGTCAATATAATCAACACCTCAGTAAGGCAAACAAAGTTGGGAGAGATGTTGTAGGACAACAAGTGAAATAACAGCTTGAGGTCTATGTACTCTCAGAAAAGTATTACTTCAGTGACTAATAATTTGCTTGTGGTTATATATACTTTACAGCAATGAATTGGAGTATTTCACAAACTGATTTTAGTGTAGTGTGTCCCTTTGCAACTTGAACTTCTGTGTTTTTCTAAAACAATGTGTCTAACTTTAGGGAAGATGTCTCATATATATCAACAGTTGTGTACTGAAGAAATGCTCCCAGGAGAGCAGTCTATTAAATCAGTACTAGAAGGTCACCTCAGGTCATAAACTATGTGCAGAATGTAGAACCATTCAGATTTTTCCGAAAGTTTTTTTATACAAACGAGTAACAATGGAAAGTAGTGAATATATTAGATTCCATTTCAGACTATTGGAAACAAATAAACCTTAATCTAATAATCTAATAGTATACAAAAAAAATCTAAGCAGCATTCAAACKCCTTTTGTTTTTTTCCTGATTAGGTAAAAAGATCTTAACTATGTTTATTTTTATATCGGGTAAACACTCTGCATTATGAGCCTGAATGGTGCACAAAGAACCAAATTAATTTTGGGATATTCTCATACAAGAAAAGRGTGAAAATACTGTGTGCTTGACAGCAGATAATCTGGTGACATTTGGATAACTTTGTTTACCACTCAGGAGGTCAGTGCAAGCAGCTAAGCGGTTGGTTCCATGTACAAATAAGTAGATCCCATGTGGTTAAATGACAGTGACAGAGCATTGCAGATTGGACCTCATTTTTCATTTCCTGCTTTTAGAATAGTTCCATTCAAATCCCTTCTCTTTTTTTTAGGATTTGATATATTGCAACCCATGTGTTTGGGAGTTAAATAATGAATATCTGTGAAAATTAGGTATGAGCAAATCAAGTGGAGGGGATTTGGAAAACAAAAAATGGTTTTTAGATTCACAGAATTTATCAGCTTTTTGGAAATATTTTTTTTACTCCCAAGAAAAAGCACTATATTATGTCCAAGAAACATCAGTTGTGGCAGGGAATGGGGGGGGGGGGGTCAAGGGGAAGAAGAATAGTTTTATCTGAATAAAAGTTCTGTGCAGATTCTAAAGAAAACGAAAGATGATGTTGCATGGCAGAATTAATCTGTTTCAGCAAGTATATATGCTGTAGATGGAGTAGCAGCTGAATTGCTGTAGAAATTAATTTGCTCCACACAGAATAAGTTGAATAATTTACTAGAATAAACATGCAGGGCCATGATGGGAAGCCATCTATTCAGTGTGTCTGTAAAGAGACAGAAAATGAAAGTAGTCTTGCAGCTTGCTCTTTGCAAGCAGAGAGGGAAGGCATAAAAAGATTTCTTGGGCTATGTGTATGACAGGATGGAGAAGCAGGATGGAGAGTAGCCACTCTGCTGTCTCAAGCAAATGTGGATACCCAGATAAATGGACTCGCCAGCTCCAGCACCAGACAATATAAAGGAAGGGTGTTTAGTGTTGTATGCTCCTTGTTTCTTCCCTCTGGACTGGAATCTGGAGAAATCTGTCCCTGAAGCAGTGYACCTGTGTATTGTTCCTTTCACAGGACCTGTGACAGTTGTCTCTGGGTTCTGCATGATGACCACAAAGCTTGTTATTGGTTCCTGCCAATAACACAGTGGTGGAATATGGTGTTAAATCAGTTAGAATAATTTATAGATGAAAAAATACGTTGTAATTTTGTTTTCCTTCTCAGAGAAGTAATAGAATGTTCCAGGTCTCCAGCAGAAGCCTGACAGAGGGGGAATGAACTCCTTGMGGAGGTGGATGCATACGATCTGTGAAGAGAGGCTTTCACCTCCCATCTCGACTGGAGCAGTGTGCTAGTGCATTCCCAGCCATGGGAATGGGACATCAGCATGCTGGGGAGCAGCAGGAGCAGCCTGGCACAGGAGACAAAACTCTAATGCTTTTCATGTGGTCTGTATCAGAAGATGCTCATGTCTTTTGTGAAGTACTGAACAGTTAATTTCCATTGGGACCAATTGAATCAGTACAGTGTTAAGGACACAGAAACCCGACTTGTTTTGTTACAGCCTGATGTCACATCAGTAAAAACACATGCAGCTGTCCCCAGTTTTCTCTAAAATATCATGGAAGTGTTTCATTTGGTTTGGCTGTGCACGTAAAACATACCCTGTGAGACGAATAGTTGTGGTGTTGGAGAAGTTTTCTGGCAGCTGGATTTGGTGAAGTGTACATACATGAAGTAGAATTCATCTTGGGAAACTTTAASCAGGAGTCTATACACAGTTGTTTGGGCCCCCTTAGTAGCATCAGAAAAAAAGAGATGTGTCCATAGGGTGAATGGCCCTCAGYCAGCAGTTGAACCTTAATGCACTTGTTAAAATATATTACTTCTAGATGGGTGAAGGTGACATAAMATATGCCTTTACTGGTATGATACTGAATGGTTTAATCCCAGTGAGTAGTTGAACTGGGCAGAGCCTTTGGCATGTTTGCCTTCAGATGTACTATAACTGGCATTTTATAGAGGTAAGAGATGATGTTGCCTTGGACTCCATGCTAGTAGTGTTGGCAGACTTTCTGCAGCTACAAAAAGGTCTCTGTTAATGATCACAGTCTGGTTTTCTGACTTGGTAACATTTCCCACCATACCAAGTAATTTGGAATTTGAGCTTGCATGGGGACAGGTGAAGTTGTTTGTTGTAAGTTGGCAAAAGGGATACTGAGGTATCCAGGTCATGAAATGCTTGGTTTCAGTAATGTAGTTATGCATCATTTTCCTTCTGCTTGTTTTACTATTGAAAGAGGAACAGCCAGATTTCTTCTGCTGCTGATGCCTATAAAATTCTGACTCACAGAACTGCTTCTCTAACCACTGCTGGGAAATGAGTTCAGTGGGGTGGTTGATGGAGCAGCTGCTCCCTATGCCTTGCCCAGCTGAGAAGATTATTCTGCTGTCAGTTGATTTGCCTTTCCTGCCTACCCGAACTTCTTCCACTTCGGGTGATCATCTTCTGGTGAATTTGCAGAGCCTTATACCTTGGATCCATTAGAAAAGCAGACTTTCTTGTGCACACTTAATTTGTTGTGCCCTCATGAGAACAGTTTCATGCTACCCACGGCTTATGATTAGTCTGGCTTTTGAAGGCTGATTCAGCAGACWTATCTCCTATAGTAGTCTCAAGTGCAGCAAGTATTATGCATATCTGCTGTATCAAATTCCATGGAGCTTGTGGGTGGTTTGGAAATAATGTAAGCTAAGCAGTTTTTGAGCACAGCTTGTTWCTGTAGATGAAGGCACAATAGCTTCTACAAAGTGCAGCTTTTAAATTTTTTTTTTGTCATATACRCTAATCAGGAGCTTAGAAGTAAGTTTCAGTGAGAACCATTCTTTGTGATCTGGGTGAAGTAGGAGAATCCAATTTGCAGTGTTTAGGAATTGCTGGAAAACATAAGTAGAAGACCAGAAAGTCTGAAAGGCATTGCCCTGACAAAGATGTACAGCTCTTGATGGTGAAGACATAGCTGTAAAGGATTTTTAAAATTTTAATATGTGAAATGATGACATATCATTTTCTTTTATACAAGATCAGTGTCTTGTATTTTTTTATAAGTGGGTGGCAAATCACTTAAAAAAAAGAATACAAACTGACTTTCTTTTTTAAGGTCAGGCTTGTAGTTTTAGAAGGGGTGTTGCTWTATTTTAGCTCTGTTCTCCCCACTAGCATTTACCGCTGAAGGGATGCTGTTTATCATGTCTGTTCATATCCTTTTACTTTTCAAAAGGGAAAGCTTCATGTGCAGATAGCATGTTGTTCCCTTCACRTGGAACCTATGAACAAATAATACTGGTGCAGGAAGGGCACAGCTCACAGTCGTAGGACAGGGACTTGTTCCACAGCCTCCCTGTGATTCGATTGTGATGAACAGTAGAGGGGAATGTAGCATGGGTAGTGAATCTTTGTAATTTTTCCTTATCTTACAAATCCATTAGCTCCATYGCTGCTGTGTCTTTTGCAGGAGGAGCTGAAGGCAGGTGTGGTATAGCCTGGGTAGTGTAGCTGGAGGTGGAGGCATGCTGCCAGAGCTCAGTTCTGTGTACATCTCTCTTGCTGTGTTGTTAAATACAGTAGTTTGCAGGGAACATGTTGTGCTCCTTCAAAGAATCTACCCCTAAGAATTCTTAACAATCCCCTGTGTTACCTTTGCATCTGATTGCAGATGTGTCAGCCTTTCTGCTGAAAACAACAGAATCTGGATGTAGGAGAGGRTAGAATTGCAAGCTTGCTTATGTTATAATCCAGTTGGTTTGTAGTGCTTCTCTGTAACTGGCTGATGTTTCTTCTTTGAGCAGCAATGTTTGATCGGTGTTAGACATTTTTGCTTTTGCTGATCATGACATCTGACACTGCTATTGTCCCTGTTGTTCCTTTGATGCTTTYGCAAAAATCATGCAGTTTCTTCTAATACACACTATTTTTTGTGAATCTGACATCTCTTTTTTTCCCCTCAGGTATGGTGGCCTTGTGAGAGGAAGCTGTTCTTTTAGCACAGGGATGCCAGCTCAGAGGAATGCCTGTTACAGCAGTATTAYGGATGTGTCAGTGGGCAGTTCTGAGGAACACCAGGGCAGCAACTTCCAGTAGAACAACAGGTGATAGAGAACACATTGAAGAGGAAGAACTGCTTGKCCTCTTAGGCTGAGAAATGCAGAAGTTGGACATATTTGAGGGACCAGAATTTTTGTCTGTCAGTAACCAATATCCCATTACAGGCATCACCTGTGTTATTTAGGAGCAGCACCAAGCTCTCTAACATGCATCGTAGTCCTAAATCAGCTGCCACTTTGCATGCCAAAGAACAGTATAYTGGCAGAAGAATTACTTCAGCATATACATACATATATAAATGCAGCACCTCTTTAGTGTTATGAGCAGTGTTTTTTGCTGCAAGAGATGACTGAAACAGTAGAGCAGCAGCTAGCAAGCAGCTAGCTAGTTCAGGGAAGGCTGAGCCCTATGTGTCTTTGAAGGAGGTGCAAATATTGTTTCAATAAAAACAACATTTTCTAGTTCAACATTTTCTTTGTCATTAGAGGCAAAAAGCATAGATAGAGGTCTTTGTAATCTGAGCAAACAGTGCTTGGCAGTAACACTATATGAGCATAAACCCAATCTGTGTAGAGATGGCATCAGAATACKAACCTGGTGGCTTCTGAATGTGTTCTTTTGTTCACTTTTTGATCAGTCTGCTTAAGTTTCTTAAGGATCTTCTGCTTTGTAGAATAAGTTCTTCCTTAACTAACCAAGATGCACTAACTAAGCAAGATATATTGGCAGTGTCTAATTGCTGTRTTAATTTGGAGGTGAGGGTTATTTCCATGTTCTGATGCATCAGACCWTGGCGATCTGAATGAATGTAGCCCAGGTGCCTTGGTTATCCAAATGTAAGAGCTGATCACAAAGGTTTGACGTGAAAATAGCAGTCTTCATGTGGTGGTGCACTGSTTATGCTCTCAGCACATAAATCTTTCTGTATATTGGCAGATAAATGAACTTGGTGAYCTTCTAGGTCTTTTCCATCTCTCTCTTACATGATTGTCCATGTTGAAGCCCTAGGGCATCACTGTTGTTGCGTCCTTCTGAGCCAGCTGGCCTCAGGGAAGGAATCTGTCTGACAGTGAGTAGGAGAGCTCGCCAACTGGCCATGAGTTGTGTGCTGGCTCGGGAGACCCTCCTTCACGCTTTTATAGCCTGCAGAAATGGGCCTCTCTATTACCTGAGCCCATGATTGTTTGAGATTGGTGGGCTTTCCAACGACCCAGGGATAATAGCCTTGCACTTTAGTGTTCTGCTGCCCTTTAAATCTGAGGCGTAGTGAGAGCAAAGAGTGGCAGTTCTTGAAATAATGTGGAAATGGAGCCAGCCTGTGATCTCTGGACATCTAAAACAAGTGGGGTGCAATCCAGCACACCGTAATGATGGACCAGTGTCTTCCTCTGCAGCCTCAGAGGTCTTCACTGTAACTGGAATATGCTCTGTCCTACTGCAGCTAAATAGGAAAGGTAACTGGCATTCCTGCTGGCATTGTGTCTTGAGGTGGATTCCAGTGTGGCACAGGGCTTTCAGGCAGAGGGAGCCTGTCTCCCCCATCACCAGTGCACTCAGATTAAAATAGGTGTGCAGCTCATGAACTGGGAGTGTTAATTACCACTGTATGAATCTTTACCCTTCACTTTTTTGGAGCCAACATAGCAATGGCTTTTAGAATATTACTACAGTGAAAAAAAGAAGCCTTTGAATCCAAAATACCATCTTTTCTTTTTGGTGTATACACAGACTTCCAGGTGTTGTAGAGGAAAGGGTAAATGTGTAGAGATGACTCTCTCTTAAAAGGATGAAGAGATAATTAGGTTGGTTAAACAAGAGGATAGCAGAAGTAGAGCAAACAGATGGAAAAGTATGTGAATAYAGCAAAGAGAGAAGCTAATATCTGRAGAAATGGCCATATTCTGAAAAATGACTAGGAATTTTGGTACCCATCTCTTACTTTATTTTGCATGAGCATTAAGCTTCTGGAAATAGTCACAACTGGAAAGGCTCTTTTAGATTACTGAATCACTTCTTATGGTTTTAAAGACTTTGACCCCAGTCTGACATACTAGAAGCTCTCTGTCACTGAAACTATATGGTGTTGGCAAACAGAAATATGGGTTGCCTGTGTGCTACATGTAGAGGATACTGAAGGAAGCAAGATGAAGGTGCACTGACAATACAGAGCCAGGTGGAATGTGATGTACTCTCAACTTCCAGATCATAGAAGGAAGAGAATATTGAGTTTTGCATTGCATGGGCACAAAGGCCTTACAGACAAGCAGCTCTGCTGAGTCAGAACCGAGAGGTCTATACAGCTTTGTATAAATATCTTGTAATCTTATTTACCACTCTGTATTTATTACCCCCTTCACTACTGTGATCAGTGTGACATTTCTTCTGTTAACAGTTGCTCTGAGAATATCCTTCTRTGTCTCGTGAGCCACAAAAGCTTTCTGATATGTTTTATATGCCACAATAATATCTAGACTTACATTGATATAAAGCACCTTTGGATGCTGAGTTCATATTCAAGGAAAACCACAAAGTCAGCCTAYATCAGGGTATGTTAGTGTAAGACCATGTCTTTGAATAGCTAATTCCTGTGCACCACACTCTGCACTGCCCTGATATCTGGTGATTAAATAGCATTTTTTAAAGTGGCACTAATATTGTGCATCTCTTGGCAGAAGTTCTTAAAATCTGCACCGATTGTAGTTGTTCAGTTAAAGGTAAGTATGCCCCTTAGGAGAGCTGTGAGGGAAAACAGCTTATCTGCACACACCTGAAACTGAAAGAGACAATTCACTGGAACTTAATTGGCTGCATGCAGGAAAGACTAATGATGATTCTGCATTCCATTGGCAAAGAAATGAGGTAGATGGCAAAAAAAGCTCTTATTATAGTGCCTGGGTAGTAGAAATTTATGGGAAGCTTGTTATGCTTTTGCAACCCGTGATGTCTATTCAAAATCTTTCCATAAGGTTTTTGAGGGAAAAAGCTTCACTACTGTATGTAATCTRAAGAAAAACGACACCTGCATCAAWTCTGACAATGACTTAATTTCTGCCATGTCATATCCTAACTTCTGCAAATGTACTGTTGCTGTAAAGAAGTAATTTAACCTTATTTGCAGTGTTTTCACAGTAAAAGGATGCAGAGTGGGAAAAGGAAGGAGAAGCAGCTATCTTATGTTGATGTAATACTGCCAATAAGGAAAGAATAAAATTACTTCTGTCATGTCTCCTCTCAGCTTTGTCTTTCAGCAACTCTTGCTGTTCAGAGGAGCTTAGCTGTGATTTTGATCAGAGGGTGAAGGAGCTAGAACAGATACAGTATTGACCAGAAGGATGGAGTGCTGGCTGAAKTGTCAGAATTTGGAAGAGACTATCCATTTTAGTAAAACATCTCTCTTCAGCAAGGGGCATAGGGAGACTTATGGCTTTGACTAGAGCTTTTTGTAGTCAGTGTCTTAAAGTATCTCGTTCCAGCTGATAACCAGTAGGTTAGGTAAGTGGTGAAAGGGGATTAACAATCAGGAAACCAGTTTTGGTGTTTCATCTTTATATTATGATTTCCAGTTTCCTCGGACTTCCTTAGCTGGAGCTTTTAAATTTAAATAGTTCTGCATGTTTTTGGTTTTTTTTCCCCACCTTCCTTGAACTTTTAACTTACGAACATTTGTGGCATAAACCTTATCGTCTGGCAGTTAGTGACATAGCTTGGCTAGATTTTGTAAGGAAAAAACCCAAAGTTCATTCATGAGCCTTTCATCTGCTAATTTAATTTGATGACCTCTGTTTCTTTTGAGGAATATGTTGAAAAATCATTCTTTATTTGCTTCCTTCACTTGTGATTTTGTAGACATATATGGCATTTAGCATAAATGTCCAGTTARTTCTTTCCAGGCCGAAGACACCTTTTCTTTTTAGTCATTCTTTATACTGCAGCTGTTCCAGGCTTTTCATCAAGCTGGTCATCCTTCCTTGTGTTTTGGTTCTGCTGTCTTTTCTGAGAAGAGCCAGCCATACCTGTGCACAGTGTTCAAGAGGCAGATGAACCTCTTGTTTAGGTTGTGGCCTGATGGTCTTTCCTCCTGCCCTAAAAAWTTCTAAAATTTCACTTGCATGTTAGGCTAGCCCTGAGCACTGAGCTTAGATTTCATAAGRTTTCTACTATAATCCCAAAATCTGTCATGTGGCATGTCACCTATTTCAGATCCCATCCACATGTATGTCATGGAGAATTGTTTTAAGCAGGTAGCAAAACAGATTCCCTTTGTCATTTGGTCATGATATTGTTAGTCATTGGTAAYTCTGGTCAAATCGTTTTTGTATTTTAATTTCTTGAATAACTTGKTGACATCTACAAACCTTGATGTTTGAATTCAAATTAATTTCTTGCTTTTTATGGATCATTTGATAATATGTTGGACAGCAACAGCCATGGATGTGGAAAAGGTCCCTGCAGGACTTCATTGAATCTCTCCTTTGAAGAAATTATCCTCTTCCTTTTCTTTTACCTCATTTCTGCCCACCTTCCCCACCACCACTAGTCACTTCTAGTTTTCAGCCAGAGCAGTGTCAATGGGGGAATTTTCTGCAGTTCAAGAAGACTTTTTTCACAATGATCTCTCATGTCTGCATGCACAGCAATTTCTTCAGATGTCTCTAATGTATGAGAAACACACTTCTTTTATAAAAACTGTCTTGGTCTTTCTGCAAAAAAAAAAGGTCATTTGGCTGTTGGCAGTAAGGGGCATTCAAAAACTGCAAATTCATTAGCAATTAAAACCTAAGGCTACTGAAAAACTAGTTGTGAAACAGAATTTTGTACTTTATTGTCACAAAGCTGTGGCTTTAAGAAACACACTGAATATYGGGGCATTGACTGAGTTGATTCTCAGATGTAGAGATTCTCAGATGCTTACTTTCAGGTGCTTATTTTAAAATGTTTTGGTTTGTGGTTTAGTGGAAAATATGCTTCTGATGCAGAYTTTATTTGAATGCCAAATCCAAAAWTTCARCACTAAGCCATTTTCAAGTTGTTCAGCCTCATGTCAGAAGCAATGGTTGYATTACTTTACAGAGGGTAATAATCTCAAAGGATTTTGGCCAAAAGACCGCATTACCAGAAATGCTCTATACTAGGGGCTAGAAGAAGCATAGAACCTTCTGAATCTGCTGTAGGAGATGATGGTATGTCATCCTCTAGATACGTTTTTTTCCTTCCCATAATTCCAACTAGAAGAGCTGCACATCATTGCTTAGAAACTCTGTGCCCATTTAGCACCTGTGGAGAAGTAGTGGCATAGTAGAACATAGCAACATGTTCTAARTTGCTCTGGGGGAACTGATTAATTCAACCTGTAGATTTTTTGTTTCAAAAGACAGGGGGTATCTCCCTCCATTTTATCCCAAATATTAATGACATTTTACAGAATAAAACAGGACTAAATGATCAGATCCACTTGAAGATGATTTTAGCTRCCTGGCCCTGGTCAGAGACCTCAATAGTCTTCTGGACTGTCTGTCCCCTGTGGATGGAACAGTGGACACCAGTAGCAATGACTGGCTTGCAGAATGATTTTTTGGTGAGAAACTACTGTGCAGTGAAAAACAGTCCTATGAAAATGCATTCCATGGTAGCAGAGCAGCAGTTAAATCCTATGTCTGCCTACTGGGAGATTCTTAATAKTTAGGTTGTTGCCAAACTTCTAATACAAAACAAAAAATGAACCCATTCAAAGAGACTGAGGTTCAGGTGAGCTTTCTCATTAAATTCAACTTTTTATTATTTTTCACACATATATATTTTTTTTTTTTTTAAATTTTTGCTATGCCTGGATTTACTAGCAGTGCCATGAGGCCACTGTAACATTTGGAGCGGAGGAGATGTACTCAGCATTTCTGGCGTTCCAAGGTATTGGCATGTGACTGTCCATGCTGTGCATTAAGTCTGTGCTGGAGGATAGGTAGCTAACTAGGTGGGCTGGGGAGTCATTATGCAAGCTAACTTGCCTCTGTGTCATTTTGTCAATAGAGGTGTTACAAAAATCAGTAGTAAGCTCTTTGGGAACTGGGGCTTTGCCAGACAAAAAGAATTAACAGCTTCTTGAATATCAGCAAGAGAAATTGGGTCATCTGAGGAGTCARCCATGTGCTCAGATATAGATGGTAACTGTAGTTTATTTAATAAGAGAATTTAAGATAATTGTGAAGAAGGCTGCAGGAGTGAACGTTTTCCAATATACAAAAAGTATTAATACAGGTTTTTAGGCAACAAGTTGTCTGTCTRCTCCATTTTAAGCATAGGGATGTGCTTTGCTACCAGAAATGTTGTTCTTTTTTGCTTTACCTTATTTTATACAACACATCTTTTTGATAAYTTGTCTCCTACTCTGGCTACATGTAAAATATCCCACTGGCTTGCTCAACTCTTGAAGAAGCATATCATCCTGGCTGGTGAAATTGCTTCCTGTTTATAGAGAGCAGTGTTACATGCCAAATCATACCAGGAYATCCTGAAACTTGGTATCTTATTTTGAAAAATTAAATGGGAAATTGATTGTTCCTTAGAGRCTCAGCTCATGGGAATAATCCAGAACAAGAAAAAAAAAATCATGATTTCCTGTAACAGTAGGAGAACAAAATGTGAGGTTTATGTGAAATGTTCGAACTAATGAAGCTGCAACAGAAAAGTAGCGTTTATGTATTCAGAAATTTTGGAAAAAATKTACACTGAATTCTGTTTGTTAGCATTCAGAAGCCTTTTTGATGGCTAAATTTCCAGTGTGGTCCAGCAGCTGGAGCAATGACWGATTTGTTTTAATATTTCACCACTCACTTTCTCTGTTCATAACTTCATAGTTTCCTTCCCTGTTTATGCTGTCATGTTCACCATTGTGAACTAGTTGGTGATAATTGATGTAGAAAAAAACGTTTTAATCATTGCTGTGTTTTGTTGAAGGCCTGAGGGATGCAAAAACCTGAAAGAATGGGTGAGAGAAACATTTAGAGACGTTTTAGTGCAAATGTGGACTGTATATTTGTACATGTACTTTGTAGATTCTCTGTGCCATTCTCTGTGATTATATTTGAATAGGTAATTCCGTAATTCTTGTAAAGAGGTAGTTAGGAATATCAGTGTGAGCTTTGGAARCGTTCATGACCTGTAATCACAGATGGTGAGAAAGGGTTTTTCCTCATAAATTCATAGGCATGAAGAAGCCAGACCTTTTCTTCAGGAGGAAAGGATGAACTTTACACAGCCTCACTGTATTTCTTCCTTTCAAGAATATATTTGGCCAGATTTTAAAGCGCTCAGCTCCCATTTGGGCTTCTAAATTAAATGGCTGGATTTGCAAAAGTATTTAGCATCCTGCAGCTACTTTTATTCCCACATATGTACCCAAATGGGAGATGAGTTGTTTTGACAGTGTGGCCTGTTATTTGTCAAGTTGGTTGTGATTAAGGCTCAGAGCATTCCAGGAGCACTCTATTAAAATACTCATAGAGGAGACAACCTTATGGGGCCATTTATAAAGCTGTACTGCTGAGCCAATAGAAATGAAATCTGAAATTGTGCAACCACATCGTGTAAATGGAAGGATGAATGGCTGGTAGTTTTTCTTTTCCCCTGTTCAGAGAATACAGCTGAAAGTGAGAGGAAATTCAGGCAGTTGCAGCCACAAAAAAACTGTTAAGTTGTCAAAATTGGGGTTTGCTGCTTAAGTCCACCATGTGCTCCATTGACAGRTCCTGTGAATCTGTACTCTGAACAATTTGTGTTTCTAGGAATTTGCATTTACCTTGCCTTAACTCAAATTTTTACCACTGAGCTTGCCACAGGTATCTTTAAATCATAGCTGTAGCTGAGGCATTCCCAGATAGCACTGTCTGTGTACTCATGATGTGTCTGGTTTATTGGTGTGGACAAAATTATTGCCCTGAGCTGGGTATGTCTGCACGGCACAGTGAAGTGCTGGCTGACACGTCTGAGCTGGTGCTCACTTGTGGAGGCAGTTTAATTATGTCAATGTACTGATTGCACCAGGTGGATATATAGGATTTTACAGTTTAGAATTAGCCTGATTGTCTCTGCAGAGTGTGGCACAGTGTTTGAGACACAGAGCTAAGGCTGATAGAACTAGGAATTCAATCTGAATGTCTTGGATTTCAGGCCAGTGTCCAAATTAGTGTAATTTTTATTTTATTTTATTTTGTTTTATTTTATTTTATTTTATTTTATTTTATTTTATTTTATTTTATTTTATTTTATTTTATTTTATTTTATTTTATTTTATTTTATTTTATTTGTTTGGGGGTTTTTTTTGGCTTTTTGGCTCCTGTGATAGCAACCAGAAGTTCATTCATGGTCAGAGTTCATCCAATTAGGGCCTTTCCTGGCACTTCAGAGTTGATCTATTAACCTTTACAGTCAGTGGAAAGACTCAGCATCTCACATTTTTTACTAGAAGTGGATTGGATTCTTACTGAGATAAACTGCTTTTTCAGAGTGTCTGCAGTTACAGATAGCAATAGAGTTGGGGRAAGCAGTAGTGAGGCATTTTCAGAGTGGTACACAGTGAAATATGTTAAAGAGTGCGTACAATRTAAGAGCTGTTGTCTCTGAGGAGAKATGGAAGGTGAGCRTTCGAGCATCCATACATGTGCTGTCTAAACATTGATTCAGCATACTGGATTTGGTGTTTTCCAGTATAGCACTGCTAGTCACGGCATGTATTTTTTGGATCATTATAAAGCTGCCTGGTGGGATAACGTTGGAGAGGGAAAAATCCATGTGTACAAACTAACTTTGTAACAGTGTGAGTGTTTATGGCAAGATTGCATTACTTACTTTCTAGTTACAAAACTGCTGTGAGCATCATACCATACCTAAACTATAATACATAGTTTAAAATCACTACTGGCCATTATCTGATAGTTAATGCCTGAGGAAACTATAATTATTGCTATTATAAATTGTTTCTTTAGTGGTTTTGATTTCTCTTTTTACTGGATAGCTGCTGACAACACCCCAAGTCCCTTCAAGCTGGATTACAGTGGTTGTCAGAGAACCATTTTATGGCTCTGTATGTATGTATGCATTAGGAGAATGCATGTATACCTACTACACTATTTATGTGGGTGTTGCAAAAAGGATCAAGGATAAAAGGAAATTCTGCATTATGTTACAGCTTCTGCTATTGCTGCACTTTCTGGAAATAAGATAAACTAATATTTCAAATTTTTTTTGGACAACCAGGTATTTGTGATTCTCAGTGATAGTCATGTCATGTAATTGGGGTTGTTCAGCCTGGAGAAGAGAATATTCTGGGGACGCCTCACAGCAGCCTCCCAGTACCTAMAGATGCACTACAAGAAATCTGCAGAGGGGCTTCTTACAAGTGCATGTAGTGACAGGACAAGGGGTGATATCTTTGAACATAAAGAGAGTAGGTTTAGATTAGATATTAGGAAGAAATTCTTTACTGTGAGGAGGGTGGGGCACTGAACAGGTTGTCCAGAGAAGTTATTGATGCACCATTCCTAGCAGTGTTCARAGCCAGGTTGGATGGGGCTTTGAGCAACCTGGTCTAGTGGAAGATGTCCCTGCCTATGGCAGGGGGTTTGGAATTAAATGATCTATAAGGTCCCTCACAACCAAAACCATTCCATGGTTCTATTATATGAGGTAGGCATAGTATCAAAAGACCTATGTAAAAATAAAGCATTTTAAAYCTGCTGTTGCATTTTTCTATTTCTATTGCTCTTTTTCCTGAAGTATTATACATTTAATTTTACCAGATTTTCAGAATTTGTTTCTGGAAGTTACTTATCTCTGTTGTACAGTTTTGAAACTGCAAGCAGTATCATATGTTGAAATGTGGCTGTTTATTATATATTCTGATTTTCTATGTGAAAGGATTATTCACAAGAAAGAGATAAGGAAAAAATGGAAGAACGTAATGATTTGCTTCCAGATGTGAATTCTTTTTCCCCTCAGGGTATATATGCGAATGACAGATACTCAACAGTGGATAAAAGATCTTAATATTAAAAACAAAATGGGACAGGAAATATACCTGAGAAGCATAGTCTCTAAGAGACTCATCCTTGCTTTAATTTGCCCCCCTGAATTAATATTTTAACTTAATAAKATCTGCAAGAGTTGTGTAGTGATTTTCATTTGTCTTCATGTAGTGCAGKGCTGCTGTATAGAAAGCCATATTAATGTTTATAACAGGCAATTTTGTCAAGAACTACTATATAATCTAAGTCTGCATTAATTATTGCCCTTGTTAAAAGTGTAGCAATAAACCATCATAGATCTCTGTTTGTTTATATATCTATTAGACAACTGGTAACTATGGCAAAGTTGCTCTGTGTGTGTATGAAATGAAAAACCAAAGTCCAAACACATACTCAGTTTCATTATTAAATAAAGAATGGTGGGAGGCTTAGATGAACTACAAAATATAAAAAAGCTTTGGTCTTATGACAAAAGAAGAGCAATTTCATGTTGTTTATTGGTGTGGTCCAGCTATTGCATAATAGCCCCAGCTAGCCACAGTACACATAATTATGATATACCTCATAATCTCTATTACCATAATACATTTTTTTCCATAAGAGAAATTAGATGCATAGTGTTCTGTGGCTCACGATTTTGCCATCTTAAAGAGATGCTTAGTATTTGAGTGATGGTTGAATCACCTATTTTATACTTAAGTACATAATCCCAAGAAGGTTTAAATCAATGTGTTAATTGGTAAGTGATAYTGTAATTATGTGTATAATCATGGAAATTTTGAATCCAGATTATTTACTTGCTCTCARGAAATTAATCTACAGAGGTCATATATTAGATTGCTTGTTTATTAAGTGGAACCCCTGTAGTTACAAAGTACTGATTGGCTATAAGCTGAATGAAGCATTCTTACAGCTGTATTCAGCAGGTGTCAACAGTTCAAATCTTTGAGTGTGTATTGATCCAGATTCAAACAGTTCATTAATCTAAGCACACATTATATAGATTTTTCAATGCAATTTTGAAAGAGTTGAAAAATCGTATTGAATGATGAGAGATGATACTCAAATTATGTTTTTATGGCAAATCTCCCTTGTGCTTGTGACACAYTGAGATGAGGTTGGGTGCTAAAACTGACACTGTGTCTTGATTTTTATTTTCAGATGTACTTTCCAGTCTTGAGAGTAATTTCAGTGGGTGAAGTAGTCTTTGCCTGCTGGCAGTGCAAACCATCTGTTTTTCTAGCATCAGTTTTGTCACATACAGCCCCTGCTTCCTTTTAATTTGCTTGGACAGAAATAGCATTGGTACCACTTAAGAATCCCAGAGACATCCAGATATTCTTGGTGTTATTTCTTCTCCTTGGTCATGATTCTGGAATCTCTGGCAAGGCCACTGAGCACARATTTAAAAATAGGATGGCTCTAATGAAATCACGTAACACCTTGAACCTGTAAAGCTAAAGCATGTGCTTAGGTACTTTGCTGTTTCACGGGGAAAAATGCCATGAAGAGAATGCTAGGAGAAGCATTCAAAGGTATTTGGCTGGATTTTTCCTTCATCCACACTATTCTACCTGAGAATAGAAGAAAACTTGTCATTCAGATCCCTTGTCAARTGCTATTTTCTCACATATGAGGTTATTCAGAGAAACAGTATTTCCCTTTGTGATAAATTTCAACAGTTTCATCAGTTGGTGCATCTATAGGCTTTTAGTTTGGCAGTTGTAAGATTTCACTCCCTTTTTCTTCTCTGCTAATTGCTAGTATCTTTGTTTATGTGGAGGACAAAGAGAAGAAAGAAAGACATACTTCTGCTGTTATTAATGAGAAGAAAAGAGGGGAAAACTGTTCAATTTTAAGGGAAGAAAATGCAATATGTGTAGAAGCAGATCAGGTTTTTCAGGAGTTATATTTTTTCCTTACTGTGATGATCAAGCTAAAGATATACTTTCAGTCCTGCTGACCAATTTTGATTATATTGCTGTAATACCTACTATCATGTATTAGGATAGCAAGAATGCCTACTTAATCATTTACAAATGATAAGAGGTTTTTTCTTTTATTTTTCTTACTCCTTGTGGTTTCCTTTTTTTTGGCAATATTGTGGAAGTTACGATATCTCTCAGACACTTGTAATGCATATAATATGAATTGCAAAGCTTCAAAGAAGGTAACAATTTTTGCAATAGAGTGTTATAGATCTGATGCAATAAAGATACTGTGCAAAATCTGACCCAATTATCTTACAGTTTATACTCCTTTTATACTGGCAATGCTGTTGTTATTTCCTGGCAGTAATAACTAACTTTATATTATGTTTAATTTCACAAAGTACAACTTGTATTATACAGCTTGCAATATCTAATAAAAATGCAAAATTGTAATAAAGCCTATAAAATAATGGATAGGAATTTTTCAGAAGAGTTGACATGCCTGTCAAGATAATGCTGATAGAATTTCACATGTCTGCAGTAGGACACAAAATTAATTACCAACGAATCTGACATTGTTAGTCCTTTTTTTTCAGTTATATGATAGCTTCAGTGCTCTGGAAAAAAAAAATCAAAGCAGAATTTAAAACTGTTCTCAGAATGGCAGGTTTTCATCTAGAAATGTTAATGTATGTTAAACTTTAATTAAAAAGACTGCATATCATATCTTAACCTTTTTTCAATATAGCATAATTAACTGTGGTACAGATCCTATTCAAAGGTATATTATTTGATTGAAAGACTCTTTTAATGCAAAGGATTTCTGTTTTTCAGTAAATTATTGTCATCTTGTAATTTTGGCGAGCTGAGCATACACACAGTGGTGCAATACGCAGTCTTCCGTAAAGTCCAAGGGTGTAATTCAGTCACAAAAATTGGTGACATTTCCAACATGAAATATAGATTGAGCACTTCATACAAATATAAAATACCAAGGTTCCTTTGTAACCTTTGTGTTTTTAAAGATATTTTATCCAGATATCACTACAGTATTGAAGGATGGGGGTCTGTAAATTGCTGAGTTCCAAGACCTGTTTTTCTCTCAGGCTGCCTCTCCTGTGCTGCTCCTGATTCYTGCGGATCCTTGCATCTAGATAATGTCTCCTTTCTTCGTCTTTCCCCCTGCCCGTGAAGGCACMCAGGATGTCACGGGCAGAAGTTTCCTGGAGCAGTGGCGATGTGCTGGRGGAGAGGCCCTTGGTGGCCAGATGTGCAGTGTCCCCGCACAGCTGGCGAGCAGAGCCCGCCSAGGCACCGGGCACTAGGTGTCACTGTTCATCCACCGTGGAACACCCGCCCGTGCATTTTTTGGGCTGTGAGTGTAAAGTAGCTGTAGGTGGCAAAGGCTTGTAAATTTAGTGTGTATAGTGCCACTTCAGATCATACAATCATGAACTTTGAGACAAACAGCAGCTGGATTAGTAAGCGTTTTCTCGTGTCGTTTAAACGCTGAGCATAGAGTTGAGAGGGAGACACCACCATGCCTTAATTGCTGGATTGGTGTGAGCCAGCTGTGGTCTGCTGTTCTCCAACTACTGAAGCCTTAACACACAGGTGAAAAAGGAGATTGCTCATCTCCATTACATTTATCAGCAAAGGGATGCCTTTATTTGTAGCCACTCACTGGAAGAACTGGATGAGAACTTCACTAGAACTTCATAGAGGAAGGTTGGTTAGATAGCATATGCTGTAGTTTCTCTCTTTAGTCACTCACTGAAGCTTGCCCTCTTCAGTGCCAAAGGTGAGCAGTAAAGGGGAAAACACAGGGCTGATACTTCCAGTATCCCTTTATGCATGCATTTAGACCAAGATTTATTTGAGAAGTACCAGTGACTAAAGTGAGTACTACAGTTGGACATTGGTGCTGCATATATTACATTAAAAGCTTAAAAATAGCTTCAGTAACCCACCAAAAACTGTGTTGGTGTGGATGTTGCTTCATCKGTATATTTAGAAGGTATTTGCTTCAGGTCTGCCCTTTCTTCTGTAAGTAGAGTTTTTTGACCAGGACACTTTTCACTCTGGAAAGAAGTATGTAGCTCTTAACATCCAGTAGCTGAAGTTAGAAAACTGTAACTACTTGTGCTGTATTTTTACATTTCAGTTTATCAACAAATTTAATTGCTTTATCATGTAGCAACTCCTATGTCAGCAGACATCTTTAAATGAAGGTGGAATGTTTTTCTGAAAGATACCCTRCAAGTGGCTTAGGAGGTACAGGCTTTGTGCAGGAGTTGCTAGGTCAGTTTTTRTGCACTGTCTGTTACATGAGACCTAAGGCTTTGTGTTGGTATCATGGCTTCACCGACAGATAATCTTAGGTGGTGTGCTGGTGTGTGACCTCTCTACTTTTCCTGTGCTGAGTAGAAAATCTCAGGCAGTATCCTCAYAGAATGGAAAAGACTAAAAATCGTYCATCTAATGTGGCTAAAATTTCAATTATACTTGGGGTTTTGTCTTCAGAAAGGTAATGCTCTATAAATACAGCCATGTTTCTTATTTGTTATCCCAATGTGTAGTGTAGAGCACCTTCTTCAATTACAAGAACATTTTTTTAATTTTTGAATTTGGCAAATGAAACTTGGGCTTGTTCTTTTTAATGTTTTGTCCCAGTTAGTGTAAGGTGGTTGAGAGAACAGGTCCATTCAACCCATTTTGGGCTTATGCAAAGGTAACTGATTTGATTTAGAAATTAGTTCTGGTGATGACCTAAAAGGTACGATAAGTTGAATTCTCTTGGGCTAGGTAAGCTTTTCAGAGCTGAGGAGGAAAAACCATATTATCATTAACATCACAGGACTGGATATTCACAGGATTGTGATAATTGTGCTRTTTGTGTGTAGAAGTGCATCTTCAAGCAGTAAGGATGTGGGTGACAAAAGTTAATTAATCAAAGTGCAGGATAGGCAGCTCAGCAGGACTCCATTTGACAGGTAATGCGTTGCTGCCAGGATCCCAGTGCAAACTAGAAGAGGGGCTGAATTCCCCCTAGACATGCTGAGAAATAAAAGTATTATGTTGTATCCAGTTAAATCAGGCTGACAGAACCTCCCTTAATTAAGCTGTAGTATCTAATGTGTTACTGTGTTACAAATGGATACTAYCCATCACCATTGAATTTTGGTCTACTGCAGGTTGGGTCAGCCTGTCCTCCACGGTGGTAAAATCCGGTAAGATGAAGAAAAGATTCAACATGGAAATTGGTTAGGCTGCTTTTCAGAGGATGTATGGAGAAATAACTTCTGTTGTACAGATACAGTTTAAACTCAAAGGTGATTGTGGTGTGGCCACCCATGTCAGTATTTCTCTGGTAAAGCCGGCTTCTCTCCTGTGCCATAGGGGAGATASGGAACCCATTCTGGGGGCTGCACTACTAAAATCTTTGCATGGCTGATCAGGATCCATAAGATGCCTGTCAGAAACATCCAAACTGGTCTCACCAGCCTTATTTCCTTCCCTAGCCAGGGGTGTGGGTAGCTCAGTRCACCTTGCAGCAGCACAGAGCCCTGTAAGGAGTCACAGGTGAGACACGTTGAGCCCTATAACCTGGAAGCTGCAGATAAGCTGCACAGCTGKGCTTTATCTGGAAAGGGCATCACCTATACCCTTTTGTAAGGTGTTATATAAGTTTAATGACCTGGCTCTCTCTCTTGGCCTTTCATAGCAACTGGAGGTTTGGAGCAAAGATTGAGTTTTTTATGCCTTGGACCTCAATTTTGGGYCCCAGCTTCCAAGCCTGGTGAAGAGCAGACTTCAGGTTAGTGGGTCAGAGATGTTAAAATTTTCTGCCCTGTCTGTAAGTAGAYAAGCTGTATTGCAGGTGTTTTAAATAGTGTAAAACAGGGTTGGGTAGTTAATGGAGTGTGGATTTTGAAAAAGCTTTTCATTTGAGGTTGGACTTTAAAAAAACTTGAAAACAATTGTCTGGATTCCTCCTGGATCCTTTGGAATCAGTAAATTCTGGATTCAGAATCTCTCACTTGTTCTACATGGGCAAGTCCTGCTCCCTCTTTCCTGACTGACCTGACTTTAGATGTGACATGACACTTCCTCTCTTGCACAGGGCTTTTTTCCCCATTTAGGGACCTACAGGTCAGAGGGARAGAGRAGTGTAGTGTTCCAAGCACAGTGAATAAAATACTGCTGCTACTTATGTGTTCCAAGAGTGGCTACGAACCATCGAGTTTGAGATAACAATCCCAGGACCAACTTCACTCAAAACTTGAATTTTATTTAACATTTATTTAAATAGTGAAACTCTTTGTTTGTTAAATTAACATTAAAGCAGGCTGGAAACTGGTTTACAGTCTCTGGAAAGCAGCCACCCATCACCAGTGTCATAAATTATGTCCTTTTTTTTTTACCAAGATATTGGCTGCCAGCTGAAAGGTTAGAAATAACTTACTTTATTTTCAAATGCAATTTGCAGTTTATCTAAGAGAGAAATGAACAAAACGGATGCAGCTGTCTTTTAGATTAACCCCACAGCGTTGTCAAGCGTRGAATTCTCAGGGAAGTGTAGTGCTCTCAGTATTACCCCTATGGAACAGGAAAACCTGCCTCTTTATGGCATCTGAGAGTTAAGGGGTGGAGGGATGTGCCTYTATTGGCAGAGAGCCCAGGCTGTTGTAATGACAAACCCCCAGAAGAAAGCAATGGAATAACTCCCAGGATATCAATTCAACAGAAGAATGATGCGTTTAGATGATGCAAACACCATTTCATGATGCAAGAGAAGTGGGGGACATGGTTTTTAAAGACTTCCAGTGCTAATTAGCGACATCAGAATTCCATATCTCTGGTTAAGTTGTACTATCTCACTTCAATCTTTGAGGAAGTTTCATCTTTCGGAGAAAAAGCACCTTCTGTTTTGGAAATTTTTGCTCCTCGTGAAAGTGCCAAAGATGTGAATATCTGAGGAACTGGAGAGCTTATATGGCATTTTTTCAATATATTTTGTGTTCAGCCTTTTTCAGTACAGTTTGTACATTTCTGCAAGTCAGTTTGTCAGGGAAAACCATAACACAGGAGAGTAAATCTTAAATTAATAGATCCAGTGACTTAGCATTCGTGTCAGCTTACCTAAAGTTATTTTAAAATGATACATAAAATGATGTTTAAAAACAGTGAGCCCCCTAGGTTGTTTAATTTTCAAATCCATCACTCAAGCTGAGATGGTTTACAGTGCATGTGACATAGCAGAAGAAGGATTACTGTACGTGTGAAGCATGAGGACAAAGATTACCGAGGAAACACTAGAGTCAGATGTAGCTGGGACTCATTGTTTTGTGCATAGAAGGTGTTATTCATTTACAATATAACTCCCTTTGATTTGACAGTGAGACTGAATCTTACAYCCAGCACACAAGTTAAGGCTGAAATACGATCTACAAGGCATGGATGCACGTTGTGGTTTTGTTTAGTGGTCACACAGCTGCATCATTAGTGACRTTTTATGTGTAGAGCTGCAGCAGGCACTWGCTTTGTAAAATACTTTCCTCTGKCATGTGCCTTTTTAATGTTMAAAGAAAACTCATGCAGTATCTKCTATCTTCATGTTTTGTGACATGGGGATGGAACTTGTGGTATAAGAACAGCAAACAGAAACAGGAGCTTTGCAGTGAGAATGTGCAGATCAAGTCCAGTTGCATTAGTGATTGTTGAATTTTTTTTATAAGGTCACTTACTGCTGCAGATTTTTAAATGGAAAATGCAAAATCATACAGTCAATCCTGAAAAATTTTCCCTSTGTGTTAGTGGCATATTCCTTGTGCTCAGGAAATCAATGCTGGTGATGTAATGGGAGTTTCTACATCATAGTGGTGTGTCATTCACACGAAGAGAGCATCGTGGGAGCTGGTGAGATTGATGTCCTCTCTAAGAATAGCACTGATTATAGAACAGATTTTCCCATATACAGAGCCATTTTTAATTCACTGCCTACTGCAGCTGCCASCCTGCGGAGATAATTCCTTCTAGCAGAATAGCTCTAGATTATTATAGGGAAATCAAATTTGCATAAAAGCGTTTTATCTCTCCCTTTTTTTCATGTCAAAGTTACCAAACATTCACTGCCAGATACTTTTTTGCRTGTAGGAAGAACTTTGTTAGAATTGCATGTTAAGTAAATTTTGTTAAGATCTTTCTGACTCTTTGTTGTTTTATGTATTTTAGAATGAATACTAAGCAGYTACAAATAGGTATTGAAAGGAAACAAACAAGCTTTTTAAAACAGAAAAATGAAAATGAAGAGCTGTTTTTACATATCTTGAGGAGCCCAAGTAGCCCSATTCACATCTACTTAGGTACAAGATCCCTGTGACCTCAGCAGGTCTTGCAGGATCGGTCCTGTGGTTTGAAAGTGTAATGTAGCCAACCATTGTTTAGAAAGCTGTGTAATCTAAGTGGGTATTGTGATTTACTGATGAGGAAACTGAGACAGAGATGAATTAAACAACTTGCTTAGAGTTACAAACGGAGGCCAGRGTAGACTTACAGTCTGCTGAACTGGAATTGGTTGCCCATGTGTTGGACTCTTCCTCACATTATGTTCTTTAGCACTTACTCAGATTTTTGAGGTCCAATGGCAAGAGCAAGTTTGTTGGATTTTGGCTGATATTTTTAATATATGTACATAACATAGCTAAGTGCAATACTGGGTATCTTAGAATCTGTATATAAGCCACTTTTTAAAGGTCCAAGGAAATAATGTAGTGAGGTCTTAGGGGGAAGAATGAAAATTTCTTGCAGTTTTGAAATCTAGGRTTAAAACTGTGCTTAATTTGTCTTTGCTTCAGCCTTGTTCCCAGGTCAGTGGAGTACCACTTGAAAGTATTAGTGTAATGTGTCTCCTCTGTTATAATCTSTAGAGTGACTTGTAGAATTCTGAAACGTCTCTGTGCAAGCTAAATATTTGAAGAAATCATCAAGGCATAATTCAGTTGCCTGAACTGAGATAGCTAAAGCCTTTACTTGCTAGCCCAGAAAGGKGCAGGCATCCCAAATGTAGCATGTTGGATCCCAGTTTGAGGAGATGCTCCCAGATGCCTTTGCATAGGCAACTGAGCCAAGGTCCCAGATTGACTGCAGAGCTAAAAAAGAGGGCTAAGCAGCAAAAATGTCCAGGAAACCAAKATGGTAGCTCATAACCTGGGTGAAAGCCATCAGAAGACCTATCAGTAGATGAGTCTAGTTTCAGATTCAGAATTTGCTGCCTTACTCCTCTGCAAACCCTGTGAGGAGGAATGGTAGGCATGATTAGGCAGTTAGACCCACACCACAACTGTGAATTTCTTGGTATGACTGRGCAGAGAGGCTGCATGGGAATTGATTTCTATGTTTTGCATTGTTAAGTCTGATCTTTGGGTGGAGTGGAGGCATCTGAAGCTGAAGCTTATCTGTCCCAGTGGGGCCTCCTCCCGTTAGAAGCAGATGAAATGCTGAATGCTCCGGGGAAAGTCCTCTGTGGTCTTCCAGCACATGCTCTGTAGGAGGTCTCAGTGGTTTGGGATGGAGGGGCCAGGAGAGAAATGAATATTTATGTTGGTAGTTACGAGATCATGAATTATGATACACAAACAATTAATTAGTGACCTTGATGCCTCTTCTGGCTTCATTGATTTCAGTACATGAGGTTTGTAGAGGTCTTGGTCACTCTGTGCATTAWCAGCAGTCAAAATTATGGATTCCCTTAACAGTGTGCAGGGTTATATTTTTCCCAGGAACCGAGATAGCCTGCTTAAGTACTGTGCTCCCTCTGCTATCAGGTGCTAACGCAGAGTTTATGGTTGTAACAGGCAAAATGACTTTGGAGGATTGTGCTGTAACCTGATAGTTTTTCCTCTACCCTCAGTGTTATAACATGATTTGGTCTTGCCTGTGGATGGAAGTAAATCATATTTTACCCTCACTGCTAAATTGTATTATGGCCCTGACCTTTATAGGTGAGACAAAACTGCATTATAACGTGGTTATGGGACTACTGTGTTATACAGGGAAAACGTGGTTATCTGAGGGTCTCAYGGGAGTGTCCTAAACCAGAAGACAATTAGGAGTTTGGATAACCAGGAATTTCAGTCTCACAGATGCATTAAGCTAAATCAAAGCTTCACTGTTGAAGCTGGGGGACAAATGTGAGCCTAGTAAATATGCATTAAAATGTAACATAATATTCAACGTGATGAAATGTAGTGGAGCAGGCCCTCAGCTCAGCTGCTGTGAGTTGTCATGGCACTGTAGTCAATCTATGACAACTAACACCATCTGGGATCTTCCTGTCTTCCCAGATTGGCCCTCCAGTGTGTTTTTCCTAGTATGATTCCTTCTAAAAATAGAAAAACTAGAAAAGTCAAGCCAACAGGCAAGTATAAGGTCCTGTTAGGCAGAAAAGTGGAGGTAAAAAAATTGTGCTAACAGCAGCTGGGCTGTGGACATGGTGTGCTTGGGTTTCAAGCAATGCAGTAGAGAACCCCATTGAGAAGAAGAATATGCTAGAAAATACATACCACTTCAGGTTCCTTGGAGATCAGCTGATACATGGTCCTTCCTTCAGAATGACCTGTTCTGTTGATTCTGTGTGAAAGCCTGGTCACAGGTGCCTTGCAGAGGCTGCAGTGGCTGTGCTAGCTGTCAGGGTAGGAGCAGATGCTGGTCTGAGCAGCCTGAGTGACCCCCTGTCACAASAATCAGTCAGTGGAAGGCAGTGTGGGGGCTGGACTGGGAACACTGATCTGTTCTATCCCACTTCTCTGATTTTCTCCCAAGAGCCCGAGTGAAACCTTCAAATCTAGGTGTGTTACCTCCAGACCCTGTTAATTCACAGCTAAAAATTGGTTTACCTGGAGTGYTGCTTGCACCTTGTATCTAAGGGGGAGCCTTCACTTCCTATGATACAGAGCTGTGTGAAGCACTCTGCAGGATGCTGTGATGATTGCTTGCCTAATGTATTCAAGTTGCTAAATGAAGTCTAAAATTAATTGGAATTCTCACAGCATCTTCAGGGATAAGGGTTTAACAGTGTGCAGACCTTAAACTGTTTGCACAGTTGTGCCTTACAAAAAGGATGTGTAATGTTAGCAAATACCTTCGTGTTCCCTTTTACAGACAGCTCCTGCTTTTCTGCAGCAGAAGCCTGACAGTGGGGTCTGCCATCCTTCAGTCTTACAGACTGCAATTCACTGGAGCTTTGTAAAAGAGTGTGTTTGTGTGTGTGTGTATATAGAGACAGAATATTTTTGTGTGTGTATACATAGAGTACTATCTGTATAGAGCAGTTGCATTTCAGATTTTAGTTTAAAAAGTAATTCCTTTTGCCAGAGAATTCTCTTGCTGAACTCTCACCACCATGACCATTTCCAGCTTTGATGGGTTTCCCATTCACTGGAGCTGAGTATACAAGTGGATGAAAAGGTGATTTCACAGGCTCACAAGGAAAGTGTATTTCATTTTTAGTGTATGCTAAGAATTGGGCATCGGTATTCAGTTCTGGCTTTCTCCTTCATAATAAAGAAGGATGGAGGCATTTTGCTAACACTGAAGTTTAGTTTCTGCAGAACCTTGGTAGTGTATGAGATGATGGAGCATCAGATTCTTGGGCAGTATTTTTTGTTGATGTGAATGAGGCTACCCTGGGTTTACAGAGGATCTAGCTGTGTAAATCCTTCAAACTTACAATTTGCTACATCAAGTGATTTCTGCYGCTTCATCTCATAAGTCATAAGAAATACTGCTGTGATTTTTTTTTTTCTTGTAACATTTGAAGCCCCGAATACAAACTCATCTTTCACTCTGACACTATACTAGGCAGGTCACCATGCGATTGAAATGTAAAATAATATCATGTAATCAAAATAAATTTCTTGTGAACCAGTCAGTTCCCCCCCTCCCCTCCCATCATGTGGACTAACATAATAGAGCCTGCAGTCATATGACTAATTTTGATATGATTCCAGAAGACATCAAAATTTATTATGTCAAAGCTGTTAAAAGAAAAAATGCTGCAAGGAAGCATAATTACTGACTGTCTTTCTTCAGACTGTATTAGCCTGCATATGATCATTGTCGGTAAATAAAAAACAARTTTTGATGGATTTTATTAAGAAAAGACTGAATTTCATTTGGGATTTTGCTATCTTGTGTACATGACAATCTTGACAACTGTGTACCGATCGTTATGTTCTTATAACAATCAGGTAAGAGACTGATCAATTGAAGACATAATAAATTAAAGGTTTAATAATGTTGCTTGTCAAGGTATTACTAGCTAAATAAGATCTGGCTTGTAATTTATCTGGTATATTTATATTAAGTGGGAATTACACTTAGAGATTTGTATAATTGACTTGCTTTGCAGCTTTTAAAAAAATAGATTAACTTTTAAATTGTGTGTTATTTGCTGTAAATAACAATGATTAGTTCGGTTCAGGCAYAGGATGAGGGAACCAACAAAGTGGAACAAGAACCCTGTCAGATGAGCAGCACCATCATCCTTTACAGTTTACGCTGGCAGTTAAATTAAGGGTTTTTCTGTTCCCCATGGAGAGTTCCTCTCTGGGTTTCCAGTAGAGAGTTGGTGTGTTSTTAGTGATGTACATTTAAGCTTGGCATTATCAGCAGTTTCCTGAAGCAGCTGTGCAACACACAGTGTTCTTCTGCATAAGCATTTTGCAGGGAAGGTTACAGAAGCATCCAGAGCCACTCATGAGGAAGCTAACCTTAGGCTAAAGTAAAAGAAGGGCAGAAGTGTTTTTTTATTGATGATGCACTAACCCACTGGGTTTAAACTATGCCTTCTGGTTGACTACTTGCTTTATTTGAAGCCCAAAACATGAAACTCACTGACCAAACATAATGGTAATCTGGCAATGAGAAAGGTAAATAAAATATATGGATTTTTTTATCCTTCAGCACTTCCGTTATCCTTGTTGGAGTTACAGCTAAGGAGCTTTACACAATCCAAACAGGTGCTGGTGTTGGAAGAAATTAGAATAGCGGATGTGGTTTGGTTATTTTTTTATTTTTTGGAGAGAAATCAACTTCTGTTGCAGGTGTAAGTTTTGAAAAATATAAACAAGAAGCAAACTCTGTGTAACTGTACCATCAATTAAGTTGGTTTAATAGCATTTCAACTTGTTGTTAATAAAGCAAACATTTACTAATCTTATCTCTTGTAAGCAGGAAGGAAGTTACAGTGCACAGTAATGCACATTGCTGTCAGGAAAAGTGGTTTATAATATCATATGATATAATTTGCAGTGAAGCAAAACCAGCAAATTGCTATGTGGGAGCACTCTTTATCCTCTTGATTTAACTTCTTTCCCTCCCTTCCCCCTTGCTAGCTTTGTTGTTGTTGTTCATTTCCCTAGTTTTCTGCATCCTTAGCATTTCCTTCTGTAATCTGCTTGGATATCAACAGCCTGGATGTTCCAAGATCATACCACTGGAAAACTGATAAGATGGAGGATAAATGGTGTGAATTCTACTTCCCTTGGGTTTTTTTTTTTTTTGCCTTCTCCCTGGATTGAGCTACTTTGAGGAGCAATCAGCATTAATGTTTAATTGTACTCCAAGGAATGCTCTGATATCATCAAGACTGACAAATGATGGTCTGAGGAATGAGGGCACTTGCTGAAAAATTTAGTTTGTCTGTCAGTTTTAAAAAGTTGAATATTACTGATTGATTTTCCTGTCTCACGTGTCTTCCCCTTTTGCCCTTGAATCTTCTTGTACCAACCTCAGTACTGCCCAGTGAGAAGGCTCTTTGCTTTTAAGAAAAGCCTAGCTCTTGACTAAATGGAGGTTCTTAACGTGATGATTAGGTCCCTAAATAAACAAACTTCCTGGAGCTGTTATATGCTTAGCAATTCACAAGTCACCCTGCTAGTATTTAGACATACCTAACTTTGGGATTCTGATAAAAATTAATAGCCAAGAGAGTGCGGTAGGAGTTTAGAGTGCTGCATCACAATTGCTGCAGTTTTCCACTGCTGTTGTGTCAAAGAGAATGAATTGCTGATTAATTCTATAGTTTTGCATGCAATARTGATTTCTGAAAACATTCCCCACCTCCTTTGTCTGGAAACGATCCCATATTCTGCTGACATTTGAAAGAATATACAGCTYATCTGTTGTGAAGTCCACTGAAAAATAATTTACTATTCACATGTTAAATATAGGGGCAGTTGGTCTTTTTATACTACTGCAGTAATTCTGTGAGGAAAATTTCAATGATGAAAATGAAAAAAAAGTTAAAATAGTCATAATTTACTGCCTTAGTCTGCAGGGCAGCTGTTTTCTGCCTCTATCTGTATTYTAATAAGTCTTTTAAATGAAGAGATTTATGAGATTATTTTAATTTTGATGTCTTTTTAATGTTTCATGCATTTTAAATACAACCTTTTAATAGTTTTGGAGATTGCAGAATTTAATTTTATTTTATACTGCAGAAATAAATGTATTCTCAGGGGACTGCACCATTATTACTGCTTTTAAAATTTTTTTTTAAACCCCACACGTCTGGCATATACTACTATGGTATCAAAGCAGTGCTACACTTAGCAGCAAATGGGAGGCAGCATTGTGATTTGAGAGACACTCTGTTTAGTAAGGATACTTGATAGAAAAACCAACAAAACTCTGTGTGCAGTGGGYATTAACCTGTTGATAGAGTTGCACAGGAAGCTGATGCCGTAAGGGTAAGATTCAGAATATTCTGAATGCAGCAAAGTAGGTGTGGCTGTGCTGTGTAAGGTASCTGTGCATCCCCAGTGTGTGCTGCTGCTGCTGCAGTGTGTCAGGGTGAGCCCCAGAGCGCTTCCATGGCTCAGTGTGGAACAGCCCCRGCCAGCTGGGCTGTCATCTCTCAGCTCTACACGAGTCTGATTCTTCTAAACTCATACAGAACTCCTCTCTGCAAAATCTTGGTGCCTTGTGCTTTTGCTCTGTTTGCACACTGTTAGAGCAGGCATATATTTTACCTAAGAGCAGAATGAAATGTGTTAAGTGCTTTAAAGAAGTAGAAGGGAGTGGCAGACTCATGCCTAATTTTAGCCATCTGAAAATGAAATATTAAGTCAGTCATAGATCTTTTTGGAGTGTRGATAGTGGGCCTTTCTTGGAAGGGCATGGTGCATGTTTGAAATGGGGYTGGGAAGGTTGGTAAAGCAGCTGAAGACTGGCAGCAAGGAGAGAGGTGAGTAACAGAGGCTGGCAGGGCACAAACAGTGCAGGCAGTGGCAGATCTGCACTGCTCCCACCCTGCCCTACCTCTGCAGTCTCAAAAGCAGTAGCAGGAGTGACTGCAGCTGGCACTTGTTCCCATAGCCCTGATAGWGCTTGGCATGTCTAATTACTATATATTAAAATCCATCTTTGTAACAGTGTTTGAGGGAGCCTGTGCTCTTCAGGCTTCATCAGTTCTGTTTGCTGCAGAGGGCACAGGACTTTGCTTAGCTCCATGCTGGYGCCATGCTTAGCTAACCTCTGTGTGGCTACCTGGGGAATGTGCAAATGCAGCACTTGGAGCCACTGTTGCTGTAGTGACTCACATGAATGCCCTTCTGTCAGGCATAAGAACTGTTCTTGTGCTCCTAAAATASTTTGGTTGAGCTTTGCCCAGGTCCTGTTAGGCATGTGAGAGGTCATGAAAGAACCCTAAGTATTTAGAAAGAACATCTTCAAAATCCTGTTTCCTACCTTACCTTTCAGGAGAAAATTGAAACTTAGGAGATCCATTGGGATTTAATAATTAAAGCAACTCCATTGAGCTCAGGAAACGTGTTATCTGCAGCTGTTAAAAGCTCACAGAGGAAAGGAGAAAAGACCGTATTTTCTTCCAAAGGGCCAACACATCTGGCTGCTGTTGAAAATGACATGAGATAGACACTTGGCCTGAAGTGATAGATTGGTCTCCTGTGCCATTCTTAGGAATAGTCTTGTCACTATAAGATGGCTTAGGTTGATAAGTCCATAGTGGGTAAGTCTACAAGAGTAAAGATCAGCACTGGGAACTCACCWTTGAATAAAAAAAATCAAATTGCATTTTTTCTGTGGTCATATTACAGCAATGGAAATTTCTGCATGGCTTTATGCTMATGGCATCTGGATGTCCTGCTTCACATACATCTTCACAGCAGTTGCCTGGATCAGTCAGTGACACCAAATATACAAAGGATTTTGKTTTTGCCATGAAATACAACTGCTAAGTAACTCAGTCAACTGAATGTCCCTGGTTTGGTACTAATTCCTCTGTTGTGGTRTTTCAGCCTTCTGAGATTTCTAGAAGGTTAAAACATAAGGCTTGGAAAAGGTTAAAACATAATCTGGTAATTATCAGAGAAGGAAAAAAATAGGAAGTGAGTAAAAGTAGGCAAGAGCCAGTATCTATCTTTCCAGCTGGTTCTCCATATTTTGAGCATTTCTGCCTTGATCTGCCTTGTGTTAGTCAGGCTAAAGCAACAATCTCGGCTGTGCATGCATGTGAGATTTCAAGTATCACACTTTAGCTTTGTAATTAAGAAATTAATTAAAATACTGTACAGTTTACTGCACAGTCTATCAAGAGAAGGGCAGTTTACAAGATTTTCCACATGTGTGCAATAAATTCAGTGCTACAGATATACAGAATCATATTCACGCTGACATTAAAAGTTATCCTCCTCCTGCAGAGGAGTATCATGAAAAATTATTGTGAAGGACTGGTAATAAACTAATTCTCTCTGCAGAAACTGAATTAGTAAGAATGAACATTTTGACACTGAAAGACTAAATGTGAAATCTGAGGTGAGAGGAAGAAAGAGATGTAAAAAACCAAACCAACAAACAACCCCCAAACTTCTGAATTTGCCTGCACTTTTCTGAGGTTAGTGGTGAGCTGCTATTAAGCTTCTGTTGATGGCCCTTTAATAACAATATGCTAGAATTCAAAAGTACAATCCTGAAAGTTGTAATTCAGTTTTGTATCATTATCCCATTCAGTGATACTGTAGCCAGTTATGTGTTGTAACTCCCGCAATTTCGTTGTCTACAGAATTGAGTTTAAGTTAGCTGAAGACCCTGAAAAAGACACCTTTTTGCAGTTTCCAGGCTGTGACTGGTTTCATTCTAATTAAAATTTTTTCCCCTTCCATTTGTTACCAGACGAAATAATGGAGCAGTGCTTGAGGTAATGCTGCTTTATTAAAGTAGTGTCTTACTTTCAAGGTAACTTTTCGGAAAACATGTATGAAGTTACTGGCATAAAACTTCCCTTCCCATGTTTCCAGTGATGAAGATAAGAAAGAAAGAAGGCAAAAAGATTTGGAAATTAGTATTGGGTGGTATTAGTGAAACCTTCTCTCAGTTGCCCTATTAAAAATGCCTGCCTTGGGAGATATGGCCAGAAATCATACTGCAAAGGCCAGAGAAAAGGTGAAATAAGGTAGTACCTGTAGCAATATTTAAATAAAAAACTCCAGAAATTGTGGCAGACAAAATCAGATATTATCCTCCTGTATCTTCTTGTTATCAACAGGAATTGAATTAAATTTTGCAGCATAGGGCATTTTTGATCTCTTTTTCAAGGAAGCTTCATCAAAGCATTGAAGCTTTTGTAGATTTGTCAGGAAATGCTAAGTGTGTGAATTGGGATAACCGCCTCAAATACAAGGTGGCTCCTGCCTTCCCACTTCATTTCAGTAGCAGCACAGTTGAGTGATGCCATTCCTGAAGACTGCACTGGACAACTGATGGATTGTTACAGGAAGGGCATTGGTGTTAAACTGAAATCTGCCACCTTTGTGCAAGTCAATTAATGACTGGAATTATTTCTCTTTCTGAGGTACAGCACTGTGCTGTGGGGCAGAGTTTTACCTGCTGAGTGAAACCCTTTTGCAACCAAGCACCATCTCCGACTCTGTAAATGCCCCTTTAGACTGTTTGGACATGGTGCTGCTGTCAGTGCTGTTGCATAAAATGTCCTGAAACAGTCAGGCAAATTGCAGCAGCCGAGTGGGGGATTCTGTGCTTGGCAGCATAGATAAACTAGTCTGTTTTGGTTGAAGTGACATTGATGTATAAGAGGGGAATTGAGAGCGCCTTCTATGAGGCAGTTTCAGTGGATACCAGGGCACAGTCAGATGCCAGAACGGGTTGTTTTATTTGATCATTCTTTATTTTTACTTGAATATTGAGCTTTTGCTATTCCAGAGCCCTATATACTTGCTGTTAAGTTCTGTGTATTGCCATGAGATCTGTCAATATTATACATACAAGGAAAGGAAAGAAACAATAAAATGCAGAACCGGCTGTATGAGCATAGACTACATWGAAAATTAAGAGGAAATAAGAATTGTGTGGATCATCTCATCTTTGGGTCCAGAACTGTCGCTTCTTCTCTCACAGGAGCAGGCRTAGACATGGATTAGGAACAGAATATTACTTCTTTTCCTCAAATGCTAGGAAATACAAACTGGCTGAAGTATCTTCATCGTCCCTTAGAACCTCTGGGGAAGTAAGGAGGAAGGCCATTATAACAGTATGGCTGACACCACTACTGATGGCGTGGTTCTTACTGGGGCAATGCCTTGGTTGCTGGAGACTGRTTATAATTTATTATTGAATTCATGTGTGAAATGCATAATTGCAGGAAATGGTAGAGTATTGTGTGTTTYCTGCAACTTGAGAAGCCCTGATTGATTTAGTACCTGCCTGCTTCAAGAAAYTGCCTTTCCTCTTCTGTCTGGCTTTCAGTTTGGATCAGTTGGGTGTTTGACTTGCTGTGAGGGRAGGAAAGGTTCAAATGATAAAGTGATCTCTTCAAGATTCTCTTTATTTTGGAATATTTTTGTCTTCCATCAGGGCTCTTACTGACTCAGATGGTTACTCATTAAGTGGCAAAAGAGATAGAAGTTGTCAGGATCCATTTATTGCATATCTCCTTGCTATGAATATGATTCAAAAGCTCCCCTTTGGCTTTGATGAACTTCTTTTTGGAGCTTTTTAAGGCCAAAAGACTCCCAAGCAAATCAAATCCCATCCTAGAYAATGAAATATAAATGAACACATTGAGCATCAGAAACTTGATAGCTATTTGAGAAACAGTTGAGGGRCCTTTGTTAAGTACTACACTCTCCACTACATTACAAGATGTATTTATTTCATGTGCATTTAATAATGCAGTAAAGATGATGCCTGAAACGCTGAAGTAMAATGAGGAATTACTAGTGTTCTGCAAGCAAGGTAAAGGCACTGTGTGTGATTGCCCCAGAGTATATGCAAGATGCAGAAAATGAAATGAAATAAATAAGAAATGGCAGATGACTAGGTTCTGGATATTGCTAGGTGAATTTATTAATTGCTAATAGAGCACCAAGCTGTGAATTACTCAGTCATTGCCATTTTTTCAATTTTATTACTTTCTTCTTAAATGCAGGTTTGTTAGGAAGGAATCAAATGTCACTGGGCAGTGAATTATACAGAAACAAATTTATGCTTGTGAATGATGATTTTCCATAATAAATTATGACTTTAAAAGGACACTGTCAAGGTATTTTTCATAGTTTCAGCATGTCTTTTTTTTTGCTGTTGTCTATGATAACCCCTTGTACTCTGGATAAGAAAAGCTGTCATATACATTTCTTCTTTTTGCTTGATTGTGTGTGAAAGAAAATCGTTATTGTTGGKTTTCATACAATAAAGTACCTATATTTCAGAAAAAAATGGGCTATTTTGCTTGCTTTAACACATTTATATTATTTGTGTTAGAACTACCTGCATATATAACCAGATATAACTACTTCTGGTCACCTTAAACATGTACTTTTTGAGAAAGGCTTACCTTGGAAAACTCAGTTGTCTCTATTGGTCTTAAACACAGTCCTTGCCCTGCTGTAATCATGGAGCTGGGTAGATCATGTCTGACCTGTCAAAATGAGTTTCACACTCTGATGGCCTTTGTAAAGTGTTTCTTGTGCTTGTGGATTCTTAYCTTGTGCTCCAAGTTTGATCAGTAAAACATAATTTATAATGGTTTAAAACATAAACTAATAAAGAAAACCAAGAAACAGTTTGTAGCTCCAAGAACTCAAGTATATGTGAAAGTACTTCCAGTGCCTTTGGTTTCATGTGAAAGATTGTTTTTACTTTACTATCTTGAGAGCAAAATAAAGCTGAGACTAAAATAAATTTYCTGTATTAGTCTTGGCAGCTTTTTCAAATAATAGATGGATAAGTGTGTCTCCTTGGGGCTAAGCATGGTAAAACTGGGAACTAGGTGCAACTTCCAAGTTTAATGTTAATATTTGTTTAGAACTGTGTGCAGAAAACAGTTGTAGGTCTTGGCGCGCTGCTGTTTGTGTTTCTAATACAGGTTTTCATTTAAGCATGATACTGTTTTGGTTGCTTAATACGCAGTGTTGTAAAATGCAAGATTTTCCTTTTGATTTAGGTTTTCATGCTGTGCTCAGGAGGTTAAAATATAAAGCAGTTTTAAGGGCTTGATCACATATTTCAAATATTGCTATTTATGCTACTCAGATGTTTGTAGACAGCTTAAGACCATTAATAGTGCCTGCTTTAGGGCTTGTGTGGCTGAGCTACATGCAACCATGTCTTTTCCCTTTTCATGTCATATTGTAATGCCAAAATAAAGGAAGACTGTTGTCTTTCCTACACCATGCATTCAGTGCCTGCCCTGCCATCAGTCCATTCTCTTCTTGTAGCAAAAGGTGTGTTACTAATCCTGGCCTCCTTCGTCCAGGCTGTTCCTGGGKAGCCGCAGGGAGCCTCATCAAACTGATGAGCTGTGAGTTTTTGCCAAGGAGCCCAGCACATCTCTGGAAACAGATACTAAAGGCCAAATTTGTCAAGGTGTGAGTAAGGCACCTACAAGCACTTTGAAATACCTCACACGATTTGAGAGAAAGGTTCCTACGGTGCCTAAATAGATAGTGCCTCTCTGCAGGGTTTTGTCACAGGATCTTTCACTGCCCAAATCAGATCCAGATATGTGACAGAGCCAGAGTGARCCTCTCCCCAGTTTCTGCATGAATCTGAAAAGTTGTTGGATTCACTTCTTTCAGAGAATTAACATGTTGTTACAAATTTGTGTATTTAAATGGATGAATGATGTAGCCTGAATTGAACTATTCCATTTGTGTGGGGAACGTGAACATCTTTGATATGAGCTGGACTGAACCTACCATACCAGGAAGTATGACGAGTAACTTAATTTGAGGGACACACAAAACACCAGGTGGGTTCCATTCCATTCGGGGCATTGCAAATGCTTAACAAGGCTCTTTGCCTTAGTTTCCTTTCCTTGAATCTTTCTGAATGGACTGAATTGCAATATTACTTGGATTGCCAGTGTGATAAAGCCAAGCTGTTTTCCAACAGCTGTATATGGCATTTCTCCAAGCTAATTTTGGGATGGAGAAATTCCTTTTTCAGCAGTCAGTTCTTTTCCATGATCAGCTGAAAAGCTGATGAGAAAAAGAGAGCTAGTAGGTGTGGAGGGTTGGCAGTAGCATCACACAGAAAAGCACAGGGGTTACATGCAGCTCTCAGAGAAAATGTGAATAAAATTTTACAGGAGCGACATAGAAACGAGCCTTTCAAGACTCGCAAAGTGCTTATAACTTCTTTCATGTAGCACTTGAGCTTAACCATAATTTTTCAGAAGCAAATTGCATCCGAAATGGCATTAGAACAGGATATTGCAGTGCAGTAATTCGTGGCAGAAAGGTGCCATGTGATCCCTTTCAGGAATGCCTTCACAGGTTATGTTGCCTGTGTTAGAAATAACTGCTAGTCTCTCTGTTGGACCCCATCTGAGTGTATGTGGACAGCTGAGCTGTCCCTGCACTGTGGAAAACTGCTGTAGACAACCTACTGGATGYTTATTCTTGAGGGTTGTTTTTGGTTTAAAGAAGATGGGTGTTCTGAAGACTTTGCTCTTTGAAGCCTTGTTTGATGAAAAAATGTTTAACCAAGTCAGTTTTCAAAATCACTGCATTAGTCATCTTGGTGATTATATGAGGAACACTTCAGGAGTATTTCACATACCATCAGCCCTTGGCTCRGAATAACAATCAGGGTGAAGTATTAAAAACTGTGTGCTCATAAAGACARACATGGCTGCATTGTTACATACGGAGATCATCTCAGTATTTGTTGTTCAATATATCTTTGCATTAATTCAGCTCATTTCTGAGACAACACACTGGAAGAAAACATAATTTGAATTAATTATTTGCGCATATGGCATATGCCTGATGTCAGCTAATGCTGCATTAAGGATAGGCATGCTGGGCACACATTAAATAATAGAGTAAATATTTGTATTGTTTATGATAAACTAGTTCCTTATGCAGATCGTCTTTCTTTGTGTCTCAGTAAACATTCCCATTGGGCTTATTTACTGTGATTCATATAGTGCAATATGTTAAGTGTTATAAAAAGTGTGTATTTAAATCTAAATTCTACTGCAAGACCTAACTGTGTTTTCAGAGCAATTGACTGTTTAGTAACACTTTAAAATAACATTGAAACCATTATGGCACCTTATTAYTATATGAAATATCTTGTTAACATTAATCACAAAGGTTCATTTTGTGTCAGAAATACTTCTAGAGAAGTTACGTTTGATCTAACTGTAATGAAACATACATTTATCTCAATATGCTTTGAAATATTTATGTCAAGTGATTATTTTAGTAAAGAGAATTAGATGCCCCAAAGTTGTGCAAGTCCTGGTTTTACTTGGTCCAATTTTTGGTGGTGGGGGGATGGGACCAAGAAACCACAAAGATGGCTCCTGKGAGGAAGTTCTAGAAGCTTTCTCCTTCTTCTCCAGCAAAAGGAGCCCTRCCCCCTGTGTTTTAGAGCCAATCCATTATGACTCTGAGGTTGATGGACAGGCTGCTGGTCAGGTCTGGGCCAATTGCACAGGCTGATTACACTTCTGTGATGATGTATGGTCTTGTACTTAAGAAGAATTCAAAACAAGATAGGGGTGGCCGCCATGTAGTTTTTAAGTTGTTAGCATCATGCACTGGGGAAAAACAGAGCAGGAGGGTGAAGAGATGAMAGAAAAAAATGGAGACCCAAGATCACAATAAGAAGAACACAGGTACTGTGCTGTGGTGCTCAAACATGGAGAAAACAAGTTGTTCTCAAAAGGACTATTTCTTCAGTGGGAGACCTGCATAGAAAAGGACAGTGACCTTGCTCTGAGGAAAAAAACCTGGCCTTTGAGGACTGGACTGATCAGGAGCCAAAAAGGGGGAAGAGGTGCCCCTGCCCCACGTCTGAAGCAAGTGGGTGCTTGAAGGAGCTGCGTTCTGCCAGGGGATTTGAGAGAGTGGCCTTACACTGCCAAAATAATGCAGTCGGCCTTGGAGAACTTTTTTCCTTTCTCCCATGAGGTAAAGAAAAGAGTCCCTTGCCATTAGCAGTTATACACTGACTATTTCTTGGGAAAAGACCTTCCACAGCTTGGTGCTGTAAGAACCCTTCTCCTATGATGCTGGACAACAACCGTAATGAGTAGTTTGATCTATGTTAGACTTTCATTCCTGTCCCACTTTGTGTGCGGGAAGGCATGGGGGGTGGAGAAGGATGACTTGGGTGAGAGAGCCAGGTTCCCAGAAAGAATAACAGGTGTCTTAAAATGTCTGKTTTTTTATTTTCTTCTCCTTGTAAATTTTTCCTTATCTTTGTTCCCCTCCCCAGTGCAGTAGCATTCTTAGTAGTTTTTAGTAATAAACCTATTTTGCAACTTAAGTTATTCAGCCTGTCTGGAGCATTTTCTGGAGCATMTATGTATCTTTCTCTCAATTATGTTATGTTATCTAAAAGCCATAAATGTTAGTGTTAATTGGGCTTTTGCTCTCCCTTCTGCCTCTCYGGTAGGGGGGAAGGGAACGTTGTGGGTGCAGTGCTTTTGGCTTTCGGTCAAGTTCAAACCAYGACAGTGCAGTAGTTGAAGAAAGGATTCTTAAAAAGAACACCAACAAAACACCCAAACAAAAATTYCACCCCCCTAACCAACAACCTCCACTGAAAAATAACATAAAAAATACTGAAATCAAGAACCCTCTGTAATAAATTTAGGCACAAACCCTTATCTTAATGAACATAAAAATAGGAATAAGTTCTCTAGTTTTAGAGGATGTGAGAAGGCAAAAGTAGAAGTCCAGAAAGTCCATTAAATTTGGAGAGAAATACTGATTTGACCTTTATGTTTGCTGCTGTGCTGATGTGGTCTAATAACCATTAGATCATAAGGGGATCTAATACCAGAACAGAGAGGCTGAAACCTCATGGAGCGGCATGTATTTTTCACTCTTTGTCAGTCCCAAATGCAAATGGTTGTTCCAAGGTGGGTTTTAGGTGGACCTTCCAGTTTTGGCAAGCCTGATGTGATTGTCAGGTGCACCCTKTAGCAGTTGTGCTGTCGTGTCTGATTTGCAGGTGCTTGTGCAGTCTGATGTGCTGGGCTTAGCAATAGTGGTATGACTTTCTGTCCTGTCTGAGATAGGGCTGATTTGTTGTCATGTAGGGCTGCTCTATACAGGGACTGTAGCCCTTTGATGAGGATTTCCCAAGCTACCAGTCATCCAGAAATCTGGTGAATGACCCAGAATGAAAAGAGGGAAATTACTACTGAAGGCAAGTGTTTTTCCCTCACTTTGGCACACCCACTGGGTAGGCTGGATGGAGTTGATTGGTAGGGAAGGGACACACTCTGAGCTATCTCCTCAGCCGGGCAGAGGGTCAGTCTACCAGCATCTGTTATCTTTGTTGACAATGGCTCTTAGAAAAAGAAGTCCTGGAATCCAGGAGAGGCCTTTCCCCTTTTGGGAAAAGATGGTGTGGGATCTTTGGGTACAAGGGAAATTGGTGGATGTGTTTGTAGTTCTTGCTCTGCTGAAGATCATGATGCTGTGTGTGAATGTTGGTGTGAACTCGGGTATAATCATGCCTTCACTACTCCCTCTTATTTTTGTGTGCTTATTTTCAAATGTGTGATATTTTACAATATGTTTATCAGAAAAGGCTGCCTGACAGAACATGTGTCTAGATATTGAAACAAAATACCAAGAATGACGATTCCAAACAGAACAGAAGTAAATCCAACAGTGTTGTWAACGTACTAAGAAAAGAATAGGCATTAAAATAGGAGCAGTGCTGTGACAAACTTGACTGCAGACTCTGCAGTCCAACCTTGTAAATAAGATTTAGAAGCAGTGTAACTAGAGAATACATGATTGAGCTGAGCTCTGTAATGTATAAATGAATACAGCCTCCCCCTTCTCCATTATTGGGTCCCCCTTTTTCCCAGGCTGATACCCTTTAGTATATTGACATTCAGTATGATCACATATGCCTAAGATCTCTCACATTCTCAAAGAGCAGTATAGCCATTAGACTTCCAATTAATACAAACAACAAAAGGTTCCTGATAAGGAGTTTGGTTTTCACTWTACAGGCAGAATGAGGAGATCTGTAAGAAGAGGTTTGTGATGTTTACTACTAATTCAGATATGCTGCAGTGAGAAAGAATTCTGCATTCGAGAAACAATTATATTACAATGGCCAAGGTGTTACCTGTTAATCATTCCACCTTCCCAAGAGCTTTTGAGCTGTTCAAGATCCACAGCACACATTTGGCAAGGCAGACATAGTTCTAAATCACTTCTGCAATCTCTGAATTTTGGAAGAAGAGATCGCTTTTGCAATATGAAACTGTCTCCAGAGGGCTGTGCGTGATGGCTTTTTGGAATTTGATACTTCTGAAGGAGGAGGAATAGGAAAAAAAATGTGCCCTATTACTTGGGCATGAGAGTAGGGYGTTCTGGGTATGGGAGAGGATGAGTGTCCATGGATGTGAGAGCCTGGTCCAGTTTGACGATAAATGAAGAACTCTGACATATATGCTGTGTAAACAATATCTCTCTATTTCTGTGCTTTGTCTGTGGTGAAGWTGATTGTTTTCCAGTTTTTTGATATTTAGCCATGGCTGGTATAAGCTTGACAGTGATATTGGCTTCCATAATTTATCCTTTATCATCAAAGTATTTTTTTCCCTACGTTTTGTTCAGAACCTTAGGGAAAATTATCTGTCAAGGAAGCTGGGAAATGTGTCCTTACTTCTAAGAATGTATAAAAACTAATTGTGTTGGATGCCAAGTGAAATGCTGATAGGCAGTTTTACTCATGGAGATAATAAACACAGAACAATCTTTGTGACTGACCTGGCAAAGCATTGGACAGCCCTTGGTTTCAGTTTTTCTCCACAGCCAGCGGGGCACTTCAGCTTCTTGGACACATTTCCCTGTTTTGCTCACTAGTCGGCTACAGCGTGGCCTGCAGAAAAGGCACCTCATCAGTTTCTAAAGGAATCAAAGTTTGTTATATAGGGGAAAATTGAGATTGAAGTAAAAAAAAAAAAATTGGTTTTTTTTCGGTGTCATTTGGGACTGACTTATAATAAGATCCTGCTGCATTAGACAGTTTTTGCTTCAATTCTTGGCGGCGCTAGTTGGATTAGAAATGTCTAGCATGCAGCTCAAATCCAGAGATTGTGTGCCAGGTATTAAATAGTGGCATAAAACTAGTGAAAGGTAGGAAAGCCTTGTCTAGTTACTGACTTGCCACTTTCTTCAAAATGCAGGAATACATTTTGTTGATTGAGGTCTGGATGTGCTAAAGCATTTTCAATTGAGATGGAATGATTTTGTAAAATAATTATCCTAACACATTCAGAAATACAGGCAATCAATTTATATTAAAATATCACAAGTTAAGGCCCTTTTTAGTGTTACAAATTACCTATCCTTGGAATGTTGTTAGCTATCTCTTGAATTACAAAAAATTCCTTCTGTGTTGTTCTTGATTGGCTAGTTTTGGTTGGGATGTATGACTCTCAAAATATGTATTTATATCTACCAGGGGCCATGATACAGTATACGCTGCTGCTCCTTTTTCATCAAGATTTTAATTTTGGATTAATAAGATTTAGTAATTATTCTCTGTAATGCAGGTGTGAACTCTTTATGGGCACATCCTGAATKTTGCACCCTGGCTCATGCCATGGCTGGCAGCTCAGGGCAGCCACAGGAGTGGTGATGCACAGCGGAGGTGTTGATGTGCCCRTTTTGTGACGCATCCTGTGACAGCTTTGGCCCCTGGCATAAATCTGAGAGACTGCAGCTTGTCTTCAATACATTCCTGCTCTAAGGCCTCTAATGGATGCTTTCTGCCAGCCCACGTTCATGGGAGAGAGAGACATGTGGCTGTTCCTGCTTTTCACCTGAGATCCAGGTCGAGGGCTGCACCAGTCCTGTATTTTTGGGGCATCTTCTYGATGCACTGCAGGCATCAGAACCAAGGCAGGGCTGGGCAGTGTAACAGTAAACTTTCAGGGAGTGTGATGGTTCTTAAGACAACCAGGCRTGTCGGTATCAAAGCCAACCGTTGTGGAAAAATTATTTGTAGCTATTTTTAAGAACTGAGAACAAGTCAGTGACTATAACACAGCAAAAGAGAATAGAAACAGGAGGTTGTGCACTTCATTCCCRCAGAACAAATCTGTGCTTGATGACCACAGAGCTGTTCGTGGAAGCAGTTGCAGGCAGGAGCACTTGAGGATGATTTCTGAATTTTGAAAGAAAAGGAGAAATGTAATTTTGTTGAAGTTTAGCAATTACTTACCATAGTTAATTAATCATATAATTAAGTAAAATGAGACCATATTTCTTGAAATGTGTCAGATAATTATGATACATTTTGGTAATTATGTGTAATAAAATTAATTAAACATATAATTCAAAGAATCAGGAAAATTATTACTTGAAATGATTTATTCCCTACACAGGTCAGAAAAATATGTTTTATTTTTCTTGTGCTCAATCTGAACTTTATAATCTGGTCTTTTCTGTTTTTGAAATCATTGCAGATTCMGAGTATTAGCTCTGTGCCTTAATATCAGTTCTTGGTCAGAATTTTTCTTGGGATTCTTTAATCCTTATAATAGTATTTGTCATCCAGTATAAAAATCCTTGGATCTCTCTTTTTGGATCATTACTCAGAAAATAGATGTGACTGCTACATTGTGCTGATTGTTGCACATATAGAGTATTTGTAAAAGATGAGAAAGGAAAAGAAAATGAGGAAAACAAATATTACCCAAGTGTAAGCCAGTGTGCTTGGAGCTCAAAGGTGTTTTAATACGTTTTTTTTTTGCATCTGCCTGAAGCATCAAGCGCACAAATACTCTCCCTTGGTATGGAAGTCTAAACTGACCTCCCTTTCAAGTTGCAACGTTTTTTATAGTTAGTTCTCATTTCCATTACTGCTGGGAGGAAATTCTGCCTCCACTGCAGATGAGATACTCTAAGAAGAGGAAGCGATATAAAAAAACCCTATAAAATCATGCTTGTGATATTAATTTTCTCACCTCAGGCTTAATAATAATTTTATGGTCATTTTTGAGAAGTTTTTTAGCCATAATGTTTTATCTATCTTTATGGTCCCTTACRCTGTATTTAATCAGTGTAATTATAGAAGGATAATTAAATATAATGCTACTTAGTTCTTAAGATTTTAGCACTATTACTATTAATGTAACTAAAGAAAGCTCCTTGTAAATCTTGATGTCTACACAAAGAAAAATATTTGATATGCCATTAAAAAGGAAATGGTGGTGCATTTTTGTTGGTATGGCAGCACACATCCTTATGCATTAGTTCATTGGTSGTTGAAGGGAATTTTTAGCAGCATGAAATCAATTGAAGTGAAAGATACTAATTTGTTTTAGGATCCTAGGATGTCTGAGATTTTTAAGAAGTGGTATAGGCCCCAATTTAGAAAACTACTTAGGCTTATGATTAAATTAACCTTTAGGGAGTTGAACTCTTGAGTGTTTGTGTTAATGTCACAGGTTTACATGCCCAAATGGACTGTCTTGGCTGTTCTTTGCATATTTTGTAATATCTTTTGGAAAACAAGGCATGGATCTGGTGCTGGTATGATCTGTGTTTGTCGTGTAAACTGAGATGAAAGAATAATATGTGGGAGGAGAGTAAATGGGTGTAAAGGGGAATGGTGTAAGGAGGCATATTTCAGTCATGCTTCAACCTGCTTATGGTGYTAATGTGAACAGGATGCAGGATGAATATATAAATTTTGTTCTTAACCCATTCCGTTGCTCATTAATTTCRCCTTCCTGACTTTCTATCAGGGGAAAAACTTATAGATTGGAAGGTTTGACAGTGCACTTCTATGATAAACGCCATAGTTTCCTTCATTTATTTTCAACTCTTCTTTAAGAAAGAGTTAAGGTATTTAAAGAGTCCTGTAAGTAACAGGAATATATGTGCAGTTCGACATCAGTATAAAAACATTTCATTATATGCATGCTAATCAGTGGACASTAATTGTCAATCTTGTCAGAAGAGAGCCAAAACTGAATGTGCTCATCCTTTTCAGCTCAGAGCTGAGGCATCTTGGCAAGGCTGGGTAAAGATAATTCCTTGGTTTTGTCATGCAGCASCACTTGTCTCTAGTTCTCCACAGTATCTGTCAATTACACACCTCTGTGGTCACCATCTTTGGCATTTCTCTGGGCAACTCTGGGACAAGCTTTTTAATGTAACGGTGCTAGCCCCAGTCTTGTCAAAAATKACACGTGTGCTTCTGGATGATGGATGGTCCTGTGTCTTGCACATGTAGGTGTCAAACATGCAGGTTTGGGCCTTGGACTGGCACTGGACTGTCTGCCTTGGGATAAAGTGGGATAATAATCTTGACTCACGCTGTCTTGTTAGCCCTAAGCTATGTTTTCACTTCCAGTAGCCAATGCAAGTGATTCAGAATTGATCTGCCATGCAAATACAAAATTGAAAAAGTAAAATGGTGTTGCATATTCATAGCCTGGCAGTGAGATCACATGATTTCATGCCTTTGTAAAAAGTAGAGGAAGTGTATGCTAGAAAAACATCTGTAAACTAGATTAGTTCTTCACTGTGAATGTCAGATAGGAGTAGCTACCACTGGCAAAGGAGTGGTGCTATATAAAGGCTGTCTCTAGCAAACTTCCAGAAGCAATTTCCCAAGGAAGAGAGCACAGGATTTGAGCTGTGCCTCTGCCAGTAGGATTGAGGAATCTGAACTCATTCTGGGGTGGAGACTTGTAGACTGATTTGTAAATGAATTGTAAAACTTCCCTCTTGTCTTCTCATGCTAATTACAGAAATAATTTTAGAACTACAACGTCTTCCACAACATCCTCCTGTAGAAAATATATCTTCTTTGGGGGAAACCCCTCTTTTTCAGAGAACCTGAAGAGAGCCTGAGTAGCACCTGAGTACTGCCTCTGCTCTGCYTCATGTGACAGTGATAAACACTTTTTGGGGTTTCCATAGTGCCGTTACTAAGCCAAGTGTCATGGTAGCACTAAGTGTGAGTAGTAATTGTGGTATATTGATATGACAAGTAGTGCAAGACAGTATGCAGGGAATAGTAACAGGTTTGTGTATCTCATGATATTAAATGCTTTTTGTTCTACTTACCCTTGTCAGAAGAGAAGGAAAAGCACAGTTTGAAAGTGCTCAGACATATCCTAAGTGATTTTAAAGGACATAGGCAGCTGCCACTCTCCCTTGCAAGAATCCTAGCACCTTTTCCTGTGCCCCATTACAACCGCTACTTCCRTCTTGGTGCAGCTTCAGGGGTTAATTTGGGCATAGGAGCATTGGTATTCTTGGGAAAGGTGAGCAAGGTGTGAAAAGGGTACAGTGATACTCTAAGGGGACTTCTCAGAGGCAAAGCAGGTGCCAGAAGTGGAGAAGTATCAGGACTTAACACTGAAGATTACAGTGTTACAGAAATTGTTTGCTATTCATAGCATTGGGTATACGTTGCTTTACTACACTGGAGATTGCAGTGGGGTGTAAATGTTACATCTGCCTTGCAATAGTGCTCTGCACAAAGTTAAACTGGACTTGGTAACTCCATTTCTATGGGATTAAGTCAGACTTTATGGGGGTGTATATTCAGAACCTTGGATTTAGATTCACAGTTGTTTGGCTAAAATCCCCAGCTGTTTTGTTAAAAAAAAAAAAACCCAAAAAACAAAAACCAACAACACAACTGAACTTTTTGTTTTTGCAAAAGAATGTGGTTACTGCTGTGGGGCATGTGCAATTTAAGTACTATTGCTACTCTTCCCATTTTGATGAAATACAAAATGGCAGCTTTTCAGAGATTACTCATCTTGCAGTAAAATGTCTGTCCCTTAGGAAGAAAGACGTATTTGCATTCTTGCTTAGGAAGGTGGTGGTGCAGAATATTTTGTTYGTGGACTCATAAAGAAGATGTTAGATATCTCTGTATGGTACTACAACTTTAATTAGAGGAAARCATGTTAAAATCTGTATTTCATATTTAGAATACAGAGGCTGTTACATTGTCTCTCCTTCTCCTTTCAATTAGTTTGACCCTTAGAAATTATTCTTTGAATTCAGAGTTCTTCCACTTTACATGAAGGAATTTCTTAAAACAGCAACAACAAAACCAGGCCAAGTAATGAAAGAAGTGATTTTTGAAAAGCCAGGTAATTCTTGGAGGCTTGAGTTACAGCTGTGCTTAGAAAAGGTGTAATAAGGATGCTGCTTTAATTATAAATAAAAGAATTGGTAAGTAAAGTGAATTTCTGCCAAGTAGGGGGCTTAGCCCAGCTTTGACTTTTAGCAGAACCCTGTAGTCCATTTTCATTTTTACTCGTGTGGTTCATTTTAATAATGTGCTTTGTTTTTCAGTGACTGGATGGAAGAAGCATTAAGAAGACAATTTATTAATATGGATTTGCATTTTTGAAACCATTGGGTAGTGAAATCCATTAAAAACAAGATCCAATGAAATACCCAAGGGGACTACTGTTTCAAGTTAGTGATGGTGTTCTTCTGATGGTACCAGATCCCTTGTGKCTACAACCAGATTTTTTTCTCTTCATGTACCTGGCTGTCCCAGATTGAGGTAGCTGCTTACCCTGTGCTTAAATACATTTCAGAATACATAGGTTTGTGTTCTCTCTCTTCTCTGAAAACCAATTATCAGAAAACAAAGAGTCACAAGTCATGACGCTAGATTCAAGATGGGAAAGCTACAGCCCTTGTAGAACAGGGATTTCTCTGGATAATTCTATAATCTGTGTGGGTTTAAAAACCTTGTATCTAGTTTCCTCCCCCAGTGTTTAAGGCAAATCTCTTTTAAAGGTTCATATACTCTTAGGCTATTGCCATTCTCTTCTACAGCTTCAGGCTCAGGACTTGGAATCACAGAGTCATTAAGGCTGGGAAAGACCTCTAAGATCATCAAATCAGCACTGCCATGTTCACCACTAAGCCATGKCCCCAGGTGCTTAGGGTCAGCACTAGAGAAGATGCAATGGATACCTCTTGTGGCATTCTTCCATCTAGCCAATGTCTTATCTCTTTAAATCAGTAGTTTTTATCTCCATCAGTCTTTG